>NC_138770.1:653736607-654166607 GCF_965119305.1 Pelophylax lessonae
TCATTTTACAATAGGCTGAGCGGGCAGGTGGTAGTTTTTTCAGCAACTTGAATTACAGTAGCTCTTCTATTGGATGGGACTACACAGGCCAGCCTTTGCTTCCCAGGTGAGACAATGATGAGCCTTGGCCACCCATGACCCTATTTGTATTTCCTCGATTTCCTTCCTTGGACCACTTTTGGTCAGTCTGGAGACCAGGAACATCCAACATGAGCTGCAGTTTTGGAGATCCTCTGACCCAGCCATCTAGACATTACAATTTAGGATGCGTAGCGGGAAATTCTCCCCATACAAGTCCCTACCATTATGTCCCCAAGGGACAGTGTGTAAGCTGGGGGGTGGAGAAGAGGGGGTGAAGGAAAGAGTTTTAGGAGAGAGGACACAACTGCCAGAAGGAGTGGTGGAGAGCCCATGTTACAGAGTGGAAGAAGAGCTGAATGGAGAGATTCAGGGTCACCTGCAGCCTATCTGGTGCTTTTCAGTGCAGTTTGCTACGTATGATCGCTTAGTCGCTGAAGTGCAGAGCTTTAAGTGCATATCACTCGTATAAAGAGCCACTTAGAGAAAGAATCACTGAAGGAAAGCAAATAACCTCAGCAATGTTCCCCTCAGCAAAGTGCTGTATCCATAAGGGTGCTCTAGTTTTATACTGTTAAGGGTTTGGGGGTGGTTGTTTGTCAACCACTTTCGGACCGCACCACGCATATATACTTCGGCAGGGCAGCCCTTCAGTGAAAAATACATATTTTTTTCTTTTGGGTCTGGGGTGCACATGCACCTTGCCAACGACCCGCTCCTGCTATGATTGGACACAGCGGGAGCCAATCAGAGGTTCATTTTCACCTGGCGATCGTTTCTGAGAGAGGCAGAACAGCGGTCTGCCTATGTACACAAGGCAGACCTTTGTTCTGTGAGAGTGGAAGATGGAGATCTTGTGTTTCTGTTAAGCAGGAACACGGATCTCTATCATCTCCCAGTCAAAGCACCTCCCCCACACAGTTAGAAAGCAATCCCAGGGAACACATTTAATCCTTTGATCTCCCCTGATGTTAACCCCTTCCCTGCCAGTGTCATTAGTACAGTGATTTTTTTTTTTTTTTTAGCACTGATCACTGTATTGGTGTCACTGGTCTCCAAAAAGTGTCACTTAGGGGTTTATTTACTAAAGCTAGAGAGGGCAAAGGTATTCACAATTCTGAAGAGAAACCAATCAGCTTCTAACATCAGCTTGTTTGTTTAAGCTTTAGCAATAAAACCTGGAGGCTGATTGGTTTCTTTGCAGAATTATGACTCATGTTGCCCTCTCTAGCTTTTGTAAATAAACCCCTTAGTGTCAGTTCATTATACTCCGACTTGTCAGGAGACTTGGTCACCTGACAAGTAGCTTCCAATGCTGTGCAATGGAACCGTTCTAATCAGAGTGACTCAAGTCGAAAAAGGTTCCTGCACTACTTTTGGGCAAAGTCGGAGCGACTTGCATTGACTTCTATTATGAGAAGTCGTTTGCAAGCCGCGATGAAGTTGTGCTGCACGGGCAACTTCAAAGTCGCCCAAAGTCGGGGTGACTTTGAGTCATGGTAGTGTGAACCGGCTCTCAGTGTCAGATTTGTCCACTGCAATGTCGCAGTCCCGCTAAAAACTGCTGATCGCCACCATTACTATTAAAAAAAAAAAAAATGCCATAAAAATATTCCATCGTTTGTAGACGCTATAACTTACAATATGTATCAGAATACATATTGGCCTAAACCGATGAAAAAATTTGATTTTTCACATTTTTTATTGGAAGTGTTTTACAGCAGAAAGTAAAACATATTGTTTGTTTTTTTTTTTTTTAAATTGTCAGTCTTATTTTGTGTATAGCGCAAAAAATAAACAATGCTGAGGTGATCAAATACCACCAAAAGTAAGTTCTATTTGTGGGAAAAAAAAGGACCTTCATTTTATTTGGGTACAGAGTCGCACAACTGCGCAATTGTCATTAAAGGCCCCTTTCACACTTGTGTGACCTAAAAGGCTGCTGCCGCTATTTTGACACAATTTTGCTGCGATTTTGACTGGACTTGAAGCAATGCCTATGTCTATGGTCCTCAAAACGCATCAAAACCGGGCGAAAGTAGTGCAGGGACTACTTTGAAGTCATTGCAACTTGAAGTCGTGCAGATATGAACGGTAATCATTGGAAATCATGGAGTATGACTTGTCATGTGACAGGATAAGTCGCACAAGTGTGAAAGGGGCCTATAGTAATGCAGTGCTGTATCCCAAAAAATGTCCTAGTCATGGGGGGGGGGGGTAAACCTTCCGGGGTTGAAGTGGTTAATTAATCATGAGTTAATATTATTATTAATATACCACTGAAAACACACACGTTATGATAAAACACAGGGATGTCCTTACTATAAGGTTTCTGTGTCATTAATAATGTATTCTTAAATGAATTAGCTGAAGAACAATCACTGAGATTAACCACATCAGGACAGGAAGATTTTCCCCCTTAATGACCAGACCATTTTTTTGCGATTCAGCACTGAGTTATTTTAACGGACAATTGCGCGGTCGTTCGACACTTACATAGTTACATAGTAGGTGAGGTTGAATAAAGACAATAGTCCATCCAGTTCAACCTGTGTAGGTGTGTGTGGCTGTAATCATCTCCCATACCCCTGAATGTTCTGATCCTTGAGATGTAAGTCTAAGAGTCTTTTGAAAGCCACCATACTACCCGCAGAAACCACCTCTTGTGGTAGAGAATTCCACAATCGAAAGAATTCCAGCAAGGGCATAGACCTGTCCCTATAGAAGGGTCAAGACTAAGTCCCTACAAGAAGAAAAGGGGGTTTAAATGTGCCTCTACAAACAGTCAAAGTATGCACATGTTCATGTAACATAGCAACGGTACACAATTGTTTTTTTTTTTAAAAAAATTCATAAATCTTTATTAATACATAGTAAAAACAAAAAGTATATCACTCTAATAGATTGAACAGTCAATACATAGTGACAGGATTAGTACAAATACAGATAGAAAATGCTGGAGCTACGCGTTTCGCATTATGCGCTTCCTCAGGGTCCAGCAAAGGAAAGTATGTAAACAGAGATTCAGTCTTTAATAATCTAAAGGTACATAAAACAGTTATTAGATTTGTGAATATACACATATGTCCTATAACATTTTTATTATTCTCAGTTTGTTATTTGCAGCTATCAATTGTATGTCTTAACCTTGAACACATCAGTTTTACTCTAATTATTTAACAATTATATAAGTAGATCAAAGGATAGATTTTCCATAAATATAGCTGGTTAGTATATTGGTTCCTATATTATAGATTCCTTTAGATAAAAAGGAGGAAGAGAAAAACCATTTCTGTTTAACAAACTCTTTTATGCTTTGCTTGTCAGAAAGACAAGGAACTAAATCCCACACACTGAAAAGGAAGAGTAGAAAAGGGTGGGAAAGAGGGAAAAGAGAAAAGGGATGAATATGAGAGAACAGTGATAGAAAAGGGGGGAAATGATGTAGAGTGTGAATTACCACGTAGCCCACAGGGGGGGCAGTGATAAGGATAGGCTAGTTCACCCGAGTATAGTAACTCAGGGGACAGTCCATCCATAGAGGAGGCATGGAGGAGACCAAAAAAGATAAATGGTATGTATAAAGAGGTATATTCACTTTATTATAAGCTAAAAATATGACATACTAAGGCATTAAATTGTCTTACCCCAATTTAGACGTCACAATGAATAGAGTTGAATATACTTGTTTAATTTAAAATCATGTTGTATGAAAGGGGGAGCCAGAAGCCCCTAAAATCAGCAGAAAGAAAAAAATGAATTTATATGTATGTATGGTTACTCCTTATTTGATTATTTTAATAAGGGGGATGGTGATTTGTAAGAATAGGTACTTACCAGGGACTCATTCTCTAAAATTTATGTGTTAAGTGGTGTAAACGTCAAGCAAGACGTACATCTATTTAAGTAGAAAGGGGGTTAGACATTGGAATCCCCTTCAAAGATGTGCACCAATATTAAGTGAGAAAGGGTTAAATAGAGAGTCCCCTTTAAAACTTGGGGATCAGTGTGGTGCTGGAAGTATAAAAACTAAGTATGAGAGAGTCACTGGATGCTTTAGACAAATTGGATCCAGCCCCGAATCTGAAAAGATATATAAAGATAATGGACCGTTGGTAAAGGGCTAAGCCTGACAAAAAGGAAAAGTGAGGAGCTGAGTCTATAATTAAAACACTTACCATCTGAAGCAATTCAGAAAACCCACGGGGAGTATGACACTCAGCCTAGGCAGCCTGTAAGTGTGAGCTTACTATGCTGTCCGGTATATATACTAACCACTCTGTATCTGGTCTCCTCCTCCTCCCGGTCTCACGCCCCCCACATCCGCCCGCCATAGCGTCCACGTGTAGACGCCGCGGGAGGATGTTCCCGCATACCGGAAGTGAGCATCACTGACCGAGCTTGAGGATGAGTCGGGTCCGACTACACCCGGACCCAGCCCACCCTCGACCTCGGTAGGAACAACACAACAATCAGTACAAACTTTTAAAAAAAAGTCTAAACGTTTCCCGAGTCAAACCAATCCTAAAGTTGATCTTTTTATCCATATGGTAACAAAGGATATTAAACAAATGAACATACGAAAAAACTCTAGTAACCTGTCCGAAACTGAATACCAGGCTCTACGTAACTTACAAGAACGCAAAGATATTGTGATTAAGTCTGCGGACAAAGGCGGAAATGTTGTCATTCTAAATCAAGTACAATACACAGAAATGTGCAACAATATTCTTGATAATAGAGCCTGGTATTCAAGAGTAAGCAGTTTACAGTTACTTAAAAATCAAAGAGAATTCCTAAAACTCCTAGATCAATACCACCAGTGGGGAATTATAACCAAGGATTTGATGGAATTTTTGATTATTAAAGAACCCACAACGCCCACATTTTATGCACTTCCAAAAATGCATAAAAATCACACCAATCCCCCCGGTCGTCCCATAGTCTCGGGCATCAATAGTCTTACACAGAATGCTAGTTCGTATGTAGATGCATACCTTCGCCCACATGTAGAGTCTTTACCCTCGTATCTAAAAGATACTATGCATATGCTATTAACGATTGAAAATATACAGATCGAAGAGGAGACCTATCTGGTATCTATAGATGTTGAGTCCCTATACTCAAATATTCCACACTCTCGAGGTGTGGAAGTTATTGAATCCTTTTTGGATGAGAGAGGACTTGACCATAGAAGGTTAAATAAGTTTGTTTCTGACTTATTATTTTTTATCTTGACACATAACGTGTTTGTGTTTGATGGTTCCCACTACCTCCAGGTACAGGGGGTGGCGATGGGGACCAAATGTGCCCCATCTTATGCCAACCTGTACCTGGGGGGGTGGGAACGATGGCTCTTTGCCCAAGAATCTATATCAGTATATCTGGCATATATAGAGATCTGGAAAAGATATATCGACGACATATTCATCCTATGGTCGGGTCCTCTCGACACCCTAAAGGAATTCATAGATATTCTGAATGTAAATGACTTCAACTTGCACTTTACCTATGTTTTTGATAGATCTAGGATTCCTTTTTTAGATCTCGAGATCTATAGAAGCATGGATAATACACTTTCAACCACACTCTATAGAAAACCAACTGCAACAAATGCGTTATTACATGCAGATAGCAGTCACCCAAGACATGTAATTCAAGGAATACCAATAGGACAGTATTATAGGATTCGTAGAAACTGTTCGGAAGAGACTGAATTTGAAAAAGAAGCTTTAGAATTACAAAAAAGATTCCTACAGAGGGGATATAGTAGGAAAAGCACTAAAAAAGCATACAAAAAAGCAAAAGACAGCCCTAGAGACCTTCTCCTTTTTCAAGGAGAATGTCAAAACTCTCAAAACTCAACTAAAATGATCACGAGATATTGTTCTCAATCCAACCAACTAAAAAGTATTATAGCCAAACATTGGCATCTCTTGGCAGAGGATAAAATCCTCAGTAACTTTGTGGATACTAGACCGAGTGTGATTTTTAGGAGAAATAAATCTATTCGAGATATGGTGACTGCCAGCCACTACCAGAGAGACAAAAGGGCAGACCCCTGTATCAAACTACCCCAAGGTACTTTTCCTTGTGGACTATGTGGTTATTGTAAATTCATTGCTAGCAAGCCTCAACAAACATTGCCAAATGGACGCCCATTTGTTCTCAAACATTTTGTGACATGCCAAACTATAGGTATTGTCTATATTTGGAAATGTGAATGTCCCGCTTTTTATGTGGGCAAAACCAAACGACATCTCTGGGAGAGAATCAAGGACCATGTATCATACATAAGGGGTGGAGACTTAGAAAGTCCCATAGCAAGACACATAGCTCAAACGCATAGATATAAATGTCCAAAATTCAAATTTTTCACCCTAGATAGGATCCATCCTGGACCCAGAGGGGGACCTTTTGACAACTTAATTCTACAAAGGGAAGCACGTTGGATTTTCTCTTTAAATGCTTGCACCCTCCCAGGACTGAATGAACACCTGAGCTTTGCCCCCTTTTTGGCAGACTAATACCCTCTTAGACTCTCCAATATGATATTGAAGAGATTAACTCATTTGGATTTACTTTTTTATATAATTTTCAAGTTAAACAAAAATAATTTTTAAAAAAATTTTTTTTTTTTTTTTTTTTTTCTTTCCTCTCCCCCCCTTTTCCTTTCCCCCCCCCCCTTTTTTTCATTGCTGTAGGTCTGTTTACCGCGTGGTCCATTGTCCTGCATATCGGTTGCCAAATTATATATTCTTTTTCTTCTTCTTCTTATAAACCTTAATTATTCACTGCTCCACATGACCAGACCATATAAGCAAATTTGCTAATGTCATTTCTGAGTAAAACTGTTTGTTGGTACATTTATGGATAATTTCTCCTCTTATATGGCTTAAATGCAGGTTTGAATTGATTTAAATAGGGAATAAATAGTTATATTCAGATGTTTTTCATACATGCCATATTGAATGTTAAGATATATTCCTGCTTTTGATGCACGTATAATATTACCATTTTTGACAGTGTTAATCAGCTTCTATTGGCTTTAATTTGTCTGAATGGTGGATTACGTTATGGCAGATCGTCACTTCCGGTCCCGGAACCGGAAGTGATGCTCACTTCCGGTATGCGGGAACATCCTCCCGCGGCGTCTACACGTGGACGCTATGGCGGGCGGATGTGGGGGGCGTGAGACCGGGAGGAGGAGGAGACCAGATACAGAGTGGTTAGTATATATACCGGACAGCATAGTAAGCTCACACTTACAGGCTGCCTAGGCTGAGTGTCATACTCCCCGTGGGTTTTCTGAATTGCTTCAGATGGTAAGTGTTTTAATTATAGACTCAGCTCCTCACTTTTCCTTTTTGTCAGGCTTAGCCCTTTACCAACGGTCCATTATCTTTATATATCTTTTCAGATTCGGGGCTGGATCCAATTTGTCTAAAGCATCCAGTGACTCTCTCATACTTAGTTTTTATACTTCCAGCACCACACTGATCCCCAAGTTTTAAAGGGGACTCTCTATTTAACCCTTTCTCACTTAATATTGGTGCACATCTTTGAAGGGGATTCCAATGTCTAACCCCCTTTCTACTTAAATAGATGTACGTCTTGCTTGACGTTTACACCACTTAACACATAAATTTTAGAGAATGAGTCCCTGGTAAGTACCTATTCTTACAAATCACCATCCCCCTTATTAAAATAATCAAATAAGGAGTAACCATACATACATATAAATTCATTTTTTTCTTTCTGCTGATTTTAGGGGCTTCTGGCTCCCCCTTTCATACAACATGATTTTAAATTAAACAAGTATATTCAACTCTATTCATTGTGACGTCTAAATTGGGGTAAGACAATTTAATGCCTTAGTATGTCATATTTTTAGCTTATAATAAAGTGAATATACCTCTTTATACATACCATTTATCTTTTTTGGTCTCCTCCATGCCTCCTCTATGGATGGACTGTCCCCTGAGTTACTATACTCGGGTGAACTAGCCTATCCTTATCACTGCCCCCCCTGTGGGCTACGTGGTAATTCACACTCTACATCATTTCCCCCCTTTTCTATCACTGTTCTCTCATATTCATCCCTTTTCTCTTTTCCCTCTTTCCCACCCTTTTCTACTCTTCCTTTTCAGTGTGTGGGATTTAGTTCCTTGTCTTTCTGACAAGCAAAGCATAAAAGAGTTTGTTAAACAGAAATGGTTTTTCTCTTCCTCCTTTTTATCTAAAGGAATCTATAATATAGGAACCAATATACTAACCAGCTATATTTATGGAAAATCTATCCTTTGATCTACTTATATAATTGTTAAATAATTAGAGTAAAACTGATGTGTTCAAGGTTAAGACATACAATTGATAGCTGCAAATAACAAACTGAGAATAATAAAAATGTTATAGGACATATGTGTATATTCACAAATCTAATAACTGTTTTATGTACCTTTAGATTATTAAAGACTGAATCTCTGTTTACATACTTTCCTTTGCTGGACCCTGAGGAAGCGCATAATGCGAAACGCGTAGCTCCAGCATTTTCTATCTGTATTTGTACTAATCCTGTCACTATGTATTGACTGTTCAATCTATTAGAGTGATATACTTTTTGTTTTTACTATGTATTAATAAAGATTTATGAATTTTTTTAAAAAAAAAAAACAATTGTGTACCGTTGCTATGTTACATGAACATGTGCATACTTTGACTGTTTGTAGAGGCACATTTAAACCCCCTTTTCTTCTTGTAGGGACTTAGTCTTGACCCTTCTATAGGGACAGGTCTATGCCCTTGCTGGAATTCTTTCCATTGTTTGCATATGGGGGCAGGTGCCATTATAATCTCTGATTAAAAAGACCCCAATCCCCCTTCCATCCATACTGTCTAGAATTCCACAATCTTGTTGCCCTAACAGTAAAGAACCCCCCGCGTTGCCTGAGGTTAAAACGCTTCTCCTCTAATCGCATTGTATGCCCCCGAGTCCTCATGCAATCCCTTCAAATGAACAGCTTATTTTCTAAGCTGGGATCCCCATTAAGATATTTATAAATTGCTATCATGTCCCCCCTCAGACGTCTCTTCTCCAGGGAGAATAAATCGAGCGATTGTAGACGCTCTTCATAGTCAAGGTCCTCCAATCCCCTAATTAGTTTAGTTGCCCTTCTCTGGACTCTCTCCAGCTCCAACACATCCCTCCTGAGGACTGGCGACCAGAACTGGACGGAATACTCCAGATGCGGTCGGACCAGAGTTTTATAAAGTGGAAGGATTATAGTCTTATCTCTGGAATGCATCCCTTTCTTTATGCATGCTAATATTCTGTTGGCTTTGGAAGCTGCCGCTTGACATTGCATGCTGTTTCCTAATCTATCATCAACCAATACTCCCAGATCCTTCTCCATTTTTGATTCCCCCAAGGGCTCCCCTCCTAACGTGTATTGTGATTTTATGTTTTTAGTCCCCAAGTGCAAAACCTTACACTTCTCCACGTTAAACCTCATTTGCCATGTCGTTGCCCACTCTGTTATTTTGTCCAGGTCATTCTGCAGGATATCTGCTTCATGTTGTGAAGTTATTGCCCTGCCCAATTTTGTGTCATCTGCAAAAACTGATATCGAACTACTGATCCCGACCTCAATGTTGTTTATGAATAAATTGAACAAGGTTGGTCCCAGGACTGAGCCTTGGGGGACCCCGCTTACCACCTCAGACCAGTCTGAGTATGCGCTGTTTATTACTACCCTTTGGACCCGCCTTTTTAGCCAGTTCCGTATCCAAGAGCAAACCCTGCTATCGATACCTGCAGACCTTATTTTATAAATTAAGCGCTTGTGGGGAACTGTATCAAACGCCTTAGCGAAATCCAAGTACACCACATCCACTGGTCTCCCCCTATCTAGCTCACAGCTCACCTCCTCGTAGAATGTAAGGAGATTGGTTTGACAAGAACGCCCATTTGTAAACCCGTGCTGATTACTGCTGATGATGTTGTTGTCCTTAGCAAACTCTACAATATAGTCCCTTATCATCCCCTCCAGAAGTTTACATACTACTGATGTCAAACTGACAGGCCTATAATTTCCCGGGATATGCCTCTGGCCCTTTTTGAATATTGGAATCACGTTAGCTTTCTTCCAATCCCCTGGTACATCTCCTGTCCTAATACTGTCAGCAAAGATCAGGAACAGTGGTCTCGATATAACTTTACTGAGTTCCTTGAGTACTCTCGGATGTATGCCATCCGGTCCTGGTGATTTGTTTGTGTTAAGTTTATCCAGCCTTTCCCTGATTTCCCCCTCTGTTAGCCATGGTGGCAAGTCCTGTTTATTACTACTAACCATACAGTCATGGTCAGTGTACCCCTCCTTTTCCTGTGTAAAGACTGACGAGAAAAAAGCATTTAGCACGGTTGCTTTTTCAGTGTCCTCTGTAACCATCCTCCCATCATTGTTAATTATGTGTGCAATATGCTCTGCCTTAGTTTTTTTGCTGTTGATATATTTAAAGAATTTCTTTGGGTTTTTTTTACTATCCTCCGCTATTTGTCTCTCAAAGTTGATTTTAGCCATCTTGATTTCTTGTTTACTTTTCTTATTTGCCTCCTTGTATTGCTCGAAAGCCGATACTGTGCCCTCTGATTTATACTTCTTGAAGGCCAATTTTTTCCCCCTAATAAGTTTTATGACGCTACAGTTTAGCCAGCCAGGTTTGGCTTTGTCTCTTCTAAATTTATTTCCCATAGGAATGCACTGCAAGATGCCTTTGCCTAATATGTTCCTAAAGCATTCCCATTTTTCCTCTGTGGTCAGGGATCCCAGGGTTTGGTCCCAGTTTACCTTTTCCATCATTGAGTACAATTTTGGAAAGTTTGCCCTTCTGAAGTTTAGGGTTCTTATGTTCCCCACTTGTCTTGTTATGTTGTTATTTACACTAAATGTGATCATCCTGTGATCATACTGTACCCAAATAAAATTGATGTCCTTTTTTTCCCCACAAATAGAGCTTTCTTTTGGTGGTATTTGATCACCTGTGCGATTTTTATTTTTTTGCGCTATAAACAAAAAAAGAGCGACGATTTTGAAAAAAACAATATTTTTTACTTTCTGCTATATAACATTCCTGATAAAAACAAAATTAAAAATCTATTTTTTTCATCATTTTAGGCCAATTTGTATTCTGCCACATATTTTTGGTAAAAAAAATAAATCCCAATAAGCGTAAACTGATTGGTTTGCGCAAAAGTTATCGCATCTCCAAACTAGGGGAAAGATTTATGTCATTTTTCTTTTTTTTTTACCAGTAATGGCGGCGATCTGCGATTTTTTGCAGGACTGCGATGCTGTGGTGGACAGATCGGACCCCCTAACTGATATTTTTGACACTTTTGGGGAGACCAGTGACATTACTACAGTAATCAGTGCTAAAAATATGCACTGTTACTGTAATAATGACACTGGCGGGGAAGGGGTTAACACCAGGGGTGATCAAAGTGTTAAATGTATGCCTAGGGAGTGCTTTCTAACTGTGAGGGGGATGGGCTTGTGGAATCAGCACAGGGACCTGTGTTTCTAAATAGGAGGATCACAGGAGCTCTGTGTTGATAGCAGACAGAAAAACGGTCTGCTGTGCTTACAACATTACAACAGCAGACCGCCGTTCTCTCTCCACAGTAAGCGATCACTGGTGCCCGGTGGCAATCGCGGCCCCCGGCCCTGTGCATCAGCTTCCCCTGTGGTGAATGGGGGCGGGCGCACACCTCCGGCGGCGCGCGGGCACACCCAGGATCGCTCCCGCAACCGCCATACAGGTACGGCGATTCCCGGGAACCTGTTACTGTATTTTGATGGCGGCTGGACAGCAAGTGGTTAAGAGCAATATAACTTGATGTATCAGGCTGCCACAATGTAATAACCTTGCACAAGCCTGGCTTCCTCTACTTAACCACTTTACCACCGGAGGATTTTGCTGTCTTACATCCAGGCCACTTTTTGCGATTCGGCGCTGTGCGACTTTAACTGACAATTGCGCGGTCGTGCGACGCTGTACCCAAACAAAATTTACGTCCTTTTTTCCCACAAACAGAGCTTTCTTTTGGTGGTATTTGATCACCTCTGCGATTTTTACTTTTTGCGCTATAAACAAAAAAAGAGCGTTTATTTTGAAAAAATAACAATATTTTTAACATTTTTTTATATGAAATTCCTCCCAAAAAATATGTAAAAATCTATTTTTTTTTAAATTTTTGGCCAATTTGTTTTCTGCTACCTATGTTTGGTAAAAAAAAATCACAATAAGCGTATTTTGATTGGTTTGCGCAAAAGTTATTGCGTTTACTAACTAAGGGAAAGATTTCTGTCATTTTTGGTGTTTTTTTTTTTTTAACGAGTAATGGCGGCGATCTGCGATTTTTTTTTGCGGGACTGCGACATTGCAGCGGACAGATCGGACCCTTGACTGACATTTTTGACACTTTTGGGGGTACCAGTGACATTACTGCAGTAATCAGTGCTATACATATGCACTGTTACTGTAAAAATGACACTGGCAGGGAAGGGGTTAATTTTATTGGAGAGGGAGGGGTTAATGTATGCCTGGTGCTTACTGATGTGTGGGGGGGGGGGAGGTGACTGAGTGACACAAGGACAGATCGGATGTTCAGCTATGCTGAACACTCCGATCTGTCACTCCCTGTCACTTAGGAGATCCGCCCACTCTGTTTACACAGGCAGGCGGATCTCCAAACTAGATTCCCCGACGATCGGGGAAGAGGAGCGGTGATCGCCGCCGCTCCTCCCCTGGCCCAACTCCCGCTGTGAATGAAAACAGCGGGAGCGAGCCTCCGACGGCGCGCGAGCACCGCCTACAGGGGGAGGAGTCCAGCGACGTAGGTCTACGTCGCTGGACGATAACGAGCCACTGTGCCGCAGTAGAGGCACAGGGGCCGGGGGTAAAGTGGTTAAATTGGCGCTATGAGTCCAGGCAGGAGGAGAGCAGAAGAATGACTTTCTCCTATGTCAGACTTCTCTCCCCTGACACCACAAACCCAACTACAAACACTGTACCTAATTCAATGCTAAGTGGCTTAATTCCCAAGTCAGATTACCCCACACATACACTACATATACAGAGCCCTGAGTATGTGTGTGCGTGCCCGTATGGCACCGGTAACTTCAGTGCCTTGGAAGGCCTTGTATCTTCGGCTAGCCACTTTAGTTGATGCACTTAGAACTTCTGCTTGGCAAAGTGTAACTGTGGTATGCTGACAATATCCGGATAGCAAGGCAAACACCGTGACTGCTTAATAGGGCTTCAATAAGACCCAGGTTCTGGCAAGTAAGGGCAAGGCGAAGTATCTTTGTCTGTGTGCAGTGTCCTTGTTTCCTGCAGAAGGGCAAGTGCGCTCTCACCAATCCCGTGGTCAAGGCCCAAATGACTGTCTTGGAACAGGCAGGCTCTTCTGGTAACCCATCTGGTCACCTCACACTAGAACGCTTCATGGCCGTCAGTGCAGGTGCGTCTGGATATGCACCTGGGATCCCCCTCTCTCAGGCTGGATGTTCCCAACTGGCCGTGGATGCTTGAAACAACGTGGTGGACTGACCCGGAAGGCAACACCTCTCCCCTGGGTCCAGTCTCTTCTCCTGCCTCGTGGTGACTGAATTCCCTTCAGCAGACAAGATGGTGTCCTTCTTTCTTTCCTTGCCAGAGAATCCTGGGGTGTGTAGTCCTGTCCTCATATAAGTCTATGGAGCCGTTTTTGGTGGGGACTACATGCCCCAGAATGCTTTGCTGATTGCTGCTGATTGGCTCTCTTTTCGCTGCCAATGAGGAGGAAGGGGAGGGGATAGAATAAACAGAGTCAGTGTCAGTGAATAGAAGGAGGAGGGAGTAATCCCCGCAGGTGCTGACAGGCATTCTCTCTCTTGGTCAGCGTGGCATTGCGCTGGAAATGCGAGGTACCCGCTACATTTATATAGCGCCAACAGTTTGCGCAGCACTTTACAATGAGGGCAGACAGTACAGTTACAATACAATTCAATACAGGAGAAATCAGAGGACCCTGCTCTTAGAGCTTACGATCTAGTAGAAAAGGATGGCTAACAATCAAAGCAGGCCTTTCACATCTAAAGTCAGAATAGCAAAAAAAAACGACAGCTCCGGTCGTAGCCACAGTACTAACCCCCCCAGCAAGAACACTCTGATCAGCGCTCTGTTTTTGGCTGAGTGCGTTGATCAGGAGTCGTCTGATGCTGGTTTTCCAGCATGCACATCCAACAGAACCTGGCCGTTTCGGACAGACCGACATTCACATACTGCGGGTATAGGATTGTGTATACTGTATGGGATTTTACGTTTGGGTTTTCTTTACTGTTTTTTGTTTTTTACTGGTTAAGTCAGATGGACTTTTGTCTTTTTTTAACCTGACTAACTATGTAACACATGGGCCAAAGGTCGGCCATTTTTTTTTTTAACCAGCTGTTGTCTGCCGACATTCGGCCCATGTGTACCCGGCTTTAGACCCTAGAGCAAAAAAAAAAAAAAAAACAAACAACATGTTGATGCATTTAGGACAACAGATGGTGAAGGTAACATACCAAATATGAGGAGACCCCCGCCCCCTTTTTTTCTTTTTTTTCTCTTTGATTCAGTATATCACATACTCTGTTATGGCCATTATTCTAAATCCTTTCTCTGTGATGACTCTGTAATTAATAGACACTCTGTTTAATGTTATGCTACATGTTTATGTCAGCTTTATTTACTCTGATTTGTATTTGGTATCTTGTACAAGCAATAAAGTTACCCTTAAGAAAAAAAAAAGAGACATTACAATTTGGTTTGTGTCAATCAAATCCTTACACTTGCCCATTTTTTCTGCTTTCAGCACATCGGTTTCGGGGACAACATGTTTACTTGCTGCCTAATATATCCGACCCAATTTCAGATGACATTGTAAGAAGATAATCAATGTTATTCTTTTTACCTGTCAGTGATTATAACGTTACCGCTGATCAGAAAACACACACATGTATATACTGTATATATATATATATATATATATATATATATATATATATATATATATATATACAGTATATATATATATATATATATATATATATACACAGCATATGCATCTTCTGTTTTCAGCCTAATTAACAAATGGGTATGTTTTCCTCCCCTACTAGAAGTCAAAAATAATAGCACAAAACCAAGCTTCCCGGCTGGTAATTAGTTTTTCATAACATGGCTAATTTTACAGAAAGCAATGATTTATGTGTATAGATAGTCACAGGGTCTCAGCGTGAGTCCACTAATAGGGAAACGCTTCAATGTACAACAGCAATTAGAGCTCATAGGAAGTCACACCGGCAATCAGGTGCTGTATTTCTACATTAAAGCGATGTGAAAAGGTTATAATAATGAAATCTAAAAAAAAATGAAAAAAAAATGTACAGATTTTAATTATGAGTATTGTTGTCGGGTCAAAAGGATATGATTTTGAATGCGATACATTAACAAAACACACTGTTAACTCTATCCCACGAATCAAGAAAACAGAAGAATGTAATTACCCTCTAGGAACCTGTTTAGAAGGGATTTTCTGGTTTATCTTTAGAATATTCTCTTTTCAAAATGTAAAGCTAAAGATAGACCTTCCACATGCTGCCGAATGCAGAAAATGAGTTTACATTCTACCTGCATGTGAGAGGGCAGGCAGCTCAAGTCGATTGCATCTCTACTGCATTAATTCTGAGGCTGAGGTCGAAGAAATCTTTACATTTCATCATGGTGGGGTCTCACCAACAGCATAAACATCCATGGTGCTGAAGAAAGAAATGTTGAGTGTCTGCCAGTTGAAAAAAAAGTTTTTTTATGCAAACTTTACTTTTTGCATTGTATTCTTATGATTATATTTAATTGGGGCTTGTTCACATGGGCGGAAAGGGCAGTAAAAGTAGGTAGTTGAGCTCTGGTTTAACTGCCTTGTAAGAATATTTAATCATAATAATATTTAATAATATTTAATAATAATATCTCACGCTCGTACTTCATTATGTCAGAATATTTATACTGCTCTCAATAACAGTGTCTATTCATGGTTAATAAGCAAAGATCTATGAGAAAGGAGAGTCTTCACCTATTGCCACAAATCAATATGTCGAGAATTCTTTTTAATTGATTAATTTCTTTTTAAAAGCATATACCAATCTTAGTGAGTACAGTCTACAGTATGGAATATATATAAAATATTTATTCACAAGACAAGTAATCACAATAAATGATCAAACAGGAAGTGACACAAAAAGATAACTCTACATAAAATACTAACTTCAAACAATCAATGCAATGTGATGTTTAGCTCAATAATGAAAGTGAAACTGAAACAAAGTGAAAGTGAAAGCAAGATTACCATTTCCCCAGGTATAGCACAAACCATAGGTAAGTGTTCTATATAAACAGACCACAATTGTCTGCGAATCGCATAGCCGAAAGTCACTTCGCTGCAGATGAAGTGAGAATAAGCCACGCAAAACGGAAGACTTAAAATTGCAAATAATGCACTAAATCTGATATTAATAAAAATGTATAAAAACAAAAATCAGCTATTTAGAGAAAAATCTACCATGGTTTATACAGCTGGGATTGTAATCTTATTACCCTTAAATATGCAATATAAAACATATAAGGAAGGAATAAACAATATTGAATAATAATCAAATAACATAGCTAGCTTCAAATGGTCGTTACCAGAGTCCTAAGATGGGTGCCTTTCTTAAGATGGTGGATAGTGAGGGAGGAGTTTCGTTTGGCGTCCCTCAAAGTTTCAGATGAATGATGGAGCAAGATGGAGTATGTCTGGATGAGTATATCGAGGGATGTAGTAGTGTGTGTGATGTATGTATATTGTATGTTGTCAGTAATGATGATGTGTGTCCTCTCTCATATCTGGGTTCTTCTTTTATATGGTATGAACAAAGGGCTATTAAAATTACCATAAGTTAAACCCAGAGGGATGAAACATTATCCCCATTGGTTGGGATATTCTATACCTTAACTGGTGAGGTCATAGACACACCTCTCCTGATAATTCAATTCTTTGTATAATAAAGTTAAAGGATGATTTCTCTATGTTCAAGTTTAACTATAAAAGCACAACAAAAAACTTTGTCCATACTCTCAGTACATACATAAATGTCCATCTATTCTCCATCATTCATCTTGGCAAGCAATGCCATTTCAATAATTATACTTTTAATACAATATAATATTCCTACATTGGAAATATCTGAATTATCCCAAGACTGCATTTATTAGCATCTCCAAAAGGGGGCAGTATGGTACCATTTATTAAATTCAGTGTTTAAAGTTATTAGAATATATTCTTATCTGATGATCTTTGACCTCTTGGCTAGTGAAGATCCATTAATTATTTGACCATGCCATATGTTGTCAGACATTTTGTCTGGCCTGTAATATTTACGATACCTTGAACACTTAGCCTAGTCCAAAGCAATTCTTATATAAACACTCCTACCACATGCCTTAAAATTAAGTAATTAGTATTCACTCTTAAGTCTAAGTAAGATTTGTTATTTAACAAGAATATAAACCCAACATATGGTAGAAAAACAATTTCTAAATATATATGTATATGCCTTACATAATATAATGACATAATTATGGCTAATATCTTCTCACACATAATAATGTATCTTTAAAAACTTATATATAGTTTGTTTTAAATGTCTGCTAGAGTATACTGGGGTATTGTCCATTGTTAAATAATTACAGACATACTGGCACTACCAATATGTCTTATCTGAAGAGGTGTCTATGTAAATCTTATTTACGATCTTAAAAGAAATACAAAGACCTCTGTTGAAATTCTACTTTCTCTTGTAAGAGACATTTTTTTGCAAATGAACATATGAACTTTCCTTAACCATAAACAAAATGGACGCTGCACTGTTCAGCATCAAAAGATAGGAATATACATGGCTTTTTAAATCCATTTTTATTCTATTAGTTAATCACCCCCAATAATCCCGACAGCCTTCTGACTGCCCACCTAAACACAGAAATGCAGCCACTAAGAGCAGAACGCATGCCAAGGCTGTGATGCTTTGCTTTGTGGCCAAGGGAAAAATTAAATGGTGCGTCACTTTCAGAAAATACCATGTAATGACTGTGACCAGTCACAGAGCTCATTTCAATAGTACACAAAGAAAGACATGAATCAAAGCCTTTCATTGTGTACAACTGTCATGTGATCTGCTGTGATTGGCCACAGCGGTCACATGGTACAGTGATCTGTCATTGGCCGTGTCCAGTGGATACAACTGACAGATTGCGCCAGAGCGCGGCACAAGGTGCAATTTGTGTGAACAACAGTGCTCCCGCCTGGCTGTCATTTTAAAATAGGCAAGAGGGGAAGGTGTTAACTTTTTTAGCAATTTGAACTACAGTAGCTCTTCTTTTGGGTTGGACTACATGGGCCAGCCTTCGCTCAGGGCCGGCCCTACCATGGGTCCCGGTGGGACCATGGGACCCAGGCGGCACTAGAGAAGGGGTGGCCCCCGGCCGCCTCTTCTCTTCTTTGGCTATCAGTAAAAAAAAAAAGTGACCTGCGGCCGGCCTGATATGCACACTGCGCATGCGCCGCCGCCGCTCGGCAAAGCCCGTAAACGTTCGGCTATTTCCAGGAATAGCCAAACGTGTATTAGCTTTCCCGAGCGGTGGCGGCGGCACATGCGCAGTGTGCATGTCAGGCCGGCCGCGGACGTGTTGACGTGTGGCGCAGGGCGGCGCCATTTTTAAATCCTAAGGCGCCTTTACAAAGAGGTAAGTGAGACTGCTCCACACTGCAGCCACACTACCTGCCAATCTGCCATTATGCGGGGCTGCAGGCATACTACAGAAGATGCAGTGCTGCGGGCATGGTACATGCCCACAGCACTGTATCTCCTGTAGTATGCCCGCAGCCCCGCATTCTCTTGTACCATGCCCACAGACCCACATTGTCCTCTACCATACCCACAGCCCTGCATTCTCATGCACCATGCTCGCAGCCCCGCATTCTCCTGCACCATGCCCGCAGCCCTGCATTCTCCTGTACCATGTCCGCAGCCCCGCATTCTCCTGCACCATGCCCGCAGCTCTGCATTCTCCTGTACCATACCCGCAGCCCTGCATTCTCATGCACCATGCCCGCAGCTCTGCATTCTCCTGTACCATGCCAGCAGCCCTGCATTCTCCTGTACCATGGCCGCAGCCCTGCATTCTCATGCACCATGCCCGCAGCTCTGCATTCTCCTGTACCATGCCCGCAGCCCTGCATTCTCCTGCACCAAGTCCACAGCCCCGCATTCTCCTGAACCATGCCCGCAACCCTGCATTCTCCTGCACCATGCCCGCAGCCCCGCATTCTCCTGCACCATGCCCGCAGCCCCGCATTCTCATGCACCATGCCCGCAGCCCCGCATTCTCCTGTACCATGCCCGCAGCCACGCATTCTCCTGTACCATGCCCGCAGCACTGCATTCTTCTGTACCATGCCCGCAGCACTGCATTCTCCTGTACCATGCCCGCAGCCCTGCATTCTCCTCTACCATGCCCGAAGCCCTGCATTCCCCTGTACCATGCCCGCAGCCCTGCATTCTCCTGTACCATGCCCGCAGCCCTGCATTCTTCTGTACCATGCCCACAGCACTGCATTCTCCTGTACCATGCCCGCAGCCCTGCAGGGCACTGTGGCACTATAAACAGTAGAAAGCCTAGTGCGCTCATCTGCCCAGTGTCTACTGCTCTGTCCTGCTCCTGCTGTCACTCCGTACACACTCACACTCCTCTGACTGCTTTCATAGTCCTATAGAATGTGGGGGCCTCTTTTTTTGGGGGGGGGGCAGCATTTCATTCTCGGACCCAGGCAGCACAATGTCTTGGGCCAGCCCTGCCTTCGCTCCCCAGTGAAATATATCATGTTTGGGGTTTTAACTAATCTTCAGGCCTAAAATAATTTTTTAAACCCCTTGCTGCCCACCAAATGTACAAAAAATGCCTGGATGTGGTTATAACAAGCTCATAGCTGCAGCTTTGTATCATTTTTTACAGTCGGCATTCAGCTGTTCTGTAAAAGTGATCTGGGCAACTCTACAGCCACCTGATCCCTTTTACGTAACTGAGAAGGGACCCCCCCCCCCTTCCTCTTGGCGGTTCCCGGGCTCTCATGTACTACGGGGAGCACAGAAGTGCTGGAGCAGCCAGGATAGCAAGTTACAGAGAAGATCAAGGAACACCTGTTTCTCCATCTCCCCTGTAACTAATAAACCCAGAAGAGATGATGACTTTGTTACTTCTGCTTTCAGAACTGTCATTACCTGTCTGCTAGAGCCATGGAATGGAGCTGGTCAAGTAGACATTTTAACAAAAAAGGAATACAGTGCACAACTGCCCTAGAGTAATCCAATTTATTAGAAGAAATGTTAAAAACCTTTTATACTGTAAATGAATTCACATGTTTTTAGAAAATAATCAGCATGTCCGCATAAACCTCAACTCTCCTCAATGGCCGCAGAAAGGTCCAGGTGGAATAAGCCTCCAATTGAGCCTACTGACAGCTAGGAGCCACAGAAGCCAGTCCTCGGTGTGCAGATGCTGCTGCGCATGTGCCTGGTCTAGCCAGCACCTCGCTACGTAGAAAAGAGAAGGTAACACAGAGAAATGAAGACACGTCACGGTTGCCACGCTAACGCGCTTCAGAGGTGTGGCCTCCTTTATCAAGCCTCCCCCACCATACAGACACCCATCTATATTATATATAGGAAAAAACAACTCCTCCCCTGGCCAGGATCTTAAAGGATAACCCCCATTTCGTGGGGGGAAAAAAACAAACAAAGAAAAAAATATATAGCATATTCAATTGCGGCAAGAGTTATATTGTAAATTAATGTTATTAAAATTACCTTTCCTTTTCAATCTGCAGCTCTGTAATTTTCTGTAAAATGCAATATGGCTACCTGGAGGTGTTCTGTACACAGATGGTATACAG
This sequence comes from Pelophylax lessonae, assembly GCF_965119305.1. Classification (NCBI taxonomy): domain Eukaryota; kingdom Metazoa; phylum Chordata; class Amphibia; order Anura; family Ranidae; genus Pelophylax; species Pelophylax lessonae. The sequence continues at coordinate 653,757,750 of NC_138770.1, forward strand.
AATGCCCACTAAAAAACATAATTTCCTGCTTGTGTGATTGCCTCATTGATTTTATTTTTCCAGAAGTCTGCACAAAGAAACAAATCAGATTTCAGGCATCCCCTGCGACAGAAATTTCATTTTTGTTGAGATACTCCCAAAAGGAACACGCCTGAAGAGATGCAGGCCCAGCAGCTTTCCTCATTAGTCCTCTATGAAACCACTTCCATTAGACCGACACAGGTGCACAGAGGAACAAACAGGGATTTCTTCAGAATGACAAAAGGTAGGAATCGGCAACAAAGGTTGTTACAATCCTTGCAATGTACGTAGATCCCCCAGAGGGGAATGTTTTTTCTCAACAAAAGTGGAGTTATGCTTTAAAGCGGCCATACTTAGAGAGGGTGTTTTGTACAATTCAGACAGGTGGGGTAATGGCAGCCCTTCTGACAAATACTACAAAATCATCAAGAAATTCCAATAACATAAATATCTATATGTCATTAGGAGTAAAAAATTCTGCACTATCTTAGTAATAATGATTCAGGAAAAATTTGTTCCCACTAATTAATACATATATACACAAAATAATAATCACTATAAATATAAGATGGCTGAGGAGCTGGTGTAGTAAGGAGGGTTTCGGGTTCCTGGAGAACTGGGCCGTCTTCTCAGTCGGTCACCGGCTCTTTGGTAGGGACGGATTGCACCTAAATGGGGTGGGTGCAGCCGTACTGGGTGCGAGGATGGCCAAAAAGTTAGAGGGGTGGGTACGGGGAAAAATCAAGAGAGCAGCCTAAAAACATCAAAATTACGTGGCTTATATACCAATGCCAGAAGCCTGGCCAACAAGATGGGAGAGCTGGAGCTGCTGATGTTTGAGGAGGACTTAGATTTTGTGGGGATAACTGAGACTTGGTTTGACAGCTCCCATGACTGGATGGCGACCATTCAGGGGTATTCCCTTTATCGCAGAGATAGAGAAGGTAAAAAAGGGGGAGGGGTATATCTGTATATTAAGAACAGCATACAGGTAAATATGAGGGATGATATTAATAATGGAGCTATGGATGAGGCAGAATCCCTATGGGTAGAGCTTCAAAGGGATGGCACGGCGGGGAAGTTAATATTGGGCGTATGCTATAGACCCCCCAACCAGAGGGAGGAGGGTGAGGCGGCCCTCCTTTTACAGATAGGATTGGCAGCAAGGATGGGAAATGTCATTATAATGGGGGACTTTAATTATCCAGATATAGACTGGGCAGAAGGAACCGCGCACTCAGCCAAGGCTAGGCAGTTCCTAAATGTTTTGCAGGACAATTTTATGGGTCAGATGGTGAATGCACCGACAAGAAACAATGCGGTACTTGACCTACTGATTACCAACGATACAGACCTGATCACGGATATAGAAATACGGGACAACTTAGGAAACAGTGACCATAGGTCAATAAGTTTCAGTATTAATTACAGTAATAGGAAGCTGAGGGGTAATATAAGGACAATGAATTTCAAAAGAGCCAATTTCCCAAAGCTGCGCTCGCTGCTAGAAAATATCAATTGGGATAGAACCCTGGAAACAAAGAACACGGAGGAAAAATGGGAGTGCTTCAAGAGCATACTAAACAGGGGGATTGGCCAGTGCATTCCAAAGGGAAATAAATTTAAAAGAGCAAAAATAAACCCTGGATGGCTAAACTCCAACATAAAAATGTATATTAGTGCTAAAGAAAAGGCCTTCAAAAAATACAAGACTGAGGGGTCATTGGCAGCATTTAAGCATTACAAAGAGTGTAATAAGAAATGTAAAGACGAAATCAGGGCGGCTAAAATAGAACACGAGAGACATATAGCGGAGGAGAGTAAAAAGAACCCTAAGAAGTTCTTTAAGTATATAAACAGTAAGAAAGCGAGGCCAGAACACATTGGCCCCGTAAAAGATGATAAGGGAAATATGGCCACTGAGGACAGAGAAAAGGCGGAAGTGTTAAATAATTTCTTCTCTTCAGTCTTCACAAAAGAATCGGGGGGCTACACGAACCCAGCTTGTAAGGCCAATAATACACCTCAGAAAGTGCCTCCATGGTTAACAGAAGATAGACTTAGAGCTAAACTAGAGAAACTTAACATAAATAAATCCCCGGGACCGGATGGCTTGCACCCGAGGGTTCTTAATGAGCTCAGCCAGGTGATTGCCAGACCATTATTCTTGATCTTTAAGGATAGTTTACAGACGGGTATGGTGCCAGCTGATTGGAAAAAAGCCAACGTGGTACCAATATTTAAGAAGGGGCCGAGATATATCCCGGGTAACTATAGGCCGGTCAGCCTAACATCAGTAGTCTGCAAAATTTTGGAGGGGATGTTAAGGGACCACATACAAGACTTTAGTAATGAAACTGGTATTATAAGTAGTAATCAGCATGGATTCATGAAAAATCGTTCTTGCCAAACCAATCTATTAACCTTCTACGATGAAGTGAGCAGCCACCTAGATAAAGGTAAGCCTGTGGATGTGGTGTATCTGGACTTTGCAAAGGCCTTTGACACCGTTCCCCACAAACGATTACTGTACAAACTAAGGAAGGTAGGTATGGACCATAAGGTGAGTACCTGTATATAGAACTGGCTCCAGGGGAGAGTACAGAGGGTGGTGATTAATGGGGAGTACTCGGATTGGGCGGGTGTGGAAAGTGGGGTCCCCCAGGGTTCTGTCCTGGGACCAATCCTGTTTAATTTATTCATAAATGATCTAGAGGAGGGGATATCTAGTACAATCTCAGTATTTGCAGATGATACTAAATTAGGCATGCCAATATCTTCTATGCAGGATGTGGAAACCTTGCAAGCAGACCTGAACAAAATAACGGGGTGGGCAACTACATGGCAGATGAGGTTTAATGTTGAAAAATGTAAAGTAATGCACCTGGGTGCCAGAAACCAGAAAGCAAGCTACTCACTAGGGGGGGAACCTCTGGGTGAGTCTAGGATGGAAAAGGACTTGGGGGTACTGGTAGACAACAAGCTTGGCAGTGGCATGCAATGCCAAGCCGCCGCAAGCAAAGCCAACAGAATACTGGGATGTATAAAAAAGGGGATTCACTCCAGAAATAAAGAGATTATTCTCCCACTCTACAAGACTCTGGTCCGGCCACATCTGGAGTATGCTGTCCAGTTCTGGGCACCGGTCCTCAGGAAGGATGTGCTGGAACTGGAGAGAGTCCAGAGAAGGGCAACAAAAATAATTAGGGGAATGGAGGACATCAGCTATGAGGACAGACTACAAGCACTGAACCTTTTCTCTCTGGAGAAAAGACGATTGAGGGGGGGATATGATATCAATGTAAAAATACTGTACTGGTGACCCGAGCATAAGGAACAAACTATTCAGAGAAAGGAGGTACAATAAGACACGTGGCCACTCACTAAAACTAGAGGAAAGGCGGTTTAACCTTAAAGTGCGTAAGGGGTTCTTCACTGTAAGAGCAGTAAGGATGTGGAATTCTCTTCCACAAGCAGTCGTATCAGCAGGGAGCATCGATAGTTTCAAAAAACTAGTAGATGGACACCTTAAAGACCACAACATACAGGGGTATACAATGTACGATTAAAAGCAAACACACACACGCATTCATAGGTTGAACTGTATGCATAGGTTGAACTGGATGGACTGATGTCTTTTTTCAACCTTACTAACTATGTAACTATGTAACTATGTAAGATACATTTCGGTGTATATGTATAAAAAATATATAAAGTATAATAATAATGTCAATAATGACCATAAAAACAAGATTAAACTTAAAACTAGGAAATGGAGAAATTAACACCTTCCTCCCATGTGGCCACAAAAAAAAAAAAAAAAGCTAGGTCGATGGAAAAATCATCACCAGTGGCGCTGCTAGAAAGAGTGCAATTTAAAGGTTCAAAGTATTAACAAAATAATATGTATTGGTTTACATTTTCCTGACCTAACCAAAATATTACATCCCATCTGGCCAATGATCTTAGCTAACAGATCATGCCATAAGCTTACACTTTCCCATAAAATATGCAGCCATATTATTCAATACTTAAATAACCTGTTAGATCAAAGTGTTGATTTCCAGCTCCTCATTTAGTCCTGCAGGGGACATGGTATTCAGAGTTAATATCCAGAATGTCTCCAGGGCACAGTCTGGAAAACCTCTCCCCCTCTGGCATAGACATAAGTAAAGCCTCAATACCAAAGATCTTTAGGCCCTCAGTGCTACCGGGGTCTGCTAGGGGACCGGTGATCGTCTGCTTTATGCACACCCTTTAGTGTCCTGTTACTTCACTCAGGAGACCGGGCTGCAGCTACCGCACATTTCATCTGGAGATCCCCGCAAGACCATAACTTGATGCCTATATGTCGTGATTCACATGTGAGTGTAAAATCTACTTCTTATTAAAGTAATATCTTGAACGTATTACACCATGCGAGGTCTCTTTTTCCTACATGTGACATGACTATATGTCCCCACGAGAGGATATTGTTTGATGGTACTAAGGCAGTTCTTTGCTGGAGGTGATCCTTTACATGTACAGGAATCGAGGAGTGCTGTGGAGTGTGAGGAGCCCTTGTTGCAAGCGCTATATGATCTCTGTCATGGGGATCATATAAGTCTGGTAAGAGGCTATTACTTTGGGTGTTTTGGTGAAGGTCACATCTATTCAACACACCACCTGAGCTTCCTGTTGGACGTTTTTCCTCTCCACGGACTCTTCTTTCACTCTTTTTCTAGTGTACATTGATATATTGTGACACTATATATCTAATATAGATTGCTCATTTTTTTGTGTTTTCCACCAAGCGCTGCATACTCTTGTTTTCGTAAATAAATAAAAGCTGATCATTTTATAACCCCTGCCAGTGGTAAATTTATTGTCTCCGTGTAAACTGATACATTCTGCTGGAGAGCTTGAGCTATTGAAAAACAAGAGACTTGCTGGTTGGATCATCAGATGAAAATAGAAGAAAGAAAGTTAAAAAAAAAAAAAAAAAAAAACGAATGCAGCTATCACATATAAGAATTCGTAAGCTGCTATATAATAAAGATTTGCTCTAGGGTTTATTACCGCTTTAACATGTATGTGAAAAATTTAAAAAAATTGCCCCAGACAGCAACTGGTTAAAGCAGTATTAAACACTGCTTTGCAACCTTTACCTACAGGAAAGATTATAATAAAGCTTACCTGTAGATAAAATTAATATCTCCTAGTTGTGCACCATTTAGGAAATAGAGTGAGTAATGTCACCAGCACACAATGGGTCTCCAAAAAATGTGTCCAAAGCTTTATCAGCAATCACATCGATACAGCAAACAGAAAAGTTTCGGAGCCTTGCAAGACTCCTTCATCACATGTGATGAAGGGGCCCTGTGAGGCTCCAAAACGTTGCTGTTTGCTGTAACGATGTATTTGCTAAAAAAAAGAAAAAAAAAAATTTACTCATTATTTGGAGACCCATGGTGTGCTGGTGACATTTCATGTTTTGATTGCTTATGGTTCCAGCTAGTGGTCGCTTCATTACCCACTTATACATACAGCCGCTTCTACAGGTACATGTGCGTTGGGAATAGTGCATTGGAACTTTATAGAAGATATTCACGTTTTGTAGCCATGGACGTCACTGGCACATGCAAACAGCACTCTGAAGGTACAGCATACTGAGTATGCTGTCCCTTCAAAGCACCGTGCCACGGTCATGGCTCCTGTGCGAATGCGCGGGAGGGGCATCATCGTGGCCTGGCCATTCAATTGGTCAGAGCCCACAAACCTGGAAGGAAGACCGTGTTATGATGGAAGCTGTGACAGCGCACCACTAGGATAAGTCTTTCATATTGCGCTGGCATACAATGCATACTAACACATTATGCCATTACTTTGCAGAAGGCCCAGGGTTTTCTTTCCCGCGTTTGCTACCATTTTAACCATTTTAAGACCAGACCTTTTTCTGACATTTGTTGTTTACAAGTAAAAATCTGTATTTTTTTCTAGAAAATTACTTAGAACCCCCAAACACTATAATATTTTTTAGCCCCATTTTTAGCCCCCTTTCTTCCCGCCCTCTGCCTAGATGGTGAGGACAGCAGGCTACTGCGGCTCCCCCTGCCATCCGTTCCGTTGACTCTACGGCTCCCAGTCAACAGCAGGTGACACAGTAGCGGCCATTCTACTTCTCCGGTTTGCATTTACCTGGCAACCTTCTTCCCCCTTCCTCCTCAACACAAACCATTGACGTGCTGCACACCAGCCGCAGGATTGGTCTACAACTGGTTCCATCTATCGATCTGGGCATGTCACTTTCATTTTGGGGCCAGCCAAGCGGGCTTTTGTGGTAATGTACTCATGAATGTACTCATGATATATGCCATTCTCTAGTGGCTTATACCATTTTGGAACTTGTGACCAATAAAATTATTTTTTTATTTGAAGTTTACACCAACTCCAGTGGACTTATTGATTACAACCCCAAGCGCTTCTTGGGAGTAACTGTGTGCCATTACTTTCAGCATCCTTGTTCCCTAGGATGACTCTCCCTTGCAGCTATCGGCCCCATTGTTAATTAGCCTGTCAGCAATCCTCCTTGGCGCCTACTCACACTAGTTGTGTTTTTGATATTATTTTTTAGCAGAGACTAAGATGGCGGTCATTGCAATATTTTATGTCACACTATATTTGCGCAGAGGTCTTCCAAATGCAATTTTTGAGGAAAAAATACAGTTTAATAAATTAAGAAAACAAAATAGTAATGCTAACCCAATTTTTTTGTATAGTGTGAAATATGATGTTACGCCAAGTAAATAGATACCTAACATCTCATGCTTTAAAATGCGAATGCTCGTGCAATGGCGATCAACTATGGTACTTAAAAATGTCCATAGGTGACACTTTAAACATTTTTACAGGTTACCTGTTTAGGGATACAGAGGAGGTCTTGAATTATTGCTCTCGCTCTAACGATCGCAGAGATACCTCACATGTGTTGTTTGAACACCGTTTACATATGTGGGAGTGACTTACCTATGCATGGTATGCATTGGCTTCTGCGCACAAGCTCGGAGAGATGAGGCGCTTAAAAAAATTTTTCTCCTTATTTATTTTACTCTTTTATTTTTACATTGTCCTTTTTTCTTTTTTTTTTTATCACTTTTCTTCCTATTACAAGGAATGTAAACATCCATTGTAATAGAAATAAGCACGACAGGCCCTCTTTATTGAGAGATCTGGGGTAAAAAAGACTGCAGATCTCTCATTTACCTTTAAAAGCAAAAAAAAAAAAAAGGAATTTTGACTTTAAATAAAAAAATCTCTTTAAGCCCAAGAGGCGGAAGTGATGTCAGAAGTCGTTCCGGTCCTCAAAGGGCATAGAGTCGAGTGGGGGCCATCTTGGCTTCCTGCTCAGGCATCACAGGGATCGGATCGGCTCCGGGCTTACTGACGGCTCCGGTAAGCTGGAATGACCTGGAAGCGGCAGGAGGAGGGGGGAGGGGGAGCACCTCTACCGCTGCCTATAAAAGTGATCTCACCGTGAATCCGCCGCTGGGACCACTTTTTCTGAAAGCCGGCCGCCTGACCGAAAAAAGATACTGGGGTTTTGGCAACTAGATGCTGCCATAACCCAGGTATTTAACGGCAAAGTAATGCATAAATGGCTCTGGTAATAGAAAATTTAAGAGCTAGTTTTAAATTGGGCTGGTTGCCAATCTTACCTAGCTAATTGTTTTCTCGGTGCCCTGGCGTTGAGTCTGCACCGATCAATGCTGCTCAACGAAGTCGGTGTGAACAAGCCCTTGGGCAGTGAGAAGAAACCTCCTTCATATGGACAGCAATAAAGTTGACAAGTTCTAATACTTCCCCAATTTATCCAAAACTAAAAAATAAAGTTTTGGCTGTAATTGGACCTTTCTTACCTCCTTCCCACTGTTTCCAAGTAGACTTACATTTGTATCACAGCAGATCTCCCTCTCCGAGGTTCCCCTCCCCGGCTGTGGACAGATGGACTCATACACACACACATGCAATACGTATCAGTTGACATTTAAGGGAAAACCTACAATCGGTTACTTAATAAGTAATGCAATTGAAAAGCAACAAAAAATAATTGTTCATAGTAACAAGTGGCAATTTACACGTGCATTAATTAGTTGCTTACATACCATGAAATTCCTTTGAAAGCACATACTGCATCAACATTAATGCCTCATTACTTCATCATGACTAATGGTATTGTAATGAACAACAAATTAATTAGGCTTGTGTCCTATATTAAATTGGTACCTTTCCTTTCAATAAAACAAATTAACACTCGATTTCACAGGGAGAATTTTAATTAGTTCTATTTTGGATTTGCATGTTTTTTAGAGTAAAAGACTGATATAATGCTTCATCTTGCATTTTTTATTTTTTGCTAAACGATCTGTTATATAATGTGGATTCTGGAAAAATTGTTGCAGCATACAAGTTCCTTTATCTGAATGTGAAACATAGAGAGGCCATTTTGTTTCAAGAGACTTTACTTATTCTGATTGGAAAATGTAGAAAAATATACATTACTGTATAAAAGTTTTAGGCAGGTGTAAAAAAAATGCTGTAAATAAAGAATGCTTTCAGAAATAGAAGTGTTAATAGTTTATTTTTTCAATTAAAGCAGATCTTTAGTCATTTTTTCATGTTTCCATCTATTAAATCTTGTTTTAACTTTGGATAGTAAAACATTTTTTTTCTGCCAGTAAATACCTTATACAGCCCACTTCCTCTTTCTTGTCTGGTAAAAAGCCTAGGCAATGACATCATGCACAGCTTCCTCTCTCACTCTCATGAGAGTTTGCCAGCAAGGGAGGAGGGGTGAGTAATAGGAGAGCCAAGGACAGCTGCAGAGCTGGAGGGGGCTGGGTGAGGGCGGAGATAACAGGAGACTGCAGAGATCCATGAGTATTCATCAACAGAGAAAAAACGTGCAGGCAAGCAGTGGTGTGAGTCTGTCTGTCTGTACATATATATATATATATATATATATATATATATATATATATATATATATATATATATATGCGTGTGCGTGTGTCTGTATATACTGTATGTGTGTGTATATATGTGTATGTGTGTGTGTGTGTGTCTGTGTGCCTCTGTGTGTCTGTGTGAAAATCCAGGAAGTGAACAGGCAGCCGCTTCAGCTGCCCACAGTTAAAATGGCTGCAGCCAGGCTTCATGGAGAGAGATTTATGCAGCATATTTGGCAAGAACAGACTCACAGTATATATAAAATAATATGCAAAATGGTTGGAGGGAAGCTTCAGAATGGCAAATATGCTTTTATTACAAATTATGTGAGCAGACTGCAGTTCCTCTTTATCAAAATAGAAAAGTAAATGAACAGAAGAGACATTCAAATCAAATCAATATTTGGAATGAAATAATTTGCCTTCAAAATATCACTTCTTCTAAGTACATTTGCGCACAGTTTGTGATGGAACTCGTCAGGTAGGTCATTCTAAACATCTTAGTGAACTAAGCACAGATCTTCTGCCTCAAATCCTTCTGTTTCTTCATGTCATCCCAGACAGACTCCATGAAGTTGAGATCAGGGCTGTGTGGGCTTCTTTACTCCGAAGATAGTCCTTAGTGACATTGACTGTATGTTTGGGGTCTTTGTCCTTCTGCAGAATACATTTGGGGGCCAATCACACGCCTCCCTGATGGTATGGCATGATGGATAAGTATCTGCCTGTATTTCTCAGAATCTCCAACCTAATTTGCAGAAATGCAGCTCCAAACTTAAAAGGAACCTCCACTATGCTTCACTGTATACTGCAGGCACTCAATGTACCCCTCTCCAGTCCTTTACCATTTCTGGCATGGTGACAATAAAGAACTTCTAAGATTTTGACTTCACTGTGGTTTGCCACCATTTTTCTTAGCTCGTTCACATAAAACATACACACAATGAATACAATACTCCAAATTCCCCAATCAAAGTCATCCTGATACCATACCAGAATTCAAACTCTTTGGAAGCCTGGTGGTACTGGAGGCAATACTGAACTGCCTGAAACCAAATTGTTTAATCATTTCTGTTCTTTATTAATGTTTGGAATTTTGGGTTGTGGTGGTCCAAGGAGATCCAAGGGATTCAGCCACAAAAAGTTGATAACAGATCCAAGGGGCAACTTTGAGAGTCCACCAGAAAATAAAAGACTCAAATATGATGAATACCTCAAAGTAATTTTTCATCAAAATAAAAAAAAAATTAGTTGTTAAGGTTGTGGTGACTATAGAGTAGAAACATGCAACCTTCCATAAATGCAGATAGAGAATAACCTATTTCCATGCTGGGATTAAAGGGTCACTCTCAGTGCCATGGGGGTCCCAATCTTGAATCCTCTGCAGGGGTCTGTAAGTAAGAAAACATCTAAAAAAAATAGTCAATAATCTGATCAGCAGAGGCACTTGCTCGTGTATTTTTAAGAATAGATTGGAGTCATCTTGGTTATCTGGACATCAAAATATTTTTTCTCTTTCGTTCATTGACAGACACAGCTCCTGATCTTCTTAACTATTGGGTAATACTGCCCCCTACAGGAGAAGGACACTAGGCAGAAAAAAAGTCTGGCTATGTCTATGAGCAGTCCCAGGGGTTATACTCCCTGTCTCAGCTATAGGTACTCAGTTTTTTTCTGCCTAGTCAGGAGTAAGGACCTAGTTTCTTGCTGGGATCTCTGGTCTGGGCAATTTTTTCTTTTTAGATATAATTTTTTCTCCTGGTTTTATTCCTGTGAGATCTACAATCAACTGCCGGACTAGGCAACAGGCTGGATAATCTAGATCCCGTGGTCACCCCAGTCTGGCCAGTGAGCACGCACAGACCTCAGTTCCGCGCTAGGTCAGCCGTGACATAACCCCACCGGACGAGAGCTGGCCTGCAAGTTAAACACCTCGCGAGGTTGCATACGACCGGGTCTCAGCCCGAGTCGCAGCATTCCTCCTGGCCGACAGCCCCCTATTTCAATAGCGAGGGGTTAAGTCTGGAGCAGTGCCCCTCTGGTTCCTGGTATGGTGAGTAGCCCCCTGGAGGGCTTTGGGGTGGACGTGGGCCCCTTCTTGGGACAGTCGGACCCCTGGGTTCACTACTTTCCCGTCAGGCACCCCCCTTCATCTGTCCCCCCCCATCCTACCCCCCTCCACATATGCCGGGGCTGTGTGGGTGTTTTATGCTTCATATGTCTCATCAGATCCTAAATCTGATTCGGCCGCCGTAGACGTGGGTCTCCCTGCTGGGTCTGCGACCACGCGCCCGTAATCCTCATATAGTGAGGATGATTCCTACATCAGGTTCCTTTTGGCACTCACAAGCCATCCAGAGCTGCAAAGGTGTTCCCTTTTCCCGCCTATTTTGACAGAATTGGCGCTAAAGAGTGGGGACGACCAAAGCATCCCCTTGGGGTCCCTAAGTGATTTGCTAGGTGATACCCCTATAAGCAGTCTCTTCTTAAGAAGTGGACTGTTCCACCAGTGGTGGACCCTCCAATTTCCAGATTGAACAAGGCAATCATGATTCCATTTGAAGAGTCCCTGGCCTTTAAGGATCCGGCCGACAGGAAGACGGAGGCTGTGGCATGCAATATGTACAGTCTGGCTGGTTCAGGACTGAGGCCAGTATTCACCATTGTCCTGGTGTCACAAACTCTGACTGAGTGGGCTAAGCTTTTATGCCATGACTTGGAGGGAGAACAGCTCCCCCTGCCTTTGCTGAGCTGGAGGACCAAGTGGTCCAGGGGCTTCAGTTTATCTGTGATGCCTCTTTGGATGTGGCTACCCTAGTGGCTCGGCTCTCTGTTTGAGCAGTGGTCCTTCGGCGTGTCTTTGGGCTCAAATGCTGGTCTAAGGACCAGACTTCAAAGAAGGCCTTGACTGATCTTCCCTTTCAAGGAGATCGCTTGTTTGGAGCTACACTGGATGACATCATCTGGATGACATCAAGGTCTCACAGGGGGAAAGAGTACTTTTCTTCCGCAGGCTACTAAGGGCAAGGACCCCTCGTCGTAGACATGGGCCCTCCTTCCCGGCTCATAAAATTTTTTTTGTCCCTCAGGGTCGACTGAAAAGGGTTCGAAGCCTTTCTTGGCCTCCTCTGGAGAATCCAAACTAACTTTTCTGGCAAGCCGAGAGTGGGCTTCTCCAGACCCGCAAGCAAGGCTCCTTCAGCATGGAGGTGCTCCCTCACCAATTATCACCAAGGAGTGGGGGGGGGGGCGTTTTCGCTGGTTTCTGTACCCGTGGACTTCCCTGGTACAAGACAAGTGGGTAAACAAAGTTATTCAGTCCGGCTACAAGATCAAGTTTCCCCCAGTAAGGTTCTTACTTTCCAACTTGTGCCTGTCCCGCTTGCAGGGTCTGTTTGGGGCGGTACAAGACCTGTTACTTCAAGGGGTGCTTGTCCCGGTTCAGACTTCGGAACGTTTTCAGGGTTTTTACTCAAACCTGTTTACAGTCCCCAGGAAGGAAGGCAAGGTGCGTCCAATCCTGGACCTCAAGGTGCTGAACTGCTTCGAGCAGGTGGAGATGTTGAGGATGGAGTCCATTCTCATGGTGGTGGCATGCCTGCATCAGGGGGACTTTTCTTCTTTTCTGGCCTCTAACGAAATCAAGGATGCTTATCTTCACATTCCAATATGTGCCGGTCACCAGCACTTCTTCCGCTTTGTCGTGGGAGAGAAGCATTATCAGCTCCTCGGATCTTCACAATAGTGTTAGCCCCGGTGCTAGTGTTGTTATGCCAATGGGGCTACTTGGACCACCTCCTTCTGCGAGCGGAGTCTCCTACCGCTCTGGTGGAAAACCTGGAGATCACCATACGAACTCTGAGAGAGTTCGGTTTGATTCTGAATTTTTAGAAGTTTGCTATGGTTCCGTTCACAAAGCTGGACTATCTGGGTCTTATTCTGGACTCGGCATTAGCCAGAGTGCTCCTTCCTCTGGAAAAGTTTCAGAAATTTCAGGCTGCAATTTGTCTCCTGCTGTCCAGCAGATGGTCATCCCTCCGGACTTGCATGCGGGTGCTGGGCCTAATGGTGTCTACCTTCGAGGCGGTTCCATTTGCACAATTCCATACGAGGTCCCTGCAAAGGGAGATTTTGGGGAAATGGGACAAGACTTCGCAGTCTCTGGACTATCAGCTCGGCTAAGCCGGGGATCGAAGGAGTCCCTGATATGGTGGCTTCTTTCTCCAGCGCTTCGGCTGGCTAAATCCTTCCTGCCCTTGTATTGGACAGATGCCAGCCTGTCCGGCTTGGGAGAGGTCCTCGGCAAAAATTCTGCTCAGGGGCTCTGGACACTGGAAGAATCCAAACTACCAATCAGTCTTCAGGAATGTCCAGTGCGCATTCAATCAGACAATGCCACAGTTGTGGCTTATTTCAACCACCAGGGGGGCACAAAAAGTGTCCTGGCGGCTCTGGAGGTAGCCGGCATTATAAGGTAGGCAGAACAGTTAGTTCCAGCCCTGTCTGCCGTACACATTCCCAGGTTGGAAAACTTGCAGGCGGATTATCGCATTTGGCAGGCGTTGGACCACAAGAAGTGGTCCCTTCATCCGGAGGTGTTTCATCAGTTGTGTCTCTGGTGGGGCATCCCTGAGGTGGATCTGTTGGCATCTCGGCTCAACAGAAAGGTGCAGAGGTTTGTGGCTCAGTCACAGGATCCTCTGGCGGACGCCACAGACGTGCTGGTGGCCCCGTGGGGTCAGTATCATCTGATTTATGCCTTCCCTCCTCTCAAGCTTTTGCCGAGACTTCTACACAGGATCGAGGCAGAAGGGATTCTGGTCATCTTAGTGGCTCTGGACTGACAATGGGCTTTTTTACACCGATCTGGTAAAGCTGGTCGCCGACGTTCCTTGGAGGCTTCCTCTCACGGAGGATCTGCTGTCCTAAGGACCAATCTTTCCTCCTGCTTTACAGTATCTGGCTTTGATGGCTTGGTTGTTGAACGCCAGGTGCTGATGGATAGAGGTTTGTCTGCATCAGTGATTCCTACCAATGTCCCCTTTAAGCTGCGCGCATGCGCGGACTCGCAGTCTAATTGAAGGTCCCGCGCAGTACAAATTCAGACCGCGCAGCCGCAGACAACGTGAAGGTAGTGACCCCTACCGTAAAAGTCAAAGCTTGGTAAGCGCCGACGTAACGCGTATAGGGGGTGGAGCCTGCGTGCTGGATGCCGTCTCTCTTCCTGGAACTGTACTAGCTGACTGCTATGCGCGATTGAAGCGCCTGCATTGTGCCTTATGTGATCGAGGAGAGGCTGGCTGGAGTCTCCTGGGCTTGTGGATCTCTGTATTAAGTTATAGGCTGTTACCGACCCATTATTGGGTCTACAGTGGAGGTGAGAGACCACTTCACACGGTGATGGAATTATAGATCACTCACAGAGGTGTTTAAAAAGGAATACTGGATTGTTTATGTGTGGACACTTGGAGTACTGCACTTTTGATATCATTTTGTATGGACACTGTGGATGATCACACCGTTACAAGGACACATATCTAAGGATTATATATTTTTGATTTTAATTGTTTGGCTCAGTCTAAAGGTTTGCGCTCAGAAATGTTTTTTATTTGCTCAGCACACGGGGTTGAGCAGAAACTGGCCCTGAGTACTATCAAAGGTCAGGCATCAGCCTTAGGGGTTTGCTTTCAATGGCCCTTGGCCACACACTCCCTGGTGCATACTTTTCTTCAGGGAGTTAGGCACTTGGCCCCTCCAGTGCGGTCTCTGTTGCCGCCTTGGGACCTCAATTTGGTGCTCCCTGTCCTTCAGAAGCCTCCCTTTGAGAATCTTCGGGAGATTCCCTTGCTCACACTGTGCCAGAAGGTGACCTTTTTGGTGGAAATCACTTCTGTGCGCAGGGTGCCAGAATTAGCCGCGTTATCCTGTCATTAACCTTACTTAGTGGTTCACAGAGATAAGGTGGTTCTTCGTCCCTGTCCGTCATTCCTTCCAAAGGTTGTCTCTGATTTTCATTTGAATGAAGACATTGTGATGCCTTCCCTGTGCCCCAGGCCAAAAGATCCAAAGGAAATTGCTTTGCATGCTTTGGATGTGGTCCGGGGGAATTAGGGTGTACCTGGCAGCAATGGAGTCTTTTAGGAAGTCATACACACTATTTGTGCTTACGGATGGGCCTCGGAAAGGGTTGTCCTCTTCCTCTGCGACCATTTCCAGATGGATCAGACAGACGTTGTTTCAGGCCTATTCCATCAAGGGTCAGGTTCCTCCTTTCCCTGTCAAGGCGCATTCTACTCAGGCTCTCAGTGCCTCCTGGGCCTTCCCTCATCAGGCGTCAGTAACGCAGGTTTGCAAGGCGGCCACCTGGTCGTTGGTGCACAATTTCACAAAGTTCTTTAAAGTGGATGTGTTGGCATCTGCGGATGCTTCCTCTGACCGCAAGGTTTTGCAGACTGCTGTTTAGATGACCTGGTCATCTTTGAGGGTGTATTGTTTTTTTCAGGTGAGATCCAGTTGTTTTGGTTGAGCTCCTATTTACCTGGTTGGCTATAGTTAGCCTTGGGAATTTATTTTTCACGTTTGCCACTCCTCATGTTTAACACTGCTTTGGGATATCCCAATGGTTAAGAAGATAAGGAGTTGTGTCCATAAACAAACGAAAGAGAAAATGGGATTTTTGACTTACCATAAAATCCAATTCTCTGATGTTCCATGACCGATACAGCACCCACCCCTCTGCGGAGTTGTAATTTTTCTGAAGCTGCTTGTAACAAAACTGAGTACCTATAGCAGAGAGAGGGAGTATACCCCCTTGGACTGCTCAAAGGTGTTGCCACACTTTTTTTCTGCTTAGTGACCTACTCCTGTAGGGGGCAGTATAACCCAATAGTTAAGAAGATCAGGAACTGTGTCTGTCAATAAACATCAGAGAAATGGATTTTACGGTAAGTCAAAATTCCCTTTATTACATCATAAAACATGTTTCATTGCTTTACAATACCACTCCCTCAGATCATGATGATACACGGATGTTTCATACTCCCCGGTCAGTGTGTCAGTGTGGGTTTGTTAAGGCTTTATGAAAGTTAGTACTAGTACACTGGTTCATTTGCATTTAGACTGATGTAGTTTTCAATCTTCTGTCCTACACATTCAATAATATCTGGTGCTAGCATTCTCAAGGCCTTTATTTTATTAATTTGGGATTTCTTTTGGTCCTCCATCCTTTTTGGGTGCTTTCGAGTAGCAATTTGATGGTGGTTTTAGGCTCCTGGTTTTGCAGAAGGTTAACATTTGCAGGTCATTGGTAATATGCGGCTGGTTGTAAATGTTGGCGCTTGCTCCTGATATTCATTAGAGCTGAAGAAACTGCTTAGATAAGCAGCAAAATGTCTATAACAATACCGAACAAGTCCTGTTGAATGTGACTTGTTATTACTAGCTACATCAAGCACATTCTAAATTAATGAAAACCTCTATAGTCATTTGAAGGATTTTTTTTTTTCTTGATCAATACAACATACATAAAGAAAGAATGGGGATGATTTACTAAAACTGGAGAGTGCAAAATCTGGTACAGCTGTGCATGGTAGCCAATCAGCTTCTAACTTCAGCTTGTTTATCTAAGCTTTGACAATAAAATCTGGAAGCTGATTGATTGGATTATATGCAGAGCTGCACCAGAATTTGCACTCTCCAATTTTAGGAAATCAACCCCAGTGTTACACAATTCCACCAAAATCATATTATGATAGTTAATGAGTATCTAAAGTAATTTTTTTATGTGTGCACTCACACGGGTGTAACTTCAGGTCAGCAGAGATCCATTTCTACTCCCCAGTCTTCAGCACAGATTCCCCCTGTGCTGTCTTATACACTGAGGAAAGGGGAGATTCTGATGTTAGAGGGCTCTGAAAAAAATTTGCTCTTGAAAAAGTGGAAAATGTTCCATGAAACACGTTGAGCACAATGAATGCAACCCCCTACTCATTTTTATGTTGGCATGTGTTGTCATTTATTATCTGATCTTGCTACTTCCAGCTCTTTACTATACAGCCTATGCCGTCTATGTATTATTGTCATGACTTCTTTTACTTTGATGTATGACTTTCACTTTGTATTTATTATCATGCAATTTGTAAGTTTTACACTGATGTGATGATATTTGTAATAAACACTGTTGGTACTATCCATTATCTTTTGTTGCCTCAAATTGGGGTGTTTACCCATCATACCCTGCTCTGCTTCACCAACACACCTCATCTAAAGTCCCAACTCCCCCTTTTTTATTCATGAATAGGGATGGAGACCCATGTGTTCCCCATGTGTCTTGTCTAAAAGTCCCATATCCCCTTTCCTACATATAGACTTTCAGAAAATGATATGGATGGATGTAGCCAGGTGGTGGGCTACAGCAATATAGAGAACGAGAAATTACCTTTTATTCTTCTCTCCCTTTACTAAGATAATGATGTTATGCTGTACCATTCTTGACTGGACATAAGGGGGGAGCTAAAGCCAAACAAGCCCATAGATTTCCATGCAGATTGCTGAGAATGCTGGGAATTGCAGATTGAGATAGCAGCCATATAATGGCTACACTTCAATGGTAACACTACAGATCCCAATATGGAATGTACAATAGGAGGAGTGGAGAGAAGATTTTTTTGTAAAACTGTCAGGGAAAGTTTCTCCTTTTGGCATGGATGAAGTTAGAAGAAGAGCACCTCTGCTCTGTTTGAAAATTCACATGCCAGCTAGAGAACTTGCCAGTGGAGATCCAAGCCTGAAACTGGGAGTGAGGGCACCCGGGGGCATCGCAGCATCGCTGCACATAAATTATGAAATGCTCACCTTAGAACGAAGCCCTCCAGCAGCGCACTGTCACCACTGAAGACACCTGGGGGGCAGCGCAGCGCAGCATCGCAGCATCGCAGCACATGCACCGCCGAAGCAGGGAGATTGGAGCCTCCACTCACTCTCTGCTTCCCACTGGAGGTTTTCAGGGAGAAACTGAGGGGGCTCTCCTTCTACAGCGAGATGTCACAGCAGCCTCCCGGGGACTAGTGAAAGGGCTATTTACCCATTGCCGATACTGCTAGCAGGGCTGATCGGCTGAGAGCAACAAGTGTACCCAATCCATATTGCACTTATTCCAAACCTAGACTGCACCTATTCCAACCATATACGGCATTATACCAAACCTTTACTGCATCTGACACAAATCTACCTTTCACCTGTGCCAAGACTTTACCGTACCTATACTGCATGCAGGTTAACTGGGACTGTCAAAGACGCTTTTAAAGGGCCCCAATGATAGACGGCAAAAGAACATTCTAAAGAGCTGCCCCTGCCATAATAATTATTCTGCAAGCCCCTTTTGTGCCCTTGCCCCCTCCGCTACCATCCTCCTTTTCTTTTGGACGTTGCATACCCAGTCTGGTCAGGGACTAGCATGGCCACCATAAAGGCGTTCTCACCATATAGTACAAGCACTCTGTAGATTAAACTTTACTACTGCACCCTGTGGCACTGAAGGTGGCCTTGCTCCTGTTTATGCTGATCTAGACATCAAATGTCATCTTATGCCCAGGTCCCTACTGTTAATCACTTTGTATACTAAATTGTGGTATTACCAGTATTTATCCATTTTATGCTTGCCTAGTTACCAACCCTATTGGGTGGCAATATCTTAGGTTTGCCTTTACTACCTGGTTTGGCACTACTATTTGGTACTAAGTATTACTTTCAGTGATTTCCTGTGATATTGTATGCTTGACAACCTGGAGTGTCAGAGGGGCCAAGGTTCTTGAGAAGGTCAAGGCTAAAGAACAGAGGACCCATCCTATCCAGCGGCTCCTATGGAGGGTAGCGCTACATGTAAATTCCAGTTTCCTATGATTGTGTGTACCAGACTGTATATTGACTTGATTCTCCAACTCTTTCAATGCCTCTTTCCCAGTAGCAACATGTTATAATGATCTCTAGTCCAGCCACAGAGCTTACACCCTTGGGAAATAAATGGAGAGAAGGTCATAAAGCATTTAGCACTTAATAATCTTGGCAGAGCTTAAAACGAGGAATGGATGATGAATGGGTCAGTTTTGAGCCATAGAAAATTAAAGGGAACATTGACCCTCTTTACACGATTTAGACTTGCAATGAAACTACCAGGAAAACACATTTTTCAAATCTCATTTGATTTTAAAATATGATGGCATGATTTGTGTTTAGCTCATTTGTACACTATAAGCATCACCCTACATTCAGAAGTATGTATGAGACTTTTCTCTCCAAATTGTATGGTTAGTAGGGAAGGAATAGCTGGAGTTTAATTGCACATTCTCTGCATTTTACAGAGGAAATGTAACATTTTATTGTACATAAGAATGTATGTGGAGACAAATTCCTGGCACATAAAAATACCAATTGATCCAGTAATGTATTTATCTGAGAAAAAAAATACTCTCTGTATTTTTAGCATGCAGCTAGAATATGTAACTAAATTGGTTGTGGCATTACCCTCTGGTAGTCCTTGGCACAGCAGCCTTCACACTGGCAGAAGGAGAGGGGCAGCACTCTTAAGTCAATCAAGGTTCAGCTGTTTTTTACAGTGCTTCTTAGCCTAAAACCCAACATGCTTGTGGGATAGGGGATAACCTCATCAAAGTGCTGTAGTTTCTTTGATGTCCAATTTCTGCCAGAGGGAGGAGACGTGACCAAGGAAGTAGAACTACATCTGCCATTGTTTCCCCTACTCACCCCTTGGGTAGGTGAGTTGCATTGCCTTGATATCAGATGGAGAAGAGTGTTGAATGGTGCATGTAGAGGAGGCTGTATGGGTAAAGTGGGACATACATGAATCAGCCATAACATTTTAAAGGGGGGTGATTCTCAGGGCCATCTTACTGAATGGGCATGCTGGTCAGTTGCCCAGGGTCCCCACTTGCCCGGGGGGGCCCCACCTGCCCAGCGACCAAGCCCCAGCCAAGCATTAGTGTCAGGCCACTTGGGCCATGGAGGGGGAGCCCACAACTGCAGGAATGCATGTCCGCCTCCACCGGAACAGGCACATACAGGACAGTCGAGTCTGACTCCCATCTGTGTGTGTGTTCACCGGACCCAGTCGCTGAACTTGGAAGCTGTCATTAGCCTGGCACTGCTGTATCAATCAATATTGCCTTATCGATAATTCACATTTTTATTCTCGTGGGTGATTGAGTAGGCGGGGCCCCCAGTGCCCTGCATTGCCCGTGGCCCTTTAATGCTCTTAAGATGGCACTGGTGATTCTTTCCTATACCCACTTTACTTGCCAAATAGGGAATTTTAGAGGTGGTTATACTGTATGTTATGTTCATTACAATCACAATCAATGACATAAAATCACATATCTTTTATTTATGATATTAAATCATATTAAAGTGTTTGCTCCTTAAAAATGCTCCGAATAAAGCCGATTGTTTGTTGCCAACTACCTTTCACCGTTTTCTATGAAGGTCTTGCTATGAAGGTGAACTTATCCTTTCATGCATTTGGGTTCTCATTGCTAACCTATCCACCTTTTTTAATAAAGTGACCGAATGTGCTTCGATATTAAAAAAAAAACACTGAACACTACAAAGTATCATTCTAGAGACACAACTTGTATAACTGCAGTTTCCTTTGAAGTTGTAACACACCTGTGATAGAACACTTCAAATTTGTTTGAACTAGACTCCATCTGCGTTTCCTCTAGAGAGGCTTTTGTTTTCCAAATGAAAATGAATCTTAATCTCTTGTTTTCTTGGCAGTGATATCTAATCCTTAAGGTAGCCAGCAGTGTGAACATCATATACTTGTTCAGGGTTTATTGTTGTTTTATAAGGTAGAAAAGAAAGATTAACAGTGAATGTTAACAATCATTGGATTAAACGCAACTCATAAAAAATGAACAAAGGCAAATACTTTACTTTAGTGACAATACAGCTTTATGAGACAAAAGAAGATTTGATTCCTATAAATAAACATTAGTGTATGTATTATTTAGTTTAATGTGTGTTTCCTTTTGTATCTAGTAATCAAATGTCATTTTACAGCATGCAGTGCTGTGGCTTTGCAGACAGAATTAAATTCACTTTACTGGATTATGAGTTTATGTTGTATTCTTCCATTTATTTTACCGCAATTTAAAGTGTAACTGTTACTGAAGTTAAAACAAAATGAAATTTAGGTTAAATTAGTGGCCTCGGTGACATTAAGTTGATGGATACATTCTGCTGTGAGATAAGCGATGGCACCAGAGCTCCAACCTTGAACAAGGCCAAAATTTGCAAAAGTCAGTCAATTTCCTTGTTGGACAGCTCCCACCATAACACCTGACTCCTGCCTATATACTGATTATTTCTGCTAAGGCAGGGAACTGTGATCTTTTAAATTTCCCATTACTGTCACCAGGACAATTAGGCCCCATTCACACTAGTGCATAGTTACATAGTTAGCCAGGTTGAAAAAAGACAGAAAAGGAAAAAATACAGAGGGTGCACCAGCCTAGCGCATTACCTTTGTAACAATTTATTTTTATAAAAGCATATACTCACAAAGGAGATGAAATAAGGGGCAAACAGAAATCACTAGAAGTCTGAAAAAGCATAGCCGTGCTCTTCAGCGCCTATGGCGTAAGACTAGGTCTCAGAAAAATTGTAACCAATATAAATCTGCCCTCCAAAAATACAATTCCAGTCTCCACACTGCCAAGCAGACCTATTTTATCACTCTCATTAATAACTTTTCATCAACTCTTTGCTACCTTTAAATCTCTACTCCGTCCTCCACGGCCTCCACCCACTAACTCACTCACTGCCCAGGAGATTGCCAACCACTTCAAACAGAAGATTGATACAATTCGTGAGGAGATCACTGCTGTTCAGATACCTTCCGCGCTTTACACTTCATGCCCACAGGGGCAATCACTACTTCCCTCATTCAACCCCACCACTATAGATGAGGTTGCTAAACTACTTGCTAACGTCCACTTAACCACCTGCCCTCTGGATCCTGCTCCCTCGCAAATACTACGTTCACCCTCTGGCCCTATTCTACACTCTCTAACCCACATCTTCAATCTCTCCCTCTCTTCTGGCATCTTCCCCAACTCTCTAAAACATGCACTAGTCAGCCCCATACTTAAAAAGCCCTCACTGGACCCAACCAATCTTAACAACCTACGCCTTATTTCTTTGCTCACCTTTTTATCCAAACTCTTTGAACGTCTGGTCTACAACCAACTGTGCGACCACCTTGCCGAGAACAGCCTCCTTGATCCCCTTCAGTTTGGATTTTGGCCTCAACACTCCACTGACACTGCTCTCCTACAACTGACAAATGATCTACTAATGGCCAAAACCAATGGACACTATTCTGTACTCCTACTCCTGGACCTTTCTGCTGCCTTTGACATGGTTGACCATCCCCTCCTCCTCAAAAAACTCCACGCCTTTGGTCTCCGTGACTGAACTCTTCACTAGTTATCTTCCTACTTATCCAACCGCACCTTTAGCGTTACTTACAATTCTACTTCCTCCTCTCCTCTTCCTTTCTCTGTCAGGGTCCTCCAAGGCTCTGTTCTTGGACCTCTCCTATTTTCAATCTACACCTCCTCTCTGGGTCAGCTGATAGTCTCCCACGGCATCCAATACCATCTCTACGCTGGCAATACCCAAATCTACCTATCCACCCTCAGTGCTCTCCCTCAGTTTCCTCACGTATCACTAATTTACTATCAGATATATCAGTCTGGATGTCACACCACTTCCTCAAACTCAATCCATTCAAAACCGAACTTATAATTTTTCCTCCCTTCCCCTGATCTCTCTGTCAATATTGATGGCACTACTATCAGCCCATCCCCGCATGCTAAGGTCCCAGGTGTTGTCCTGGACTCTGAACTCTCCTTCAAGCCCAACATCCAATCACTGTCCAAATCTTTCCTCCTCAGCCTTCACAACATCTCCAAAATACACCCCTTTGTAACCAAAGACACAACAAAGCTCCTAGTTCACTCCCTGGTAATCTCGCGTCTCAACTACTGCAATTCCCTTCTCATTGGCTTACCTCTACACAGGCTATCCCCCCTTCAATCCATCATGAATGCTGCCGCCAGACTCATCCACCTTACCAATCGCTCAGTGTCCGCTGCTCCTCTCTGTCAAGCCCTCCACTGGCTTCCGCTCACCCAACAAATTCAATTCAAAATACTAACAACATCTTACAAAGCCATCCACAGCTTAGCCCCCAGCTACATCACTAGCCTAGTCTCAAAATACCAACCTAATCGCTCTCCAATCCTATGGAACTCCTTACCCCAATCTGTCCGATTATCTCCTACCCTATTAGCTTTTAGACGATCCCTGAAAACCCTCCTCTTCAGAGAAGCCTATCCTACCCACACCTAACAACTATACTTTCATTTTCTCCATTAGCTCACCCCCCACGGTTATTGCCTTTTGTTTCACTTGACCCTCCCTCCTAGATAGTAAGCTCTAATGAGCAGGGCCCTCAAATTCCTCCTGTATTGAATTGTAATGTAACTGTATTGTGTCCCCTCACATTGTAAAGAGCTGCGCAAACTGTTGGCGGTATATAAATCCTGTATAATAATAATACGTTTCCACTAAGCATAATCCGCTGGTACAAACAGTAGTGGGATGTGAACCTCCAAATGTAGCTTATGTGTTTTGGAGGTGTCCCCCCCCTTAGCTCTGAAGAAGGAGGGACACCCCCAAAACGGGTAAGATACATTTGGAGGTTCACATCCCACTACTGTTTGTACCAGCGGATTATGCTTAGTGGAGACATCCGGTGGACTTACACTTTTATTTCACCGGTTATTTCATCTCCTTTGTGAGTATGATGTATATGCTTTTATAAAAATATATTGTTACAAAGTTAATGCGCTAGGCTGGTGCGCCCTCTGTATTTTTTCCTTTTAGAGTTCTATCTGGGTTTCCCTGACCTGTTGGGAGTGGCAGCACAGCCGAAATGGCGACTAAACCAGCGGAGTCACGTTTCTAAAATATCAAGTCGCATAACAACCTTTTAAGCGCAGGAGCATAAATCTTCTTTCTAAAAAAAGTCCATCTAGATTAACCAAAAAAAAAACACAACCATACAATCCCATATACACAATCCTATACCTGCAGTTGATCAAGAGGAAGGTGGAAAAACCCCAGCAAAACAGGATCCAATTTTCTCCAGCAGGGGAAAAAATTCCTTCCTGATCCCCCAAGAGGCAATCAGATATTCCCTGGATCAACTTTACCTATAAACTTTACCTATATGTTAGTATCCAGTTACATTATGTTTATTTAGGAAATAATCCAGGCCTTTTTAAAAGCAATCTACTGACCTGGCCAAAACCAACTCTGGAGGGAGTCTTTTCCACATTTTCACAATTCTTACTGTAAAGAAACCTTTCCGTGTTGAATGGAAAGAAATGAGATGAAATGTATTTTCCTCCAGTCGTTAAGAGTGCCCCTTGTCTTCTGTGATGACCTTAAAGTGAATAACTCAACAACAAGTTTACTTTATGGACCCCTTATGTATTTATACATGTTGATCATATC
This sequence comes from Pelophylax lessonae, assembly GCF_965119305.1. Classification (NCBI taxonomy): domain Eukaryota; kingdom Metazoa; phylum Chordata; class Amphibia; order Anura; family Ranidae; genus Pelophylax; species Pelophylax lessonae. The sequence continues at coordinate 653,782,355 of NC_138770.1, forward strand.
CCCCCTTTAATCTCCTCTTCTCAACAGAGAATAAATTCAGTTCCTCTAATCCTTCCTCATAGCTGAGCTCCTCCATGTCTCTTATCAGTTTGTTTGCCCTTCTCTGCACTTTCTCCAATTCCCCAATATCCTTTTTGTGAACTGGTGCCCAAAACTGAAATGCATATTACAGATGAGGTCTTACTAATGATTTGTACAGGTGGCGAAATGATATCTCTCTCTCTGGTGTCCATACCTCTCCTAATACAAGAAAGGACTTTGCTTGCTTTGGAAACCACAGCTTGACATTGCATGCTATTATTAAGCTTATGATCTACCAGAAAAAAAACAGATCATTCTCCACCATTGATTCCCCCAGTTGTACTCCCCCTAATATGTATGATGCATGCATATTCTTAGACCCCAAGTGCATAACTTTACATTTATCAACATTGAACCTCATTTGCCACATAGTTGCCCAATGAAACAGTGCATTGAGGTCAGCTTGTAAGTTGGAGACATCCTGTAATGAAGTTATTCCACTGCAAAGCATGGTGTCATCTGCAAAGACTGAAATGGTACTTTAAATATAATTTATAAAGATATTAAAAAGTAAGGGTGCCAACAGTGTACCTTGGGGTACACCACTGATAACCTTAGACCATTCAGAGTAAGAATCATTAACCACTACTCTCCGAATTCTATCTTTTAGCCAGTTTTCTATCCATTTACAAACTGATCTTTCCAAGCCTGTAGACTTTACCTTACACGTGTGGGGAACTGTGTCAAACACTTTTGCAAAATCCAAGTATACTACGTCCACAGCCACCCCTCTGTCCAAGGTTTTACATACCTCCTCATAAAAAGAAATCCTATTTCTTTGACAACTTCTGCCTTCCATTAATCCATGCTGTCTATTGTTAAAATATTTTCCAGCAAGAACTCATCCATGTGGTCTTTTAATAAACTCTCAAGTATCTTCCCGACTATGGAAGTTAAACTAACAGGTCTATAGTTACTTGGTAAAGATTTTGATACCTTTTTAAATATAGGCACCACATTGGCCCTACGCCAAGCCAGTGGCACTATCCCAGTCCTTGACAAGTCCCTAAAACTTGGAAATAAGGGCTTTGGAATTAAAGAGCTCAATGTAATATCTCCTGTGTCTCCTGGAACACTGCAGTGCATAACAAAGGAAATCACATTATTCTCTATAGTGCCTCTTCACATCAATACAATATGATGCAGTGTGGAAGTCCGAAGTAATGAAAGGGGGGCTACACGGCAAACCGGACTGTCAGTCGGAGGAGCAGAGGATGGCTCCTGGGAGATTCTGAGCCAGCGTGGAGGTACCATTTATAGAGGAAAAAGACAAGAGACCTTTTATTCATCTAAAGGAACCTATTGCCATTTATTCTTTCAGCACGATTGCCCACACCATGCAAATGGGGGGCATATACATGCGGTGAGTGCCCATCTGATGGGAGTGGTGTTGGATGTTCACACTGGTGGTGGATTTTTGGTGATAGAATCATCCTCCGGTGACCTTCCAGTGACCAGTCGGACACAGTGAGAGAGATAACACCAAATTAACATACCTGCTCCCCATTCACACCTGAGACCTTGTAACACTAACGACTCACATGATACCAGGGAGGGAAAATGGCTAATTGGGCCCAATTTGGACATGTTCACTTAGGGGTGTACTCCCTTTTGTTGCCAGAGGTTTAGACATTAATGGCTGTGTGTTGAGTTATTTTATGGGTACAGCAAATTTACACTGTTATACAAGCTGTACACTCACTACTTTACATTGTAGCAGAGTGTCATTTTCTCAGTGTTGTCACATGAAAAGATAGAATAAAATATTTACAAAAATTTGAGGGGTGTACTCACTTTTATGAGAAACTGTATGTAAGTTACAGATTTTGGATAAGCCTGCGAGCTACTATATGGGTTTATAGAGATATTAGTGAGCAAAGCTGGTGGCACTATCACAATCCCAATAATTGTGCCGCACTGTGAAGATCTGTGTATTACATTGCTAATGAATTGTAACACAATCAATCTATAGTGAAGTAAATATGCCACATATCACAACCCAAATGTTGCATATAACACAAAAATAATCAAATAAAAAACTCTATATACATGCAATTCCAGTGATTAATTAATTTATATAAAAAATAGGCGCAATCCAAACAGTGCAGTCCATCAAAACTGTGGTGCAGCCCTTCAGGCAGTCACCGTCCACAGAGAATGCTTCTTACTCCATCTAATCCTTATGCTGCTCACACAAACCTGTGCTGGGGGTGTTAGACAGACTGGTAGATTAAGGTTGACTTTATATGTGACTAATAAATAAAAGCTAAACATGAACACTTTTAACCACTTCCCGACCACCCGCCACCTATTTACTGCGGCAGGGTGGCTCTCCTGCGCAAACCGACGTAGACCTACATCGTCGTGCGCGGGAAGCTAGAGGGCGAGATTTTAAGTATTACCTTGGGGAGATGCAGACTAGAATACTGCAATCACTGAGCAGGAAATGATATAATCTCTCTCTGATGTATTTCAGTTTTCTTGCAAACCTGGCCTGTTAGTGTGCCCTGAGGACCAGAGTTGAGAAACACTGGGTTAGGGACACCCCTCCAGGTTTCACTTGTTCCCTCTCAGGCCGGTCACCCCATGGACATTCTGCCTGGCCGCTGAGCTCCTCTCTCCATGCTTGCACTCAGAGTCAAGACAAGTAGAGGGCAGCTTGGGGCAGGAATCTGTCCCTTGATCATACTCAAGGCCAGCTGCATATTAACCACTGACAGAAGAAAAGTCAACAAAAATACAAAGTTTTGGCTATTATCCTTAACCTCCCTGGCGGTATGATTATGTCAGGAATTATGTACCAAAAGCGGTACAATTTTTTGCATGGAAATTTGGCGTTATGTATTATAGGCCTACAATTCTTAGTAATTACTGACTTAAACCTGACCAAAACAAGAGTCTAGTAGACATCCCATATGTGATAAATTTGAAACACAAACACATGAATTATAATCTAATCAATAATTTTATTATATAATATATAATATTATATAATAAAATTATATTATTGATTAGATTATAATTCATGTGTTATATATGTGTGTGTGTATATATATATATATATATATATATGTATGTGTATATATATATATATATATAATATACATATATATTATAAATGTTATGTGTTTGTGTTTTGTGCAACGTTTGAATTTCCCTCCCAGTTCCGCTCCCATGCACCATTGCTGCTGCAGGGAACGGAACCAGGAAGTCATCAGACCGACGGAGGATCGGCGGGGATCTCGGCTGGGAGATCTCGCTGGATCGCCAGGAGAAGGTAAGGGACAGCGCTGCATGCTCCGGGATACCACTAAGGGGGTTAAGTATCCAAAGCTCTAACACTTGTGTAGTTGATAAAGGACAGGTTTTCCCTAATAAGAACACACAAACGGCTAATGTGTGCTTCAACTGGACATCTAGATTGGAGAAAAGTGATCCTGCCTGCATTTAACACATCAACCAATAAAAGCTTCCCATACACTCGGTCTCTTTCTGTATATTTCAACCACTTTCTCTCAATCTGGATTTGAATTTGAACAATGAAATTCGTGTTTTGACCGACTGCAAGGAGATGGAATCGAAATTACCTTGTTCGAACCCAGAAGAAAAAGCCAAGCATTTTTGATGAAATTGTTGTAGTTATTTTCTGGTTTCAATCATTGACCTGTATCAGAGCTGTCAATTTATAGCCCAGTTTGATCAATCAAATTCTGATGATTGATCTGGATGGTAGATTGCTATCTTTCAATTAACTATTCAGTTGACTGAAAGTGGCAGAAGTGGCCTAAATCTTGACATGCATATGGACAGCTTACGACATTAAAGAAGATCTATCTTTCATTTTCTATTCTGTTTCCTTTGGGATAAAGCAGGGGTAGGCAACCTATCAGAGGTGGAGATCTACCTGAAAAACTAAGGGAGCAAAGATCACTGGTGTTTGGTGGCCTTTTTTTTTTTTTTTTTTTTAGACATTAAATAGCAAGGCCTAACTAAGGAAAACGTAGAAAAATATAATAAAACAAATGTCACTGTACAAATATAAGCTTAGCCTACCTTAAAAGAGGATGGTGTCTGTAGGCCAGTGGATGTGTCGGTAGAACAGAGGTTGGGTGTCAGTAGGGCAATGGATGGTGTCATTCGTTTTTATTTTTATTATTTTTTACCATTCTATATTTTAATAAATTTTACAATATTATAGTTAAAATTTATTTTAGGAGCCCTGTTGGGAGGCTTTGGTGACATATCAGGGGTCTCAGCTCATGCCTCAGCTGCAAGTGGCTGGGGATGCGGACTTTACCACCACCCCCACCCTAAAGCGGCTGCCTAAGCAGCCTTATGCAGGCGTTGGCCCTGACCACAGTAGTGTCATTTGCCCCTCTCCCCCCCCCCACACAGTAATAAACTCTCCCTTCATAGCAGTGTCCTCTGCCACCCTTTACTTCAACCCCCACCCCACAGTAGTGCCTTCTGCCCCCCTTCACATCAACCCCCTACACAGTAGTGTGCTCTACCCCTTTGACTTCCCATATGTCCTATGCCCCTTTCACATAATCCCCTCCTTTCGCCCATAGTAGAACCCCCCCCCCCCCCAAGCGATGCCCTCTGCCCCTTTCACATCATACCCTCTTTCCCCACAATAGTGCCCTCTGCCCCCTCTTCCCCCCCTAGCAATCCAGCAATGTCCTCTGTCCCCCCACACACACAGCAATGTTGAAGTCTGAAGAGTAGTGGATGTGGATGTTAGTAGAGCAGTGGATTCATTATCCTAACTACAGGGGTGTAAACAGAGCATAAGTGGGAGGCAGCACAGCTCTGGACAGAGGGCGGGAACCGGAGATGCCTGAGTTACCGTAACTTTCTATATTAACAAGCTGGTGATTATTGGTTGAATTAGATGGACTTGTGTCTAATTTCAACCAAACTATGTAACTATGATTGGTTGCTAGCAACCAATCATCTGCTGGTTAACTTAAAAAGTAAACTTGCCCAGCTCCTGCCCGCTGTTCTGAGCTGTGCTGTCTCACGATTTCTGCTGTGCTGTCAGGAAGAATGAATGCGGCAGAGTAGGCTGCAAGCAAAGACTGGCACCGAGGTGCAGGAGTCGGCAAAACTGAGCAGTTTTCTCGATCTACCCGTCACCCACCCGTGGTCGACGGGTGGATTGCGATCGATGGGTTGCCGATCCCCGGGATTAAGTATGTAGTACTTTGTTCCATGTTGCTAGGTGCTTTCTAAGTCTAGTTATGAAGTCTGACCTGCCGGGGTTGATCCCACAACACCTAGGAAGGAAATGGCAGCTTCATAACAGCAGTTTTTTCTTGGCTCAAGGTATTTTCCTGAGACAAGCAATGGCAAGAGCAATGATGGAAAAACACTACCAGATGCTAAGCTCCAAGCAGATAACAGCACTTGCTTATATATGCAGTGCACCATCAGTCTAAAACATATACAACATAAACATGTTAAATAAAATTAACTGCGCAACATATCAAATAAAATTATCTGTGCAACACCATACACTTCTATAGTTCATAGCAAATGCAATGAACAAAGATCAGGTTAATGATAGAAATAAAAAAATAACCCCACAAAGGAGAGAAACGTCCTCAATGTCCTTTCAAAACAGTATGCTCCTCTTATCGTGCTGGATCAGTGTATCCCAATGTGACAATAGTGACAAGGAAGACGCGTTTCACACACTACAATATGTGCTTGATCATTACTAATAATGATTAAGCAAACATTGTAGTGTGTGAAACGCGTCTACCTTGTCACCATTGTCCCATTGGGATGTCCAGTCAATAAACCTGGATTTTGACGTCATCTGGAGTGCAGCCGTTTCTTTTTCTTTATTTCAGAAGGGACTAGCCACATTTCTATCCACGTATGGCCACTGGTTGAACAGAAGTTGATATAAGGATCACCATCTCTTCAAATGCCCTCTCATTTTTCTGCTCAATCAAGCAATAGAGTGCAGTGCCGATCAATGTATTCTGACCGCGAGGGAGACTCCCCACTGTCAGAATACAAAGACACAGTGGGGAGGATTCCCCCGTTCACCTCAAATGTGTGGATGGGGGGCATAAGGTCAGTTTTTTTCCATTAAACCCACTGGTTGAATAAAAAAGTGGACTCATCTATGGTCAGCTTTAGAAAGCACCTAGAAACATGGGACAAAGTACTACATGTACTTTGGCCCAATAGAGACAGAACACTGAAGAAAAAAAAAAGGATTGATTTTCTTTAATTCCTAAGGAGATGGTTGCTTCATAACATGAGCTGCTTTTGGCTCCGATCACTTTCCTGAGACAAGCAACAGCAAAAGCAATGCAAAGGGAGGGAGGTATGTCAGCCTCTGCATTGCTCTTGTCATTGTCTATCTCTGGAAAGTGCTTAGAGCCGAGACAAACTGCCATTATGAACCATCCTTCTCTAACCTACCTTTTGTTGGATTGGCTATGGCATTAGAAGTCTGAGCTCATAACTAGACTTAATAAGTACCTAGCAACATGGGACAAAGTACTACATGGCCCAACAGAAACAGAACAAAAATGATAGATCTTCTTTAACTTTTATTCTTGCCTGTAGTAGAAACATGATAGCTGTAATCTGGTTGCCTTTAATTTTTTTTTTCTAAGATTTAAACAAAGCTTCACTGTGGCGTAAAATGTGCCAATTATTACTCAGTGAAGACTGGAAATCATTACCAACTAGCCAAACAATAAGTGATTTGTTTATACAACCAGCAGTGCATTTGAAAATAAATCAAAAGGAACATGCTAGTCTGTACTTTTGTGCATTGTTCAGAAGTTCTTTAAAAAAATAAAATATGTATGCCTTGTCTTGTTTAGTAAAACCCCCTTCTGATCTTGAATTTCCTAAGAGACAGCTCTTATTGTAAAACGGCTTCTGTGTAATTCTGTTTTTTTTTCCTTTGTTTTTGAGATGCAAATTATCTTTAGGACTTTCTCAGATTAGAAACTGAAGACTGCACAAATAAAATAGCCAAGCACACTTATGAGGATCAATACCCTTCCCAAATGTATCTTCTCTAAGGAAAATCACAGAGGATAGGCTGTTTTGTGTTGGATTTAGGCTTTACAATTGCAGAATCTTCCTTTATCTACTCAGAATTCCATTGTGTTTTTGTATTTATCACCAGCTCTGCTCATTTTTTTTTTGTTTTATATAGACACGAACACTATTTGAAGGTTTTTTTTAACTTTGTAATTTGGCTGGCTCTTTCTCCATCTGTGCTGAAAAACTGCCACATACATTTAGTCTTATTTAGAAAGGAGTTTGAAGGAACATTCAGCCAAACTAGAATATTTAGCATGGAAATATATACGGGACACACAGCATAGACTGGAAGAATTTTGTTTCTCATCTTAACTTTATTTGCGTACACCAGACTATGCTGCTGTCCATAGTGCTGATAACCTGGGGTCTTGGGAATGCTTTCATAGCTCTCAAAAGCATGGGGATGTCTGCATCAAACACTCTCCTATCCTTCAACACTGGCTTCAATAGTCATGCCGTCAAAGCTAGTGACTGTAAAGAAGGATGGAAGATTGAACCTTGTGACAGGAGGCCTGGGTGGGTTGGAAGCATCCAAAGAATGTCCACTGACATGTTCACGATGTTGGAATACCATGCCAAGCTGCTGCGGTTAAGATCGCTGGCATTCATTTCACCTGCATCCTGTGAAGCAGACGTAGAAAAAGCTGTAAGGCTACGTTCACATGTGGGCATAGCGGATCACGGGCAGAATCACTGCGATTCTGCCCACGATCCGGAATCATTGCAAATCGTGTGACGCCTGTGCGATGCCTGTGATTTGCAATGGCACCCCAAACTCTGTGCAATGTTGCCGCGATTTCCGCCTGCCGAATCGCGGTAACATTGCGTAAACAGAATGGCGGGATGCATGACGCACAAAATAAGCTCCTGTACCTTTTTGGGCATCCTCAATTATGTTTGCGCGATGTTACCGCGATTCGGCAGGCGAAAATCACGGCAACATCGCACAGCGTTTGGGGTGCCATTGCAAATCACGGGCATCGCACAGGCGTCTTGCGATTTGCAATGATTCCGGATCGTGGGCAGAATCGCGGTGATTCTGCCCGTGATCCACTACGCCCACATGTGAACGTAGCCTTAAGGAGGAAAGGTATAAATCAGCGAGAACTGGTACCATGGGATCACCGAGGCATCTGCTGCAAATGCCCTGAGGACCTCTGGTCTTTGCAATAAATCTGTCCAGTTTTGCATTGAACCCAGATGCCAACAGGTCCACAGGTGTTGCATCTCTGGGACAGGAAGTGAAAAGAAATCTTCACAATGGAATACAGATAAAATAAAAGAATTAAAAAAACAAATTATGCAGTTTCAATTGCTTCCCAACTCTACCCATCATAAACTCTCTGCCATGTTGAGATGTGTTCTTCTGCACATTACTGTAATAATTGTTTTCTTTGTGCGTTGTTCACACCATACTTGTGCAGTGGTTTGTAGAAAAACACAGCTCAATGGTTTGGACAAGCCCTACAAATGCAGATTGTCATGCAATAATTGTCACTCATTCCATCAAATCAAAGACATCTTGGGAAATGACCATGGGGTTTATTTACTAAAGATGTATAGTTCAAAATCAGGCAAATTTCTGCATTGAATCCAATTAGCTTCCAAGTTTTATTGCCAAAGCTTTATTGAACAAGCTGAGGTTAGAAGCTGCTTGATTTCTATGCAGAAGTGAATTTGCGCTCTCCAGCTTTAGTAAATAAACCCCCATGTGTCAAGGGGTTAAACTAAAACTGACTGCATCCACTGACTAGAATTAATATTTCTAGCCGATAGCTGTTGTCTCCATGGGATATAAGCATGTCTGCTCAGCTGATATACACATGCATATTTAGGAATCACTCTTATGAACAATCTTGTGCCATCTTAGCTCTTCAACCACTGACGATACAGTCAGTAGCCAAATGATCTTTCTAAAAACATGCAAGTTAGTGTTTGTAGCTATTTAAGAAGTGCAAGTACAGGGTGTCCAGGCTGTCCGCCCAAGAAACATTTGTGATCATCACATAGGAAAGGGTTCTCCAAACATTCCAAACAAAGGGCCAGTTTACTGTCCTTCAGACTTTAGGTGGGCCGGACTGTGATCACTGGGAGTAGTAAATTCTCAAGCATCAGTGGGAGTAGACAAGTTTTCAGTCTTGGTGGTCAGTGGGAATAAATAAATTGAATAGCATCCATGATCAGTAAGATGAAGAATAGCACCCCATCGTTGGGTTGGTGTTAGTGGGAGGAGTAGTGTTCCACTGTTAGTATCAGTGGAAGGAATGGTGTCCCATTGTTAGGTGTCAGTGGAAAGAATGTTGCCCCATCATTGTTGCCAGTAAGAGGAATATTGCCCCATCATTGTTGTCTGTGGGAGGACTAGTGTCAGATCAATGTCGTCAGTGGGAGGAATCGTGCCCCACAATTGGTGTCAGTGGGAGGAATAGTGCCCCACAATTGGTGTCAGTGGGAGGAATAGTGCCCATCATCGGTGTCAGTGGAAGGAATGATATTCCATCATTGGTGTCAGTGGAAAGAATGCTGCCCCATCATTAACCACTTTAGCCCTGGAAGGTTTTACCCCTTAATCACCAGGCCATTTTTTGCAATTTGGTACTGCGTTGCTTTAACTGACAACTGCGCGGTTGTGTGACTCTGTACCCAAATACAATTGATGTCCTTTTTTCCCAGAAATTGAGCTTTCTTTTGCTGGTATTTGATCACCTATGTGTTTTTTAGATTTTGCGCTATAAACCAAAAAAGAGCAACAATTTTGAAAAAAAAACAAATTTTTTTTACTTTCTGCAATAAAACATTCCCAATAAAAAAAATTAAAAAAAGTTTAAAAATCTCATTTCTTTTTATCAGTTTAGGCCAATTTGTATTTTGCTACATATTTTTGGTAAAAAAAAAATACCAAAAAGCGTATATTAATTGGTTTGCGCAAAAGTTATAGCACTTATAAACTATGAGATAGATTTTTTGACTTTTTATTTTTTTTTGTTGTTTTTATTAGTAATGGTGGCGAGCAGCGATTTTTAGTGGGACTGCGACATTGCGGTGGACAAATCTGACACTAAGTGACACTTTTTGGGGACCAGTGACACCAATACAGTGATCAGTGCTAAAAATTATGCACTGTTACTGTATAAATGACACTGACAGGGAAGGGGTTAATACTGGGGGTTATCAAGGGGTTTAGTGTGCTCCTAAATTGTGCTTGCTAACTGTGGGGGGGGGAGGGGGAGGACTCTGTGACAGGCACACAAAGATCGGTGTTTCAGCTTAGGGATCTCATTGTGCCTGTCTGACAGGAGAGCCAACTGCATTGTTTACAAAGGCAGGTGGCTCTCCTGTACGTTTCTCTGAAGATCGTGGGAGGCCCAGCGGCGATTGCACCCACTCCTCCCGCAGTCTGGCTCCCGCTGTGTCTAATCACAGCGGGAGCGTGGCTCTGGCGGCGCAGATCTACGTGATTATACGCAGCTGAGCCGGCCTGCCGCAGTAAGTCTGCGTGGGGCAGTCAGCAAGTGGTTAATGCTAGTGGGAGGAATAGTACCCTATCACTGGTGTCACTGGAAGGAATGGTGTCCCATCATTGATGTCAGTGGGAGGAATAGTACCCCATCACTGATGTCAGTGGAAGGAATGGTGTCCCATTATAAGTGTAAGTGGTAGGAATAGTGCCTTGTATCAGTGGAAGGAATAGTGCCCCAAGGGCCAGATAAGGTCAAGCAAAGGGCTGCATCCAGCCTGTGGGCTTCAGTTTGGAGACCACTGGCCTAGGAACATTCTTCCCAACCAGTCAACTTTCCCTATAACCAGTCTTGGCCATAAGTATTGGTCAAGGTCATGCAACAGGGGAACAGGCCAGATGAAATTGCAGAACAGCTGTTCCGTAAGGCTTTCAAATTGGAGGACATCACCTACCCTTGTGGTTGAATGAGCCCATAGAGTCCCCCCGACCCAGCCACTACCAGGAGTGCCTCCATGTCCATTTTTTCTGTGGTTCCTTAATTACTGCGGCAGAGACCGCATTCTAACAGAGGCTCGCACGAAAGGGGAGATCCTGTATGAAAATAACAAACTTCTAATTTTCCCCAATGATTCCCCTGAGGTCCAAAAAGGTTGCAGATCCTACACTGAAGTTAAGAATTGAAAAAGGCATCCGACTACTCTATCCAAGCAGGCTCCGAGTTGTGGATGGTGACTGTGTCTTGTTCTTCGACTCTTCTGAAGCTGCGTCAGACTGGCTGGAGTCTCGCTGATCATCGCCTGTCATCGTGCCTTTGAACGACCCACCACCTGTTTACAGCAAGTATACCAGCATTCTGATCACACCATTCCCTTCATGCTTACCAATACAATTTTGTTAGTCTATTTTTTTCCTGGATTCGATGTGCCCTAGTTTTCTTTCGGGCCTGTGTTTGGGGGCCCAAGCATCGCTCAAGTTTATGCTTCTTGCTACTACCCCTATTATTGGTGTTGGTGCAGCCAGGCCCCCCTGCAGTTTTGCTGCGTGACAGAAGCACTCACTGTACAGTGGATTTCGCGCTGGACTCTGTGTGTGATCCCCCCTGCTATGAGTGAAACTCTATTGGGGGCTCTGTTCCTGTTTACCCACCACTGGACGTAGTTTCTTGACTATCAACAATTCTCCGTTCAGTTTTTGGGTACAGGCCCTAGCCGGTTCTCCCTCTGTGGTGCAGGGTTTGCACCATGGTGCAAGGGACATGTTGCTTGTTTTTTTTTTTTTCTTAGGTTCCTTACTATTGACATGTTTCTTGTATGTACTTTGTGTACACATGTGTATGGTGTTGGTTGTCCACTGCTTAGCTGCTCCTGAGATGTCTCGTTCCACAGTTCTACATTCTGCAGTTATCTTCCCCAATTCATTTCCCAATGGCGCCACCTCCTCCTGAAGTTTGCAAAATAATTTACTGGAATGTCCGTGACCTTAATTCCAAATTTACACATGCCTTGCTCTTCCAATATTTGAAGCTCCGCAAACCTCAGATAACATTACTACAGGAAACCTATCTCATGGGCAGAAAACTTATATCACTCAAAAAGCCCTGGATTCAAAAGGCCTACCATGCATCATCTTCTTCCTTTGCCTGGGGGGTCTCTATACTTATTGGCAAATCTCTGCCGTGTGTTGTTGATGCAATTCCATACAGACCCCCAGGGCAAATACATCACGGTGGTTCTCACACTCTGGGGCCTAAGTTATGGTATTGTTGCAGTGTATATTCCCCCACCTTTTTCTCCAAAGGATTACCACTTACTGCCCAGCCAAATTACTAATCATGGGCGATTTCAACGCCATCCTATTGCCAGACCTGGATAGACCAATTGATGGTGAGAAAAAGTCCAATATATAATGGTGCAAATCATATATAAGTGCAGCAAATCCCGTCACCAGTGAAGGTAGAAATATATTGCGCTCACCAGATGGATGGGACCCCAAAACACCTTATAGTGTAGGAGTCAAACAGGCTTAAAAATGATGGAGTGTCCCCACAGATTTTTCACCGATTCCAACGGCAACCATGCAAATCTCCGGTAGATGGAATAGTTCAGAGATTCCCCTTGTATCCTCTCTGCCTAACGATTTCTTGCTCAATTAAGGCACAAATTCCCATAGGTCGCCCCTTCCTCTCCAAATTGTTGTGTATGACTTATTTGTGGAAAGTAATATCTGTGTTTATATGCTTTGTAAGTGGAAAATGCAAATTCAATCGTGGCCGCTCTGCAGCGCGGACCACGGGTGGTGATGGTGCAGGCTTCTCCCACCGATGTGTTTCCCCTGATAAGGCATCGACTGGGAATGGAGATCTCCATTCCCAGTCGATGCCTTATCAGGGGAAACACATCGGTGGGAGAAGCCTGCACCATCACCACCCGTGGTCCGCGCTGCAGAGCGGCCACGATTGAATTTGCATTTTCCAATTTATTCAACTTAACTTACAAAGCATATAAACACAGATATTACTTTCCACAAATAAGTCATACACAACAATTTGGAGAGGAAGGGGCGACCTATGGGAATTTGTGCCTTAATTGAGCAAGAAAACGTTAGGCAGAGAGGATACAAGGGGAATCTCTGAACTATTCCATCTACCGGAGATTTGCATGGTTGCCGTTGGAATCGGTGAAAAATCTGTGGGGACACTCCATCATTTTTAAGCCTGTTTGACTCCTACACTATAAGGTGTTTTGGGGTCCCATCCATCTGGTGAGCGCAATATATTTCTACCTTCACTGGTGACGGGATTTGCTGCACTTATATATGATTTGCACCATTATATATTGGACTTTTTCTCACCATCAATTGTTTACGTTACTTGTGGAATGTTTCCTGCGATTGGACAATTTATTTTGTTGGGAATTTTTTTCTTCTAGCGCTGCACATATTTTTGTATTTATTGATTTATCACCCTCCTTAGTTCAGTGATTGATGTCAGCTGCTTACATTTTTTAAGTTAGCGCAATAATCTCTATTTTATTCTGGATAGACCAACACAGCCAAAACACAGCTCAGGTGAACTCCAGGCTTGGGTGCAAGCGCTCAATCTCACAGAGGTATGGTGGTGGAAACACTCGACTTCCCGCTCATACTCTTGTTTATCTACCACTTTTAAAACTTCCTCACGTATCGACCTTGCATTTGCTAACCCTTTGTTGTCTGATATTCAGGAGGCCACGTATTTACCTAGTGGGTTATCTGATCGCACACCCTTGGAGCTATTCATAAGCACCTCTGCCTCTTGCAACGCGTCCCTATGGTGCTTGGCCCCACATTGGATCTCCCATCTGGAGATAGTAGACAAAATGCCCTCAAAATTCTGAGTACTGGGAGACCAATGAGGGGTCCTCCTCTCCAGTGACCAGGCTTTTACTAGAGGCCAATATATTTCTTCTGTCTCTGCAATACAAAAGGACCTTAAGGAGTCCAGGCAATCACTTCACAAATTGGTGACAGATCAGTCAAAAATGTACAACTTGTCACATAAAGGAACTCTCAAAAAAAGCACTTAGGACTGTAATCAACGGATACACTGATGCTGCTGCAGAACTTCCAAAAATCAGTTTATTGCTCCATGATAGCCGCAGGATTGATCCCATTGGTCTGTGCATCTGGCCTCCATCTCAGGGTTAGTAAAGTGGACATCCCTTGGCATTGTACCTATGGTTACTATGTATTTACTCCCACAATTTTCCTTCCCTTCCTTCTTGTTAATAAACTGATTTTTGGAAGTTCTGCAACAGCATTAGTGTATCCATTGACTACAGTCCTAAGCGCTTTTTTTGAGAGTTCCTTTATGTGACGATTCTTAGCATCCTTGTTCCCGAGGATCTCTCTCTCCTGCAGCTACGGGCATATTATCATTATATATATGTACTGTCACTAAAACTCCTTGGTGCCTAGTCTTATTGGCTGTTGTTTGAAAATTTACAATGACAATTCTGATACCAACAATTTTATCCACTTACAAACAGCTCGGAGAGAACTGAATTTACACTTAGCCGAATTGACCCGCCTAGAACAGTACAGGACCAAAGAAAACATTTTTGAACAGGGTGATAGGAATGGTCGCCTACTAGCTCAATATGAAAGGGCCCCTTATCTCCACTTCCGAGATCCAACTTCCTTGAGGGAATAGGGTCTCTACACGTGAAGACATCCTAGAGAACTTTGCCCACTGATACAATACCCTATATACTTCTACTCTCCCACAGGATTTCACCCCCCAGTCACTGGCTCTCTTGCTAGACCAATTGGCCTGGCGTGGCTGTCCAATGAGGAGAGGCAAGCTTTAGTACGCCCCCATTCTACTTTTCCTTTAACGATGCGGGCCCCTCCCTCCTTTTGAATACCTACTCAAAGGTCACCGACATCAGAGTCAATTAGACTAAGTCCTTGTTGTTTGCAATTGACTCCGGGGCCCGCAGCTTGGCCCCACTGAATCTTCCACTCCAATGGGTGGAAAACTTCAAATATTTGGGGGTCCATATTTCCCACAATGCTTCAGATTACCTCTCCTTTAACCTTACCCCAGTGTTACAGGAAACTAAACGGCGGCTAAAGGCATAGGAGTCGCTGCCATTGTCGCTTTTTGGCCGTATTAACTTAATCAAAATGAGTTATTCCCAAATTCATATACCTCTTCCGCCACTCACCCTCTTGGTCCCGAAGTCCTTTTTTAATCGACTTAACCAGATTTTTTCCTCCTTGCTTTGGGGCCCCAATTCCCCAAATTTAAAATTGTCCACCTTGATGCGCCCAACAAATCATAGGGGCCTGGCCTTCCCTGATTGCCATAAATATTTTCTGGCCACCCAGGTGGTGACGGTGGCTTGCCGTACTAATGCCTCCACAGTGCTGCAGGCTGCGGTGGTCTCTTCCCTCGAGGCACTGCAGCTTCTTCTATTTAGAGGCCCTAAAGCTTCATACCCACTTACCCCCTTGATGCTCACCACCATCAGAGCCTGGAGGTCTGGCCTTGGCTGTGAACGCCTTCTGGGAGGAGCAATTTCACCTTCTACTCCTCTTTGGCTTAACCGGTCCATGCCCCATTTCTATGGGTTACTGGATCCGTGTATCTGGGCCAAATTTACTATAAACAGCAACTCACAAACTACTAATGGTACTACCCTGAAGTCCTGGCCGCAACTATCCCCAGATTTCAGTCTTCCCCCTCATTATTTGTTTTTGCTATCTACACCTCTCCCATGCCTTTTCCATCCAATTTCCACATGCCTCTCTAGTTTTGGCCCAACCTGCCCTTGAGCGAGTACTCTGGGTAGATTGTTTAGAGAAACCCACATCTCACCTATTTGCCCACCTAATATCGGTGTCTGACCTTAGAACTAAATGGCAGCAGGATATCCAACACCTGGACGATGAATATTGGGACAATATTTGAGACCTCCCATTCTGTACTCTGGTCTCCTCATGTGACAGATTCATTCAGTTCAAGATAGCCCACAGTGCCTACTACACACCATCTAGGCTTCATCTCATGAGTCCTTTTCATCCTTCAGAATGCTGGAGATGCGGTCATGCCCCTGGTGATTTCCGTCATATCTTCTGGTCCTGTCCAGTAGTTGCGGGCTATTGGTCGGAGGTGTTAGCAGTTATCAATGGGATGTCAGTAACTAAAAGTCCCTCCTCAATAGAAATCTGTATCCTGGGTCTGGTTAAGAGCCTGGCTCCTGCTGTGGCAGAGAGGACAATGGTACTTGACCTACTGATTACCAACAATACAGACCTGCTCACGGATATAGAAATACGGGACAACTTAGGGAACAGTGACCATAGGTCAATTGGTTTCAGTATTAATTACAGTAATAGGAAACACAAGGGTAATATAAGGACACTGAATTTCAAAAGAGCCAATTTCCCTAAACTGCGCTCACTGCTAGAAAATATCAAATGGGATAGAACCCTGGGAACAAAGAACACGGAGGAAAAATGGGAGTGCTTCAAGAGCATACTTAACAAGGGGGTGGGCCAGTGCATTCCACTGGGAAATAAATTTAAAAGAGCAAAACTAAACCCTGGGTGGCTAAACTCCAACATAAAAATGTATATTAGAGCTAAAGAAAAGGCCTTCAAAAAATACAAGACTGAGGGGTCATTGGCAGCATTTAAGCATTACAAAGAGTGTAATAAGAAATGTAAAGATGAAATCAGGGCGGCTAAAATAGAACACGAGAGACATATAGCGGAGGAGAGTAAAAAGAACCCCAAGAAATTCTTTAAGTATATAAACAGTAAGAAAGCGAGGCCAGAACACATTGGCCCCATAAAAGATGATAAAGGAAAAATGGCCACTGAGGACAGAGAAAAGGCGGAAGTGTTAAATAATTTCTTTTCTTCAGTCTTCACAAAGGAATCGGGGGGCTACATGAACCCCGCTTGTAAGGCCGAACTAAATAATACACCTCAGGAAGTGCCGCCATGGCTAACAGAGGATAGACTTAGAGCTAAACTAGAGAAACTTAACATAAATAAATCCCCGGGACCGGATGGCTTGCACCCAAGGGTTCTGAATGAGCTCAGTCAGGTGATTGCCAGACCATTATTCTTGATCTTTAAGGATAGTTTACAGACAGGTATGGTGCCAGCTGATTGGAAAAAAGCCAACGTGGTACCAATATTTAAAAAGGGGCCGAGATATATCCCGGGTAACTATAGGCCGGTCAGCCTAACATCTGTAGTCTGCAAAATTTTGGAGGGGATGATAAGGGACCACATACAAGACTTTAGTAATGAAAACGGTATTATAAGTAGTAATCAGCATGGATTCATGAAAAATCGTTCATGCCAAACCAATCTATTAACCTTCTACGATGAAGTGAGCTGCCACTTAGATAAAGGTAAGCCTGTGGATGTGGTGTATCTGGACTTTGCAAAGGCCTTTGACACCGTTCCCCACAAACGCTTACTGTACAAACTAAGGAAGGTAGGTATGGACCATAAGGTGAGTACCTGGATAGAGAACTGGCTCCAGGGGAGAGTACAGAGGGTGGTGATCAGTGTTCCCTTTAGCCTGCGCGCATGCGCGGGCGCGCAGTGTGAATGAAGGTCCCGCGCAAGCACCTATTCAAACCGCGCAGCCGCAGACGTGGCGGCCGTGTAGCAGAGCGTGCGCCGCGAGAGCACGCCCATTGTGTGACAATAGCGAATGAAAATTCGCTATTGTCACACGGATCCTCCTCCTGGCCAATCAGGGAGCGGGTCCTCCCGCTTCCTGATTGGCCGAAAGGCCAACTTCATGCCATTGGCCGAGGAAGAGGCGCCGGGACTCGGGGAGTCAGGAGGACTGAGGAGAGGCAGGAAGCCGGGGAATGAACTGAAGAGAAGCTGCCGCCCGTGACCATGAGGTAAGTGCACGGGGGGGGGGGAACACTGGCATCTCTACATTGATTTGGGGACAATGCTGTGGGCACTCTGCATTAATTAAAAACTGAAAAAATGGCAGAACCATTACTAGACTCGGGACTGAAGAGTCTCTACATTGAAAGGGGGCACACTGGCATCTCTACATTGAAAGGGGGCACACTGGCATCTCTACATTGAAAGGTGGCACACTGGCATCTCTACATTGAAAGGGGGCACACTGGCATCTCTACATTGAAAGGGGGCACACTGGCATCTCTACATTGAAAGGGGGCACGCTGGCATCTCTACATTGAAAGGTGGCACGCTGGCATCTCTACATTGAAAGGGGGCACACTGGCATCTCTACATTGAAAGGTGGCACGCTGGCATCTCTACATTGAAAGGGGGCACACTGGCATCTCTACATTGAAAGGGGGCACACTGGCATCTCTACATTGAAAGGTGGCACACTGGCATCTCTACATTGAAAGGTGGCACACTGGCATCTCTACATTGAAAGGGGGCACACTGGCACCTCTACATTGAAAAGGGGCACGCTGGCATCTCTACATTGATTGGGGGCAATGCTGTAGTACTCTGCATTGATTGGGGGCAATGCTGTAGTACTCTGCATTGATTGGGGGCAATGCTATGGCACTCTGCATTGATTGGGGGCAATGCTGTGGGCACTCTGCATTGATTGGGGGCCACAGAAAAATGATCAAACGTTGACCGGTCCGCGGCGATAAAAAGGTTGGGGAGCACTGCGCTCAGAAATTTTTTTATTTGCTCAGCCCAGTAAAAAATTAGAGGGAACATTGGTGGTGATTAATGGGGAGTACTCGGATTGGGCGGGTGTGGAAAGTGGGGTCCCCCAGGGTTCTCTCCTGGGACCAATCCTGTTTAATTTATTCATAAATGATCTAGAGGAGGGGATATCTAGTACAATCTCAGTATTTGCAGATGATACTAAATTAGGCATGCCAATATCTTCTATGCAGGATGTGGAAATCTTGCAAGCAGACCTGAACAAAATAACGGGGTGGGCAACTACATGGCAGATGAGATTTAATGTAGAAAAATGTAAAGTAATGCACTTGGGGGCCAGAAACCAGAAAGCAAGCTACTCACTAGGGGGGGAACCTCTGGGTGAGTCTAGGATGGAAAGGGACCTGGGGGTACTGGTAGACAACAGGCTTGGAAGTGGCATGCAATGCCAAGCCGCTGCAAGCAAAGCCAACAGAATACTGGGTTGTATAAAAAAGGGGATTCACTCCAGAAATAAAGAGATTATTCTTCCACTCTACAAGACTCTGGTCCGGCCACATCTGGAGTATGCTGTCCAGTTCTGGGCACCGGTCCTCAGGAAGGATGTGCTGGAACTGGAGAAAGTCCAGAGAAGGGCAACAAAAATAATTAGGGGAATGGAGGACATCGGCTATGAGGAAAGACTACAAGCACTGAACCTATTCTCTCTGGAGAAGAGACGCTTGAGGGGGGATATGATATCAATGTACAAATACTGTACTGGCGACCCGAGCATAAGGAACAAACTATTTAGAGTAAGGGAATACAATAAGACACGTGGCCACTCACTAAAACTAGAGGAAAGGCGGTTTAACCTTAAAGTGCGTAAGGGCTTCTTCACTGTAAGAGCGGTAAGGATGTGGAATTCTCTTCCGCAAGCAGTCGTATCAGCGGGGAGCATTGATAGTTTCAAAAAACTATTGGATGGACACCTTAAAGACCACAACATACAGGGGTATACAATGTACGGTTAAAAGCAAACACACACACATAGGTTGAACTGGATGGACTTGTGTCTTTTTTCAGCCTCACTAACTATGTAACTATGTAACTATGTAAATGGTTGACCTCTTGCTTTTCTATGCTAGGAAGGCTATTGTACTACACTGGAAGAAGCAGGTCCCTCCTTCTACTGCCTTCTGGAGAACCTTAGTAAATAACTACCTTCCACTATATAAAGAAACTTATGTGATTACGTTACTTTTCTGACGCCAGTGCTCTACCCCCTGGCGACACCCCTCCTACCTTTTCTCTTTCCCTTCCCCCTGCACCTCTCTTTTTCTCCCTCCCTCCCTCTTTCTTTCTCCCTCTTCCCTTTCTTCCCCTGTATGTGATCTCATGTGTTTACAAAATACGTCCTAGACGTGATGTACCTCAACAGCATGGTTATGCTTTTGCATTCACCACGATTCCTGTCTACGTTTTCAATCTGAATATATAACCCCTGTTTTTACCACCATAGTTGTTGACTTCACTTGTGTCGCTCTGTTTTCTCTATAATATTTTTTCTTTTTATGTATATGAGTCTCGGAGTCGCCTCTATCTACGTAATAGCGAGCGGGAGGTCGTATAGCCCCACACGGGCACAGCTTGTTCCCTTTACGGGGTGCCTGTGTGCCGGCTGTGACAGCCCCACCTCCTCTCATCCTTGTTACTTGTGGCTTGCTTTTGTAACCGCCTGTATGTACAGTTGGGTTTTGTATTTATGGTTTCTGTAACACCATGTTATTATACACATTGCTGTATTTATTCTTCTGTTCATTGTTCTTCTGATGTTTCTCTTCACCTGTAAACCTTAATAAAATGTTTGAACAAGAAAGAAACTTATGTGAATAGGGGTTGCCCTGCAAAATACCAAAAGGGATGGTCTAAGCCACAGGTGTTAAACACAAGGCCCGCAGGCTGAATGCGGCCCCCCAGGCCATTTCATGTGGCCCTCGCACCTCTCCTGCAGCTGCGGCACTCCCCTTGTCTCTGCCCCCACCTTGTCTCTGTAGTCGAAAGCAGAGAGGACAGAATTCCTTTGCCAGATCCTGCACTCCTCTGTGCAGCTGTAGAAAGGCTCTTCTTTGCCCCCCCAGGACATGGGGTGCTCTGGACATCTAATCCTACAGATATAACCGGCCCTTTGAGGGCAACCATAATGCTGATGCGGCCCGCAATGAAATGGAGTTTGACACCCCTGGTCTAAGCGGTTAACTGATACTACCCAGGCTATATTTTGTGGGGGAAACACAATCCTTGATTTCCTGAGCCTCACTAGGGCGAGAGTACCTTTGGTTTATTCCTGGTTTGTATGTTTGCTACCAGATTTCATTCTCTCCTATATACAGTAATGTTCTGTTTAACCACACCATAGATATTTTTACGATATCCATATAGGAAACATATGTTTTCGGGTCAACCTTCTCTGGCACCCCTGCGTGGGTAGTACATGTGTCACTCTTTTTTGGGTTTTGTTTAATTTTGAGTTTATTCGTTTTTTATGTATAGAGAAAATTTTCAATAAATATAATTTAAAAATAAAAAGAAGTTCCTGTGTGCGTGTAAAGGCAGGTGTCCAAATACTTTTGGTAATATAGTGTATATTAGAACCAGTATTAATCTCTCCCTAATGATAAACAACCTGACAGCAGTTGCTGAGCAGCAATGGGACAGATGGGACAAACAGTCTCTTATGTCTATAGACACCTTTCGGTCACCCTACATCATTAAGAAATAGGTTATTCGCTCCTTCTATACAATAAGATGCAGATTTGTAGAATGCAGAGTGTAAAGTATAAATAGATTGGATACCTATTCAAAAGCCCTAACGATCTGGCCGATCATGGGAAAATTTTGAAAAAAAGTCTAATTAAGATAAACCAAGCACACTTCCTACTCTTGGCAGAGCCGCAGTGTTTGCTGGCTAGCAGCAACCATTCATGAAACGATTTTCCTTGTTGCCTAAAGTCGCTCTTTAATCTCTAATAAGAGTTTACATCTTGCAGATAATCGTTAAAAAGTAAAGAATTGTGCTCAAGAGGAACAAAGGAAAACCATTTCATTCTTTACTGATAGTGATTTGGAGAGAAGCAGACGGTCTTGTAAGTCTTTACCATTCCGAGAGTTAAAGTTATTTCAAACTCTTGCATATTAACCTTGGCCATTATATTTTACTACCTTGTGTTATCTCTGGTTACCAGATGGACTGTCTTTCTACCAAAACCGTCTTGCTGCAAGTGCCATGGTTATAAACTCCTTCTAATGACTCATAATAGACTTTGTCATCTACATACTAAACCGGTGAAATAAATGTTATGATAATTATTAACCAGTCAGAGGGGCATAAACAGATGCTGTTCATGTGTCGCATATTCCCGGCTGCAATTAACACCTGTTACGGTTGCTTGCTACGAGGTGCTGAACTGTAGGTTAGTGCAAAAGGGAAAAAAGAATGCCATTAAAAGTCAAAATATCCTTTAAAGGTAAAACTTTCAGACATTTGGCTAGAATTTTTTTTTTTTTTTACTGTTTCAAAGTTTCATTTTTAATTAGCACGTAAAGAGCTCGTAAAGGAGAAAAAAAAACCTTTACCGCAGGCCCTAATGAAAACTTTGTTGGTTAAAGATCTTATAGCTGAAAACTTTTTACGTGTGTCTAAACCTAAGAATAAAATGGTACAGTGGGAAAAATAATTATTTGATCTCCTGCAGATTTTGTAGGTTTGCCCACTTACAAAGAAATGAAGGGTCTATAATTTTTATCATTGGTGTAATTTAAATGAAAGAGACCCAAAAATCCAGAAAAATCACGATACAAATGTTATAAATTGAGTTGCAGTTCAGTGAGTAAAATAAGTATTTAATCCCCAAGCAAAACATGACTTGGTGGAGAAACCCTTGTTGGCAAGCACAGAGGTAAGATCTTTCTTGTTGTTGGTTACCAGGTTTGCACACATCTCAGGAGGGATTTTGCTCCACTCTTCTTTACAGATGTTCTCTAAATCCTTAAGGTTTCTTGGCTCTCACTTGGCAACTCAAAAGTCTCAGCTCTCTCCATAAATTTTCTATAGGATTAAGGTCTGGAGACTGGCTAGGCCATTCCATGACCTTAGTGTGCTTCTTCTTGAGCCACTCCTTTTTTGCCTTGGCGGTATGTTTTGGGTCATTTTCATGCTGGAAGACCCATCAATGACCCATCTTCAGTGTTCTGGCTGAGGGAGGAGGATTCTCATCCAAGATATTACAATACATGTCCCCTTCCATTGGCCCCTCAATGTGCCAAAGTTAGCCTATACCCCAAAAGCCCCAAAGTATGTTTCCACCTCTGTACTTGACTGTAGGGATGTTGTTCTTAGGGTCATAGTCAGCATTTTTATTCTTCTAAACACAGCGAAACGAGTTAAGAGTTCAATTTTGATTGAATCTGACCACAGCGGGTTCTCCCAATCCTTTTTGGAATCATTTCGATGTTCATTCGCAAGCTGCAGATGGGCCTGTACATGTGCCTTTTAATGGGGGGGGGGGGCATGCGGGCGCTGCAGGATTTCAATCCATGGCAGCGTATTGCGTTACCAATGGTTTCTTTGGTGACTGTGGTCCTAAATGCCTAGAGATCATTTTCAAGCTCCTCTTGTGTAGTTCTGGGCTGATCCCTCACTTTTCTCATGATCATCCCTAGACAGTTGTCTCCTTCTCACCAAGCTTCTTGCTGAAGGTTGTGTAGCCCATTCCAGCCTTGTGCAGGTCTACAATCTTGTCCCTGATGTCTTTTGACAGCTCTTTGGTCTTGCCCATGATGGTAAGGTTTGAATGAAAGAAAGAGATTCTGTGGACAGGTGCCTTTTATACACATAACGAGTTGTCGTTAGGAGCGGGACTAATCTCTGTACCACATAAGCACACACTGTAACCTGTCTGTGGGAGCCACAATTATTGTTGGTTAGTAGGGGATCAAATACTTATTTTACTCACTGAACTGCAATTTATAACATTTATATCATATGTTTTTCCTTTTTTTTTTGGTTGATATTCTGTCTCTATCATTTAAAATACATGATAAAAATTATAGACCCTTCATTTCTTTGTAAGTGGGCAATTGTACAAAATCTGCAGGGGATCAAATCATTATTTCCCCAACTGTATATACTGCAGCTTGCCAGTGTAGATATGGTGATTCTGCCAGTAACACACTGCCTGTCCTAGGGTGGCCACACTCACAGACCAAAAGAAAGCAAAGAAGAGAAGTTAATTTAAAGGAAATCATTTTGTATATATGCTTTTTCTTCTGGATATGTGGATAGGACTAAGAAAAAAAAAATGTTTCAAATAGTTTCTCTTGAAAATATGAATTATTGCACAAATGGATGTTTACCTATCTATTCTTAGCTGCTCTGAAAAAAAAGAAAAAAAAAAAAGAAAAACGTATGTTGTGTACACAGCTCTCACCCACAACTGAATGAATCAGTGAAGTAAATTATTTCCCTGCTTCTTAAGGCCCGTACACACGTAGCGATTGTCGGCCATAAATATTCAGCCAACGTCCAATCGGCCGATTGTCGGCTTGTTAGTATGATGCTTCCGACAACCGACTGCGACTTTTCGGCCGAACAGAATCTGGTGTGTAGGCTTTAAAATTTTTGTTGGCCAACACCAGAACGGCCGATTGTTTCTCAGTCAGTACAGAATTCGGCCGACAAACAGCAGATGAGCAAGACTGGGCATGCTCAGAGAAGAAAAAACACACGGAAAGTTAACCATCACATGACATCACTTCTGCAGTCGGCTGTTGTTGGCCGACAAAATTCGTGTGCTGTCTTTAGCACTTTTCAACCGACAGGACAGCACCGGACAAAAGACAGCCGATCTTTCGGCCGACAATCGCTACGTGTGTACGGGGCTTTACTCCCTGCCTGCTCTGTTCAGATAGGACCAAAATAGGTTTCAGCTGCAGAGAGTATGAAAGCTTTAGCCCTGGTTCACACTGGTGCAGCTTTAAAAACACCTGGCCCTTGATGTTAATCAAGGCCAATTCCTGCTCAACACCTCGTTGAAGGTCAAAATCTGAGCCACCGAAAAAGAGCGAGGGTGAACTCCAATTGACTCACACCACAAAATGTACGCTTCCCATGTACAATATTAGATCATCCTAAAAGGTAGACTACCTAGCCTTCAGAAGTGTTTAAAACACCAACCCAGGCAAACCTCTATCCCTCAGAATCTGGCTTTCAACAGCCAGGCCGTCAAAGCCAGCGACTTCAAAGCAGGATGGAAGATCGGCCCTTGGGACAGCAGATCCTCTTCGAAAGGCAGCATCCAAGGGACGTCGGCGACCCATCGCACCAGGTCAGCGAGCCAAGATAAGCGAGGCCAGTCTGGGGCCACTAGAATGACCGTAAATTCAATTCGGCCCCCGATCCTGCGTAAAAGCCGTGGCAGAAGCTTGAGTGGAGGAAAAGCGTAGATCAGACAATACTGGCCCCACTGGGCCACCAGAGCCTCTGTGGCGTCCGCCAGAGGAACCCGTGACCTCGCCACGAACCTCTGTACCTTTCTGTTGAGCCAACAGATCCACCTAGAGGGTGCCCCACTGAAGACATGCAACTTCTGGAGATTGTCCAGAGGAAGGAACACTCTGGCTAGAACTGGCTAGAACTGAATCCAGTTAGACCCAAATAATCCAATATTCTGGATGGAATCAGGGCAGATCTCTGGTAATTCAGAGGCCAACCGACCCTTTGAAGGTCTGTATAGTGATCCCTACGTCGCCCTTCAGGACAGCAGAGGACTCTGCTCACAAGAGCAGGTTGTCCAGGGAGTCCAGTACCGCAATTCCCCACTGATGTAGCAATGCCAGAACCAGGACCAACACTTTGTGAAGACCCGAGGAGCGGAGGTGCGACCCAAGGGTAATGCCACAAACTGGCAATGCTCCTCTCCCGCAGCAAAAAATGAGGAAGTGCTAGTATCAGGGACACGTTGGAATGTGCAGGGAAGCAACCTCGATGAGGATAGAGGCAGAAAGTCCCTGATGAAGGGAAGCCACCACCGTACGAACAGACTCCATTCTGAACTTCTATACCCGCACAAGCAGATCAGAGCCCTAATGTCCAGAATTGACTGGCTAATCTCAGAGGAGTCCAATGCAGCAGTGGTTATAGAGCCAGCTTGTTTGGGCTCTTATGAGGCGCTAAGGAATCTGCTTTGAGGGCCCTGCGCACCTTTCCCCCTGACAAAAGCTATGCAAACCTTTTTAAAAGCATGGTCTGCAGTTAATTCCTTACGCCCTATACTTCCCGGCCATATCTCATCACATAATCCTCTCTAGTTTAATTCAAAGCTGCCAGAGTTTATGTTGGCACCTGATCCTAGTGTATGGGCATCCAAAAGTATTAAATATATAGACCAAATATATATTGAAGGCCGGATGCGGACATTTGATGAGTTAAAACAATTCCATGGTTTGCCTAACTTCATACCTGTTCAGATTTTTACAGCTCAGACATGCTTTTAATTCCAAGTTTGAAAGTTCCCAGGTGACTTTCTTTTCTTTGATTCTAGACGATCTGCTCAGGGGCGAGACTATGGTCAAGCTTTTATCTAATATCTACAAAAATGTGTTGCCAAACTTACACGTGGGGATGGAGTCCTCTCAAGGCCAAGTGGGTGGGAGACTTTCCTTCATTAGAGGCAGAAGATTGGGAGAATATGTGGGGGTGCTCCTTCTCTTACCTGGTCTCCTCCAGAGACAGATTAGTTTAATTTAAAATCTTGCAAAGGGTCTATTTCACACCCATGCGCCTACATAAAATATACCCTTCCATACCAGATTCCTACCAAAATGTGATGCGCCAGAAATATAATAAAAAAGTGATGACTTTAAATACAATAAATCATATCCAGTTCATAAGGCACATAGCAATGTGTGTGCTTCCAATAAAGTGATATGAAGAGTGTCCCCGTATCCAATTGAAGAAAATCCAGTGATGAAAACAAGTTGTAAACACCAATTAGTGAATCCCTCCACCAGGTGAATAAGCCTCTCACCTTCCTAAAGGACCCAAACGGGCCAGCAATCACATGCATCATGGATCAGACTTCCAGGAAAGAGCCACACTGTATTGCACCTCGAGGGATCCCGGGACATATAAAAAACAGATGAAGAAATCTAGTGCTCTCTGCTTACTAATAAGGGTGTGCTTTATTAGAGAAAGGCAGATCAACTCACATTTGTTGGGCACTCAGCCGTGCCTGCTGTATAAGCGATGTCAGCGATCTGTTACCAGAGAGAGACTCTGCGTCGGCCACGCACGCTCCGCCCCCCTATACGCGTTACGTCGAGCGTAATGCTCCTTTGACTTCCTCGGTAGGGGTATAGGGGGGCGGAGCGTGCGTGGCCGACGCAGAGTCTCTCTCTGGTAACAGATCGCTGACATCGCTTATACAGCAGGCACGGCTGAGTGCCCAACAAATGTGAGTTGATCTGCCTTTCTCTAATAAAGCACACCCTTATTAGTAAGCAGAGAGCACTAGATTTCTTCATCTGTTTTTTATATGTCCCGGGATCCCTCGAGGTGCAATACAGTGTGGCTCTTTCCTGGAAGTCTGATCCATGATACATGCGATTGCTGGCCCGTTTGGGTCCTTTAGGAAGGTGAGAGGATAATTCACCTGGTGGAGGGATTCACTAATTGGTGTTTACAACTTGTTTTCATCACTGGATTTTCTTCAATTGGATACGGGGACACTCTTCATATCACTTTATTGGAAGCACACACATTGCTATGTGCCTTATGAACTGGATATGATTTATTGTATTTAAAGTCATCACTTTTTTATTATATTTCTGGCGCATCACATTTTGGTAGGATTTATAGTATATTGTGATTTGTGAAACACGATTGGTGTATGCTGCCGGATACCACTTATATACTTTCACACACCTGATTTATGCACAGTGAATTGAGGTTGAGTTATTTTATCACATATATTGGGTTTGCGCTGATAGTTTTTTTGTATACCAGATTCCTGTTGGAGGTGTGTTTCCCCATCAGCAGACTTTACTCGTGTGTTCTGGTGATGTCCTCAGATTAAAAAATTCTGGTCTGAGGTCAGCACATGCATACTGTCTGTCACTACCATTCAAATACCACTAACAGTGGAGGTATGTCTGTTAGGACTTGTTGACCCCTGCCCAAGCAGTCAGAAAACTCATGGGGTTGCTTCTTTACTATGCACGCAAGGAAGTTCTATGGTGGAAATCCCCCACGGCACCATCAAATAATTTTTTTGAAGAATTTGGTCAATTTGGCCCTGCTACTGTATAAGGCCGCTTATCTATCTCACGGCTGTGCCAAAAAATTCCATAATTGTGGTTTCGTTCCTATATATTCTGGTAGGAGGTAATACCCTAGGTACCCGGGTCCTGAGAGAATGTGTATTTCATAATTATCTTGAGCTTCAGCCCTGAGTGCTACGAGCATTCCTTGCGTTATTCTTATGAGCCGACCTGCCTATGTGGTCTGAACGTACCGACGTATAACGGAATTTTTGTAAAATCTTACCTGTAAAATTCCTTTCTCTGAGTCCTCCGACAGTCGCCGCCCACTTCATATTCATCACCAATGGGGTTATGTCCTTTATTCCGTAGGAGTAGCTAGGCAATAGAATATGTTAGTACAAAGACTTTTAACATATCCCACCCCCAGGGGGTGGTCCCCTCAGTACATAACC
Source organism: Pelophylax lessonae (assembly GCF_965119305.1). Taxonomy (NCBI): domain Eukaryota; kingdom Metazoa; phylum Chordata; class Amphibia; order Anura; family Ranidae; genus Pelophylax; species Pelophylax lessonae. The sequence goes on from NC_138770.1 coordinate 653,810,909, forward strand.
CTCCACTTCCTGTATCCAACTCAGTTTCAGTGGAATAGCAGTAGAGAGTACATCAAAACCCCAAAAGAGGGGCGGGGGCGGCGACTGTCGGAGGACTCAGAGAAAGGAATTTTACAGGTAAGATTTTACAAAAATTCCGTTTTCTCTTACGTCCTCCGACAGTCGCCGCCCACTTCATATTCATCACCAATGGGGATGTCCCAAAGCAGTGCAAATATGAGGGGTGGGAAGAACGCAGCCGCGCCCAAGGCAACGCCGTCTCCCCATCAGAGAAAGGAACCTTACCAAAGGAAGGAAACCAGTTGGGCATAAGAACAAAACACTCGCTCAACAGGAGCAAGAAAACCCAGGGAAAAAACAAATATCCCAAAAAGCCAAAGAACCCGTAACAAGGGCTCTAGGGAACTGCCGCACTAAGAACCTTGCGGCCAAAGGAAGCATCAGCCGATGCCTGAACATCTACTCTGTAGAATATTGTGAAAGTGTGTACGGACGACCAAGTCGCCGCCGTACACACCTGGGCCACAGAGGCCCCATGATGACAGGCCTAAGACGTACTCAGAGATCTGGTAGAGTGCGCCTTCACAGGTACAGGGGGAACTTTCCCCTTCATAGGCCTGATCAATGGTCTGTCTGATCCATTTTGCGATTGTAGAAGCCGACGCCGCCATGCCCTTCCGAGGACCTTCCGGAAGGACAAACAAGGCATCCGACATGCGAGAAGACTCAGTCGATTTGAGATAGACCCTAATCGCCCGGACAACATCCAAGGAGTGAAGCAACACCTTCGTCGGATGCTTCGGCTTCGCGCAAAGCGAAGGTTTGACAATGTCCTCATTGAGATGAAAGTCCGAAACCCTTTTTGGAAGAAAAGAAGGGTTAGGTCGCAAGACCACCTTGTCCAAATGCACAACCAGATACGGAGACTTGCAGGACAAGGCTGCCAGCCCCGACACTCGACGAGTCGAGGTGATAGCCACCAAAAAGGCCACCTTCTTGGACAACAAAGACAGCGAGATCTCCCTGAACCTTTCAAAAAGGAGCACGCTGCAATACTGATAGAACTAGATTCAAGTCCCAAGGGGGAAGAGGGTCCCTCCTAGGAGGGATCAGATGACGTACCCCCTGCACAAAAGTGCTAACCAAAGAATCCGATGCCACAGGCCGTTGAAAAAGAACGGCCAAAGCAGACACCTGACCCTTGATCGTGGCCAGCGCCAGACGCTGGTCAACACCCGTCTGAAGGAAGGGCAACACCCTAGACACCGAATAAGTGTCAGGAGAGAAACCCCTGGATTCGCACCAGGCAAAATACGCCTTCCAAGTACGGTAATAAACCTTCCCCGAGGAAGACTTCCTCGCATTTATTAAGGTGTGAATGACCTCAGGGGAAAGACCCCTGTTCTTCAGGACCTCGGTTTCAACAGCCAGGCCGTCAAGGCCAGCGACTGTAAAGCAGGATGGAAGATCGGTCCTTGCGACAGAAGATCTTCTCGAAGAGGCAGACGCCACGGGGCGTCGATTGCCAGATGCACGAGGTCTGCGTCCCAGGACCGGCGAGGCCAGTCCGGTGCCACAAGAATCACCGTGGTCTGTTCCGCGAAGGAACCTGGACAGCAATTGAATCGGTGGGAACGCATACATCAGTTGGTACTGATGCCACGGGGCAACCAACGCGTCCGACGCGTCTGCCCGAGGACCGCACGTCCTTGCCACGAACCGTGGCACTTTGTTGTTCAGACGAGACGCGAACAGGTCTACCTCCGGAAGACCCCACCTCGCGCACAACATCTGGAAGACAGCCGGGTGAAGGGACCATTCTCCCTGGTCCAGGGTTCGACGGCTCAGATAATCCGCCTGCCAAATATCCATCCCCGGAATGTGACCTGCCGATATTGCCGGGACATGCGTCTCGGCCCAAGACAGAATCGCGGCCACTTCTCGAGCCGCCCGGGCACTCCTGGTGCCCCCTTGGTGATTGATGTAAGCCACCGCCGTGGCATTGTCCGTCTGCACCCGAACCGGGTAGCCGTGAAGATTGTCCGTCCAACGACGAAGTAGTATCGCTCGCAGTTCCAGAACGTTGATCGGAAGGGAGGATTCCTCCGTCGACCAAACACCCTGGGTGGACGGAACTCCCAGAACACCACCCCAGCCCGACAGGCTGGCGTCCGCGGTGATCACCGTCCACGAAAGGGGACGAAAAGACTTGCCCCCCGATACTGAGGGGGATTGAAGCCACCACAGAAGATCCCTTCTGGTCTGAGAACTCAATGACATCTGGAGATCCAGAGACTGCGGACGCCCGTCCCACTTGGACAATATCTCCGCTTGGAGATCCCGTGTGTGAAACTGGGCGAAGGGAAGCGCCTCGAAAACCGAGACCATCAATCCCAGACACCGCATGCACGTCCGAATGGACGAAGATGGAACGTCCCTGAGGGACCTGACTGCCTCCTGAAGAGCTGCGAGTTTTTCTTCCGGCAGGAAGACCTTCGCCTGGACAGAGTCCAGAATCATACCCAGGTAAGAAATCCGAACCGATGGGCACAATGTCGACTTAGGAAAACTGATCGTCCAACCAAACTCCTGCAGAGTCTGCAACGTGACGGACAGATCCTTCTCCAGACTCTGGCTGGTCGCAGACCGAACCAGAATACCGTCCAGATACCCCAGAACCGAAATGCCCTGGGCCCTCAACAAAGCCAGAACCGGTGCCAGCACATTGGTGAACACCCTCGGAGCCGAGGCGAGACCAAAAGGCAACGCCACAAATTGGTAACGATCTTCCGCTATGGCGAATCGAAGGTACCTCTGGTGACCCTCGAAAATCGGGATGTGAAGATACGCATCTTGCAAGTCGATGGAAGCCATGAACTCCCCCGGAACCAGGGCAGCCACCACCGACCGCAGGGATTCCATGCGGAACTTGCGCACCCGCACAAAGCGGTTCAGCGCCTTCAAGTCCAGAATCGGACGCACCTTGCCCTCCTTCCTGGGCACGGTGAGCAGATTTGAATAGAAAACCCCCGAAATCTGTCCCGATGAGGCACCGGGACCACCACTCCCTGAGCCCTCAGGTCCTGCACCGCTAGATGCAGGTCCCGCAAACGCTCCGGGGATAACAGAAGACTTGAGGGAAAAAATCTGCTCTCCGGCCGAGAGAGAAACTCGATCTAGCAGCCAGATCGAACGATTTCCTGTGAATTGGGTGAGGGCGCCCCTTCAGGCCGCACTGTTGTGGGCCGCAGAACCGGATTGGCCGGACCTTTGCTTACCTGCCCACGGCTTCCTGCGGGAGCCTTGACCCTTGGACGGCTTGCCCCAAAGTGTGACCGAAAGGCACGAAAAGGCCCCCGGAGGGGGCCGAAAGAAAGCATTCTTTTTTCCAGGAGCCGTCTTAGTCTCGTGGGATTGAGGTAAGAGCGTGTTCTTACCCCCCGTGACCCCTTTAATTAGGGCATCCAGGGAATCGCCAAAAAGGCAAGAACCATCAAAAGGCAGATTGGCCAAGGGCTTACGTGAAGATTGATCCACAGACCAACACTTCAACCAAACCAGGCGGCGAGATAACACCGCCACACTGTGTACACGTGCAGCCAACGGAACCATATCCAGGTCCGCATCACACAAATACATGACACCCTGGTGGATTTCATCCACCATATCCAAAGTCGCCCGGGGGGCAGAATCAGCCACCAGGACACGCCTAAGCACCTGCGTCCAGTTCGCGACCGCCTGGGCCGCCATAAGTGAAGCAATAAAGCTTTCAACATAGAACCCATAATAGAATAGGTACGACGGGCAAAGGACTCCATCCTCTTGTCCGTGGCATCCCGGAACACCGGGGTGTCTTCAGCAGGAATCGCAGTGGACTTGTTCAAAACTGCTAACGCCTGGTCCACCGGAGGTGGGACACACCAACGCCCATCAGTAGCGGGCGTAAAAGGATAACGCAGCTTAAACCTACTTGGTACAGCAAAAGTTTTGCGTATATTACGCCATCGTTCTTTCACAGCGTGCTGAAAATCATCAGTGCATGGAAACAACTGCGATGATATGCGCCTTTTCTGCGTCCCATAAGCCGCCAAGGCAGCTGGAGGACATGTTTCCTCCTCGAAACGCAGAGTTTGCTTGATAGAAGCAACCAATTCATCCATGAGTGCAAGCTCTTCAGATGAGCCAGGGGGAGAATTATCAACCCCCTCTACCTCAGCCTCCATTGCTGACCCTATAAGGTCCAGGGAGGAACGAGACCCCGATAAGGAGATCTCTGCCCCAGCAGCCCCAGTACCATCACCCTCTGAAACAGAGGAAATTGAAACTCTGGGCCTTTTAGAGGATTGAGCAGCCACCAGCATTTGCACCTGAGTCGCAAGGCTAGCCACAATCGCAGCCAAATCCCCCCCGGGGGGGGGGGAAACTGCAGTCCCCTGGCTTCCCACCAAATTGGCAGGAAACTAGTATTCCTGAGAATCCATGCCCTTAAAGTAGCAAAAATAAATGGGTGACCGCCCCTTTAAGAGAGCTCTGCGATCGTAGCCCACTCACACTAATCATCCCACACAAGGGACCCCCACAGGGACAAGTATACCAAGGCAGGATACAGGGATTTTATAAAGAGAAATGAACCTGGAGAGATCGGTGCTGCTGCTGCTGCCTGCGGTGCTCCTGAAGGAAAGGAAAGGAAGTGCTGGCATACAGGGCGCTCTATGAAAGCCTATGGAGGCTACAAGAAAATGGCCGCCATGCATGTAAAACATGCGGCCGGAGCGATCGCAGCCAAAATGGCGCCGTTTGGCGCCGAAACCGCTGCTCCCACACCCCATGAGGGGGAAGTAAAACACACCATCTGCCCAAAAAAGGAACATGGTAAACCGCCGCAGCGGCGCTGTAATGTGCCCCAAGCATGAGAAACTCAAGCCCCACAGCACACAGCCGTTCACACAGACAGAAAACTGACACAGAGTGCAGCCAGCCCCCCCTCCTGCAGCCCACAGCATGCAATGTGAGAGATAGGGAAAACGTAATAGTGTGAACACAGGGCAAGGTACACAGTCCCAGACTGACACCCCCCAGACAGACAGGTCCCCACATAAATGCACTTACCTCTCACATGGCGTGGGGGACCCGCACAGGCGAACAAACCGCTGCACATGAGGCAGGGAGAGTCGCATCCAGGACGCATCAGAAGGTGGGTTGAGAAACCGCACAGCGTCCAGTGAGGTAGCCACCTCACCTAGCATCCCTGCACGGAACAGGGATGGGTCGTTCAGATAACTCAGGAGCGATACCTGACTGAACGCTCGATGGCGGGCTGAGAAGCCACTGACCCACAGCCTGCTACCAGGGGGGTCAGCCCGAGACGCAGCCCACATGATCCTCTTCATCAGAAGAACTAACTAATGCTGGTAAAATAACAGCTAACAAGAAAGAGAGAAAAAACTCAAATAAAATCCAAAGAAAGGAAAGAGAGCTGAGACAAGGTGCCCCAGCACAGAAACTTCCAGCTACTCCTGACAGCTAGACAAATGAAACTGAGTTGGATACAGGAAGTGGAGGGTTATGTACTGAGGGGACCACCCCCTGGGGGTGGGATATGTTAAAAGTCTTTGTACTAACATATTCTATTGCCTAGCTACTCCTACGGAATAAAGGACATAACCCCATTGGTGATGAATATGAAGTGGGCGGCGACTGTCGGAGGAATTAAGAGAAAGATTGTTTTCTTTTTAGTTATGGTATTTTATTTGTTGTTTCTTTTTTTTTTGGTGTTTGGTTCCTGTTTTGTGTACGAGCCTAGGTATGCCCGATAGGCTCCGTTTTGTACTACCTTTTGGAAAACGACAATAAAAACAATTTTCAAAAAAAAAAAAAAGAAACTTGTAACCGGACAGTATCACTTCCTGGACCCATTGGTTTATTTACCAAGGAGGTCCACGGGCACGGAAACCAACAAAAACACCCCCCCCACTCCAGGCATGGGTGGGGGCGCACCTTCAAGCTGAAGGAACCTTGTCTGCGGGTCTAGAAAATATCCTGCACTCGGCCTGCTAGACCAGGGCCACTTGGAACCTCCCGACGTGGACTTAAAACCACTTTTGGGCCGAGAAAGACGGTGAAAGATACTCTTCCCCCCGTGAGACTCTTAACGATGCAATACAAGGTAATCCCAAACAGCCGATCGGGATACCACTTGAAGGGGTAAGGCAGTAAGAGCTTCTTTGGAGGTCTGTTTCGCAGACCAACACTTAAGCCACAATACACGTCTAAGTCCACAGCCGAAACAGATCACTTAGAAATCAGGGGAGCCGCATCCAAAGAGGCATGGCAGATAAACTGCAGCCCCTGGACTGACTGGTCCGCCACTCAGCCAAGGCAGGTAGAACCTGCTCACCCTCTAAGATATTGCTTCCGCCTTCCTGTCAGCCGGATCCTTAAAGGCCTGAGATTCCTCTACTGGAATCATGGTTGCCTGTTCAACCTGGAGAAAGGGGGGTCCACCACTGGCGGAAAAATCCACATCTGTAATAGCGACTTCACAAAGCAGTACCTCACAGCAAGACAACCACAGTGGGTGTTTTAGATGCTCCCACGTAATATAGACAAACTTGTCAAAATAGGAGGGATAAGGAAACACGTTTACTGTGCGAGATGGCATGTAAGTGCCACCTACGCAGCCGCCTCAGCTGCACCCTCCATATGAAAAGTCACCCGCATGAATGCAATCAGTGCGTCAACCAGCGTCTCTTGAGCGCAGCTACAGCTGTGGAGGAATCATCCTCACTAGCAGATAGGTCAGGGAACATGGCTACTGCAATGTTCCCTGCAGGGTGGGCACATCCACGGAGACAGAGCCAGATTCAGGATCTAGCAACAGATGAGGCAGGGGAGGGCGTTCAGGGAAACCCAAACAAAAAATCCAGAAGGGCTTGCTGACTGAGGCCACACAAAGGGGCCGCCGACTGAGGCCCCGTACAGAGGGCGCCGACTGCCAACGCACCTCCAAGGGGAATCATCCTCACCATATCCCGCAGAGGAGGCCGCAAAAAGAGCCCCCCAGTGCCTCTGATGTGGATAGTCCCGCAGGCAGAATCTGCTCTAAGGCCCCACAACACCTACAGGGAAGGGCACCCTTAGCCTAATGATGGCTAAAGCCACCGGCAACCCGGAACATCCCCACAGCATCACCCCACCAAAAGGAGGGGCCTGGCTTGGCCACACGAACATAAGGCTGCAAGCTGCGGCCTAAATTTTTGATAGTCCGGACATGAGTGCACGGACCGAGGGGACCTGAACTGAATCAAGGGAGCAGAGGGGAGGGCGGATGTTTGCAAGGAAGAGCGGCGGCTTCAATAGGGCCGCTCCACAGAGCGTCTGGCCAGTAAGCCCCAAAGCCGCAGCTTCAATTACTGGCGGGTCCAACTGCTTTAAGCGCGGATGCGTGGAAGCCCGGTAACCTGCTCCGCAGGCCTAACAGAAGCATAGGTGAACCCAAGGAAGACCCCCCAAGCACAAACAACCTTGAGGGTGGAGTGCTCCCACTAGATAAATATGCAAAAAGAGAGGATGCAGCACTTCCAAATGCAGGAAAATCGTGAAGTTTATTGCACATAAAATCATCCGACATAGACCATAGGACAACACACCATTCAGCAAACGCGTTTCACACGATAGTGCTTAATCAATGATGCCTCATGCACACTGGACACGATAGTGCTTAATCAATGATTAAGCACTATCGTGTGATGTGTTGTCCTATGGTCTATGTCGGATGATTTTATGTGCAATAAACTCCATGATTTTCCTGCATTTGGAAGTGCCGCATCCTCTCTTTTTGCATATTTGTTCTCTCCGGGCCACGGACCTCAGCGAGCACCCTGCATGGGTTTTCTCCAGCCTCTCTGGGATCACAGCTCTGCAGACTGTTTTGGAGGGGTGGGTTCATCCCTTTTCACTTCCCGCTTTAATCTATTGCGCCCACTAGATACCCAGGCCAGGGGGACACAGGGCATGTGAAAAACCAACCCACTACTGCACCGGGGGGGGGAGTATAATTTTGTTAAAAAAGCTAAAAAACGCTACTGTAAAAAAGCTGAAAAACTCATTCTACAGCTACAGCTGACACTACTGGCCTTTTGATAAAGTCCAGTGTGCCTGAGGCCTTAAGCCTCTAGATTTTCTTCAGATTAAAAGTGATAACCTAACCCTGCCAAAAACATGAATCCTATTAGAGCCCTAAATCGAGCATCTCATTACAAAAACAAAAACTTTATATATTGCTGATTGCCAGCCCTTAGACATAATGGCTGCATTCGTTTTCATTGTTAGTTTCCCTTTATTTTCACCTGGTGATCCTGCCAGTCACAGAGTGACAATACAGTGTAGAATCTGCGTGGTCACCCTAGGGACTAGAAGTGTATTAAGGATGTAGAAATTCTCCCTCCCAATCATTTTTATAACATAGGATGGAGGTGTTCTGTTGTCCAAAGAAGAGAACTGGGCATGGCTGATAATTGGGATTTTGGTACAGCACAGGCAGGGAGCATGGAGGAAGTTAGAAGCTCAATGGGTTTATGGCAGATCAATGGATATTTTTTGAACAGTTTCAACAAAATGCTTTCTATAATATATTTTACAGACCAAAAGGGATCAAATAAGAGGCATTCATGGTTTGAGCTTACACACACTTTGTGGTTGACCAAATCCAATGATTGTACAGTCCCATTATGTTAAAGATGGGTGCATGGACATGCATGGAAATACTGTACATGTGATTATGGACACAGATCTGATACCCCAGAGCTAGTCCTACATCATGGAAATATTAGCGCTAATACAAAAAATTTGACATGTTCAACATTGAAAAGATCAGCTGTTTCCCCTGACAATGATGGACTGTGGATGTTTTAGAGTGCCCACTGAAATAATAATTATTAACCTAAATTGGAACTAAAGTTTGCAACACTTACCTCCACTTCAATAGTCTGAAGTTCCTCACCAGCGCCGGCACATTCTTCTGAGCTTCTTCCAGGTGCTAATCTTTGGCCATCTTCTTTGGCTAGCGCGGGATGTCACTCCCACACATGCACAGGAGTACAGGCATCTCAGCACACAGCCATTGAGCAGATACCAAACAGGCAGGTAGGATTCAGATTCGATTTTGAAGTTGCTCAATGTGTGCAGGTTTTATGAGCTGCTGGATGCAGCCACCTCTTGCTTTTTCAACTAACAGCACTCACAATATCCTTATATACTTTTTGGGAGCTTTGGGTTGCTGTGAGTGGCGATTAAGCATCTGTGACCTGTGTACTGGCAGGACTCTGTTTACATTTTACTGGCAACATTGTCAATTTTAAGTGGTGGGTGGGGGTGATAATATAGCTTTTTTGCTATTTGTTTTGTAATATGTTGTAGTCCCTAATAAAGATATTGTTTACAGTGTTCTAATCCTGTGGTCTCATTTAGTACCCGCTTTTTCTCCTTAGGGTCTCTCCCGTAATTTTGTTTTTTATTAGTATTCTGGGGTACCCTGTCCCACACCAAGATGGTGTTAACATATCTAGATTTACAGTAAGTCGCCCCCGTCCTCTTTTAGTGTCATCTTTGCCTGGGAGAGATCTTGCTGATGCAGTATAACTACCTTGTGTCTTGTTGCTGTGCTCAGTCTTGCCATGGTGTATGACCTGTCACATGAGACTGTCTTCTACAACCTTAGTAGTAGAGTTTGGCTGTTCCTCTGTCAGCCTTCCAATGTCTCATGGGACTTGTAATTTTGCAGCAGCTGGAGGATCACCAGTTTGACACCCATGAGTTCAAGCAGTGATGGGGAACCTTGGCACCCCAGATGTTTTGGAACTACATTTCCCATGATGCTCATGCACTCTGCAGTGTAGTTGAATATCATGGGAAATGTAGTTCAAAAACATCTGGGGTGCCAAGGTTCGCCATCACTGAGTTAAAGGATAAGTTCACCTTTGGGAACATGTTACGTGTTCCATCCCTTTTTTAATCTGAATGACTGCATCATTCAGATACACAGATCTGTGTGTCTGAATGAACTACAAGTCCCGACATCCTTGTTGGCTTGTAGCTCTCGATGAACTTCCATAGCGCTGTGGAGCTCTATGGTAGTCATTAAGTCTTCCTGTCAGAGAGTATCGGCTTACCCATATGGGATGTATGGGTAAGCCCATACATTGACATTGTGCAGGAGACCTGAATGGCATCAGTGATCTGCTGATCACAGGTGCAATGCCTTTCAGGCTCCTGCAACATAAAATAATAAATGCACATTTTTTCCCTGCTAAAAAATGTGCATTTATTATTTATTAAAAAAAAAAGTGAACTTATCCTCCAAAGTCTGTGTTTCAACCAACATATGAAATTGATGATCTTTAGCGTCCGTTTGGTATAATTGATAATTATACACCTGACTCTAATCCAGCCTTTTTCAACCAGGATGCTTTCAGGTTTCTTTAGGGGTGCATCTGCAAAATAGCTAAAAAATGTATAAAAAATTGTACAGTGGAGATCGAAAGTTTGGGCACCCCAGGTATAAATTTGTACTAATGTGCATAAAGAAGCCAAGGAAAGATGGAAAAATCTCCAAAAGGCATCAAATTACAGATTAGATATTCTTATAATATGTCAACAAAAGATAGATTTTATTTCCATCATTAGTTACATAGTTAGTGAGGTTGAAAAAAGACATGAGTCCATCCAGTTCAACCTATGATGTGTGTGTGTTTGCTTTTAACCGTACATTGTATAGCCCTGTATGTTGTGGTCTTTAAGGTGTCCATCCAATAGTTTTTTTTAAACTATCAATGCTCCCCGCTGATACGACTGCTTGTGGAAGAGAATTCCACATCCTTACCGCTCTTACAGTGAAGAACCCCTTACGCACTTTAAGGTTAAACCGCCTTTCCTCTAGTTTTAGTGAGTGACCATGTGTCTTATTGTATCTCCTTTCTCTGAATAGGTTTTTCCATATACTAGGGTCGCCAGTACAGTATTTGTACATTGATATCATATCCCCCCTCAATCGTCTCTTCTCCAGAGAGAATAGGTTCAGTGCTTGTAGTCTTTCTTCATAGCCGATGTCCTCCATTCCCCTATAATCATTGACACTTTCAAAATTACAGAAAGCAAAAAAATGGTGTCTGCAAAAGTTTGGCCACCCTGCAGAATTTATAGCATGCACTGCCCCCTTTGCAAGGCTGAGACCTGCCAGTGTCATGGATTGTACTCAATCATCGTCTGGGAAGACCAGGTGATGTCAATCTCAAAGGTTTTAAATGCCCAGACTCATCTGACCTTGCCCCAACAATCAGCACCATGGGATCTTCTAATCAGTTGTCTAGAAAACTGAAACTGAAAATAGTTGACGCTCACAAAGCTGGAGAAGGCTATAAGAAGATAGCAAAGCGTTTTCAGATGCCAATATCCTCTGTTCGGAATGTAATTAAGAAATGGCAGTCATCAGGAACAGTGGAAGTTAAAGTAAGATCTGGAAGACCAAGAAAAATATCAGACAGAACAGCTTGCAGGATTGTGAGAAAAACAATTCAAAACCCACGTTTGACTGCACGATCCCTCCAGAAAGATCTGGCAGACACTGGAGTTGTGGTACACTATTCCACTATAAAGAGATACTTGTCCAAATATAGTCTTCATGGAAGAGTCATCAGAAGAAAACCTCTTCTCTGTCCTCACCACAAAAATCAGCGTTTGAACTTTGTAAATGAACATACAGACAAGCCTGATGCATTTTGGAAACAAGTTCTGTGGACCGATGAGGTTGAAATTGAACTTTTTGGCCAGAATGAGCAAAGGTACGTTTGGAGAAGAAGGGGCACAGAATTTAATGAAAAGAACCTCTGTCCAACTGTTAAGCGGGGGGGGGGGGGGGGGGGTGGATCAATCATGCTTTGGGGTTGTATTTGCAGCCAGTGGCACGTGGAACATCTCACGAGTAGAAGGAAAAATGGATTCAATAAAATTCCAGCAAATTTTGGATGGTAACTTGATGCCATCTGTGAAAAAGCTGAAGTTAAAGAGAGGATGGCTTCTACAAATGGATAATGATCCTAAACACACCTCGAAATCCACGGAGGATTACATCAAGAGGCGTAAACTGAAGGTTTTGCCAAGGCCTTCACAATCTCCTGACCTCAACATAATTGAAAATCTATGGATAGACCTTAAAAGAGCAGTGCGTGACAGACAGCCCAGAAATCTCAAAGAACTGGAAGACTTTTGTAAGGAAGAATGGGCAAAAAAACCTCAAACAAGAATTGAAAGACTCTTGGCTGGCTACAAAAAGCGTTTACAAGCTGCGATACTTGCCAAAGGGGGCAGTACAAGATATTAACTCTGCAGGGTGCCCAAACTTTTGCAGATGCCATTTTTTGTTTTCTGTTATTTTAAAAGTGTAGATGATGGAAATAAAATCTAACTTTTGTTGACATATTATAAGAATGTCTAATCTGTAATTTGATGCCTTTTGGAGATTTTTCCATCTTTCCTTGGCTTCTTTATGCACATTAATACAAATTTTTACCTGGGGTGCCCAAACTTTCGATCCCCACTGTATACAAGCCAGCAGGTGGATGAAGCCTGCTTTTTAGTTACACAAAGCCACAGGTTTTCATTATGCACCAATATGACTTTCTAGACACTGGCATCCTAACAACAAATGACATCATCAGTTAATAAGGAGGATGTCTTTTGCTTCCACAGCATCCTCTGCCCCTCTCCCTCAGCACTGGGGTGACATTAGGTGGCTGATGGAAAGAAATTGGGGGAAAAGAGAAACATTGGAAAACTAGTCAGTACCAGTGTGCAAAACATTATTTGCTTTGGAAGAATAAATCCCCTCTAACATTGAGTGTCCTACGTGTGGATGTTGCTGCATTATGTAAAGCTATTAGAATAGTTTTTTTACAGAATGGTGTGACTCGAAACTGTCTATAGTTTTAAAGGGTGCCTTGACTGAAGAAGGTTGAGAAACACTGATCTAATCCTACAAAAATCCTAACTTTGTGCAAATGTAAGATTTGATGCTGGTTTAAAGCCAAAAGGTAGTCACACCAAATACTGATTTGATTTTTCTTTTGTTCACTCATTTTGCATTTTGTAAAGGGGTAAAAAATAAACCATTAAAATATATATTTTTGAAAGCATTCCTACTTTACAGAATTTCTTCACACCTGCCTAAAACTTTTGCACAGTGTTGTATGTAGTCAGAATAAATGATGTTATATGCAGCGATTTTATGTACACTTTATTTACTTGTTTTTTTAATACTTCCCATAGCACAGCTTTCCCTATCAGTACAGCCTTGTGCAGCTCCAGGTTCCATTACAAAATAGAAATATTTACAGCCAGTATACAATACTGAAATCCAGCCAGGAGTCCGGTGCCAGTGATAGACGGATTTCAATCAATCACCTGCTTGGGTGATATTTTCCAGTTTATTCTCCTGAAAATTGTCTTCTGTGGAAATGCCATAGAGACTTAGCACATTAGAGTAGTGAAGATATTCGTGTAGGCAGGAAGGGATTGGCAGCTGGCGTATGTAGTCTTTAGACCGTAAACGCTCGGTGTTAAGGATGGAGCGGATCTCAAGCCGGCAAAGGTGTGTCAAAGGTGGGATAGATTCTGTGCAGGGGAAAGAAAAAATAATATTATTCATGACTTTCGATGACAATTTTATTTTAAACACTTCCGCAGCCATTACTTCATAACTTAATGGGGTACCGATGGGAACTAAAAAACTCAAAACAGCTGTTTGCACAGTGACTCAGTGTTTAGGTTATATCGTTGCTGTAAACCAGAGACTTAGGCCCCTTTCACACAGGGAGTCCGTCTGGCAGACTCAGTTTTTCTCAGCGGGGGATCGATCCGCCGTTCCCCCGCTGAGCAGGCGGATGGTAGCTCTGTCTCCTCGCTGTGTTCGGAGACGGAGCTGTCAGGTCCCGCTGTTCTCTATGGGGAAATTGGATGGGAACGGACCATCTGCCCGTTCTCATCTGATCCCCTGGACGGATGGAAAATAGGGTTTCCATCCGTCCAGATTTGACGGATCGGATGTCAGCGGACATGTCTCCGTTGACATCCGATGCCCCATAGAGATGCATGAGGCATCCATTCAGATCCGCCTGTGTGAAAGGGGCCTAAAAGTGTATGTCCACTTCACTTTTGCAGCCAAAATTGGGAGAACACCTACTTTATCCACTTGCCATCCACCCTATAGCAGGTTGATGTGCAGAATTACACTATTTATATATACGATTCGATTTCACGATGCATCATGATTAATGCCCACGTTTTTATCCAAAAATTCAAGCAGTCAGAGAAACTCAATTTTTTTATTATCATTTGCTCTTAGCGCAATATCCATTTTGGGGAGGATAATTCTCATAACCATCCCAAAAGAGGGCTACAAGTTATTTACTTTCAGTTCATTACAGAGAACACAGGGGCATTCTTTACCTCTAGAGGAAAAACAGAAAGGCTTTTTTGCCGTAAGAGCTGTAAAAATGTGGAATAGACTCACTCTCTCACAAACTAATTCTAGGTTGCTCAGGAGATTGTTTTAACAAAGACCTGTCCTAAATGCACAAAAATTGGATTTTTGACTTACTGTAAAATCCATTTCTCTGGTGTTCAGTGACAGACATAGCTCCTGATCTTCTTAACCATTGGGTTATACTGCCCCCTAGAGGAGTAGGACACTAGGCAGAAAAAAAGTCTGGCTACGCCTATGGGCAGTCCCAGGGGGTATACTCCCTCTCTCTGCTATAGGCACTCAGTTTTGTTACAAGTAGTCTCAGAAGAATTACAACTCAAAAGAGGGGTGGGTGCTGTTTCTGTCAATGAACATCAGAGAAATGGATTTTACGGTAAGTCAAAAATCCCATTTTCTCTTTTGTTCACTGACGGACACAGCTCCTGATCTTCTTAACCATTGGGATGTTCCAAAGCAGTGAACATGAGGGGTGGGAACAGCGAAAAATAAATTACCAGGGCTAACTACACTTTATGCAAGCTGCCATTAGGATTTACACCATTCACTGTCACTTATTGGATATTGTTGATTGCGCCGATTTATTATTTAATATTATTGACCACTGGATCTAAATTATGCAGCCCATCGCCCAATCCAGCAGTTGATTGTAGATCTCACAGGAAAAAAACAGGAGCAAAATTTCTTTCTAAAAAGAAAAAATTGCCAGCACCAGAGATCCCAGCAAGGAACAATGTCCTTACTCCTGACTAGGCAGAAAGTATCTATTGCAGAGAGATAGGGAGTATACCTCCTGGGACTGCCCAAAGGCATAGCCAGACGTTTTTTTGTGAATGCGTGGCCAGTAGACTTTCCTACATAGGACGGCCGCTACCCCTAAAGAAGTCATGTGATCGGTAATTATACACGTGGGGAAGAGCCAGGTTCCGTCACAGACTAGGATGAAGAGTAGCAGCAAGTACTATTTGATACACGCCGGATCTGTTATTTCACTTGGATGCATTATAACAAGCGATTTTTTTGTGATGGTAATTTTAATTAGTAATAAAGCAATTGGCATTTTACTTGCTACCCTATGGCAGTCTGTCTGTGGTCTTGAGCTCTTTTCACAGAACCCTCAGAATGCTGCAGCCTATGTAGTAGTGGATCCAAGGGAGAGGATACAATTGAGGTTCATACTAAAAGTGAAGATTGTTAATCATCCCTTGATGACTCATCCCATCTGACCACCCCGCAATTGGGATCAAGCGTTCCTAGACCTACTATATATGAGTCTATGAAACAGGTATGGGTCCATCCTATATTCACTGCATGGTGGTGCACGAGACTGTAAAGGGGATCTACAGTACTGGGATTGGGTGCTTAATCACAACAAAAAGTTATTTTTGGCCGTTTGGGGTAAAGGACAACATCATCACATTTAGGGTGAGGACTACATAATTGGCACAGTATTGGAAGCGTTCTTATTCTTCTCAGCAGTGCTTTGCTATAAATTACTGGACTATACTGGTGTGCTGTGGTTTAACTTCCCAATTGGAGTGTTTTTCACATCACTAAGAGAAAAATTGTAATTAATTTGTATATATATATATATATATATATATATATATATATATATACATATAAATAAAGTAGGGGGTTGCTGCACAAAAAGTAATTTTATTCCAGATATAGAATTACAGAATTACAAATACGTAAGTAAATAAGAAGAGTAAACACGAAATCAAGATGGCTAAAATAAACTTTGAGACACAAATAGCGGAGGATAGTAAAAAAAAATCAAAGAAATTCTTTAAATATATCAACAGCAAAAAAACTATAGCAGAGCATATTGCACACATAATTAACGATGAGGGGAGGATGGTTACAGAGGACACTGAAAAAGCAACCGTGCTGAATGCTTTTTTCTCGTCAGTATTTACACAGGAAACGGAGGGGTACACTGACCATGACTGTATGGTTAGTGGTAATACACAGGACTTGCCACTATGGTTAACAGAGGGGGAAATCGGGGAAAGGCTGGATAAACTTAACACAAACAAATCACCAGGCCCAGATGGCGTACATCCGAGAGTACTCAAGGAACTCAGTAAGGTTATATCTAGACCACTGTTCCTAAACTTTGCTGACAGTATTAGGACAGGAGATGTACCAGGGGAGTGGAGGAAAGCAAACGTGATTCCGATATTCAAAAAGGGTCAGAGGCATATACCGGGAAATTATAGGCCTGTCAGTCTGACATCAGTAGTATGTAAACTTCTGGAGGGGATGATAAGGGACTATATCGTAGAGTTTGCTAAAGACAACAGCATCATCAGCAGTAACCAGCATGGGTTTACAAATGGGCGTTCTTGTCAAACCAATCTCTTAACATTCTACGAGGAGGTGAGCTGTGAGCTAGATAAGGGCAGACCAGTGGATGTGGTGTACTTAGATTTCGCTAAGGCGCTTGATACAGTTCCCCACAAGCGCTTAATTTATAAAATAAGGTCCGCAGGTATCGACAGAAGGGTTTGCTCTTGGATACGGAACTGGCTAAAAGGGCCTGTCCAAAGGGTGGTAATAAACAGCGCAAACTCAGACTGGTCTGAGGTAGTTAGCGGGGTCCCCCAAGGCTCAGTCCTGGGACCAACCATGTTCAATTTATTCATAAACAGCATTGAGGACGGGATCAGTAGTTCGATATCAGTTTTTGCAGATGACACAAAATTGGGCAGGGCAATAACTGCACAGCATGAAGCAGATATCCTACAGAATGACCTGGACAAAATAAAGGAGTGGGCAACGACTTGGCAAACTTGGAGTTTTAACGTGGAAAAATGTAAGGTTTTGCACTTGGGGACTAGAAACATAAAAGCACAATACACATTAGGAGGGGAACCTTGGGGGAATCAAAAATGGAGAAAGATCTGGGAGTCTTGGTTGATGATAGACTAGGCAACAGCATGCAATGTCAAGCGGCAGCTGCCAAGGCCAGCAGAATATTAGCATGCATAAAGAAAGGGACGTATTCCAGAGATAAGTCTATAATCCTTCCACTTTATAAAACTCTGGTCCGACCGCATCTGGAGTATTCTGTCCAGTTCTGGTCGCCAGTCCTCAGGAGGGATGTGTTGGAGCTGGAGAGAGTCCAGAGAAGGGCAACTAAACTAATTAGGGGATGGGAGGACCTTAATTATGAAGAGCGTCTGCAATCGCTTGATTTATTCTCCCTGGAGAAGAGACGCCTGAGGGGGGACATGATAGCAATTTTTAAATATCTCAATGGGGATCTCAGCTTAGAAAAAAAGCTGTTCAGTCGAAGGGATTGCATGAGGACTCGGGGGCATACAATGCGATTAGAGGAGAAGCGTTTTAACCTCAGGCAACGTGGGGGGTTCTTTACGGTTAGGGCTACAAGATTGTGGAATTCTCTACCACAAGAGGTGGTTTCTGCGGGTAGTATGGTGGCTTTCAAAAGACTAATAGACGTACATCTCAAGGATCAGAACATTCAGGGGTATGTGAGATGATTGCAGCCACACACACCTACACAGGTTGAACTGGATGGACTGTTGTCTTTATTCAACCTCACCTACTATGTAACTATATGTAACTATGTAAGTAATTATGTGATTTTATATCTGGAATAAAATTACTTTTTGTGCAGCAACCCCCTACTTCATTTTTTCTATATATGACCTGTGGGAAGGTCTGGTTGCTAGCACATGCTTGAACTGCCGTAGTGCACCTCACCCTTTGGACTATATATATATATATATATATATATATATATATATACACACACACACACAGTGCCTTGCGAAAGTATTCGGCCCCGTTGAACTTTGCAAACTTGTGCCACATTTCAGGCTTCAAACATAAAACTGTAATTTTTTGTGAAGAAGCAACAACAAGTGGGACACAATCATGAAGTGGAACGAAATTTATTGGACATTTCAAACTTTGTTAACAAATAAAAAACTGAAAAATTGGGCGTGTAAAATTATTCAGCCCCTTTACTTTCAGTGCAGCAAACTCTCTCCAGAAGTTCAGTGAGGATCTCTGAATGATCCAATGTTGACCTAAATGACGATAAATAGAATCCACCTGTGTGTAATCAAGTCTCCGTATAAATGCACCTGCACTGTGATAGTCTCAGAGGTCCGTATAAAGCGCAGAGAGCATCATGAAGAACAAGGAACACACCAGGCAGGTCCGAGATACTGTTGTGGAGAAGTTTAAAGCCGGATTTGGATACAAAAAGATTTCCCAAGCTTTAAACATCCCAAGGAGCACTGTGCAAGCGATAATATTGAAATGGAAGGAGTATCAGACCACTGCAAATCTACGAAGACCTGGCCGTCCCTCTAAACTTTCAGCTCATACAAGGAGAAGACTGATCAGAGATGCAGCCAAGAGGCCCATGATCATTCTAGATGAATTTGAATTGCAGAGATCTACAGCTGAGGTGGGAGACTCAATCAGTCGTATACTGCACAAATCTGGCCTTTATGGAAGAGTGGCAAGAAGAAAGCCATTTCTTAAAGATATCCATAAAAAGTGTTGTTTAAAGTTTGCCACAAGCCACCTGGGAGACACACCAAACATGTGGAAGAAGGTGCTCTGGTCAGATGAAACCAAAATCGAACTTTTTGGCAACAATGCAAAACGTTATGTTTGGCGTAAAAGCAACACAGCTCATCAACCTGAACACACCATCCCCACTGTCAAACATGGTAATGGCAGCATCATGGTTTGGGCCTGCTTTCTTCAGGTTATCCAAACTGTACACTCACTAATTTACATAGTAGCAAAGTGTCATTTCTTCAGTGTTGTCACATGAAAAGATATAATAAAATACTTACAAAAATGTGAGGGGTGTACTCACTTTTGTGAGATACTGTATATATCATCCTGTCAAGGAAATGACCGTAGGAGAACTGGCAATGTTTCCATTGCTAGAAATGGATGCATCCGGCACATTCCCGTGCATCCTGGCGCAAGAATGGGGAATCGGCCAACGCAAATGCGCGTTGGTGCAAATGCAAATTGGCAAACACACTTCTGCAATGGAGGAAGCAATACCTGACAGATGTCCTAAAAAAGACTGCTGCTGTAATCACCAGATTGCTGGATTGTCGTCAGCCTTCCTGTGTTCCTGCACCTCTGTGCATATCTCCTTAGATTTCCTGTTGTTGACCCGGCTTGCCCTTGACCTGATCTCTGCTCCTGGCTTTGACCCCCCGGCTTGTTCTACTGACTCTGCTGCTGCTTGATCCCCTTTGTATGACCCTGGCTTGCATTACGGACTTGCTACTATTTGCCTACCCTCCTGTGTATGACCTCAGCTTGCTCTTGTTCCTACTACCTGCCTCCACTACAGGCTGAACACCCCTGTATGACCTCTGGCCTGGCTTCCACTACAGCTTCCTGTATGCACTGTTGCCAAGTACTTCTGTAGTTCTGAGAGACATTTGCCTGATTGTGCATCCGGCCTGTCCCAGCATTCTACAGGTGATCACCGGTTCAGTACTCTACCAGCAACCTGTGCTTCTTTGGGCACTGCACCTCCTGTACCATCTTCAGGGGTGTACTGCACTTAGTTGCAAGGGGAGCCCTCTCAGCACTTCAGCCTTCGACTAGATATGTGACACATCCACAGTGGATTCACTATATTTATTGCATATTCGTGTGTTTTGATTTATGTTTATTATTTACATCTAGTATTTGTCACTAATACAGCAGCACAACCATTTAACCACTCTTGGACTGCTTGCCGAAGGCAGCCCGGCTGTGCAAAATCATGTACATCAGGGGGTCTCCAAACTATGGCCCTCCAGTTGTTCAGGAACTACAATTCCCATCATGCCTAGTCATGTCTGTGAATGTCAGAGTTTTCCAATGCCTCGTGGGATGTGTAGTTCCGCAATAGCTGGAGGGCCGTAGTTTGAGGATCCCTGATTTACATGTACGTGATTTTGTGCATGAGTTTTTCGGGGGCGCGCGCCCTGCGGGAGCGCCGCTTCTGCTATGGTTGGACACAGTGTGTTTCGTGTGTTTCAGATAAGCTGAAACACGGATCTCTCTTTTCCTCTGGTGCATCCACTCCAGTTAGAAAGCACTCCCTAGGAGCACACTTAACCCCTTGATTGCTCATAGTGTTAACCCCTTCCATGCCAATGTAATTTATACAGTAATAGTGCATTTTTTTTTTTTTTAGCACTGATCACTGTATTGGTATCACTGGTCCCCAAAAAGTGTCACTTAGTGTCAGTTCTGTATCCCGCAATGTTCCAGTCCCACTAAAAATCGCTGATCGCTGAGATTACTAGTAAAAACAATAATAAAAAAAAAAAAAATAGTCCATAAATGTGTCCCATAGTTTGTGGATGCGATAACATTTGCGCAAACCAATCAATATACACTTTTTTAGGATTTTTGTTCTACCCAAAAATATGTAGCAGAATACATATTGGCCTAAATTGATGTCAAAATTCGATTTTTTTAATTTTTTTTATTGGATGCGTTTTATACCAGAAAGTAATATTGTTTTGTTTTCAAAATTGTGTTTCTGTTTTTGTTTAAAGCGTAAAAAATAGAAACCGCAGAGGTGATCAAATACCACTAAAAGAAAGCTCTATTTGTGGGGAAAAAAATACATTAATTTTATTTTGGTACAGCGTCGCACGTCCATGCAATTTCAGTGCTGTGCTGCAAAAAATGGCCTGGTCATTAAGGGGGGTAAAACTTTCCGGGGCTAAAGTGGTTAAATATACGTAATATTTTTATGCCAAGACCTTGGACTGTGAGCCCCGTATTGCGCATCTCTCAATTACCTTTAATGCGTGTGGTTGGCTAGGCAACAATGTCACTCTCCTTAGTCACCTTTATCCTCGTGTGACATGTCCCCTGGCTGCACTTCAAAAGAAGTTCAAAGCCTCTTCCTGCAACCATCATCTCATGCATAGATAATTACACAAGGATTAAATATTTTTTTTTTTTCTTTAGTAGTCTTGGTATTTTCAGGATTACATTCGGAGTACACGGCTAGAGTTGGAATCGCACTTCTCTTGGTGTTTGAGAGTCTTAAACTCAGTTACAGCGTGTTCAGATGGCGGCCAGGAGGTTTATGATTGTCAAGCTTGTTAAACAAGCCAAAGCTCCTCTATAACTTTATGTACTAACAGGAAACATTGGAAATCATCGTTCATAAAGTCTGTCAGCGTTGGACTGTAAAAAGAAAAAAAAATCTGCCCGTCCTATTTATAGCTTGAACAGTTTGGAAACTTTTATGTTTACAGAAAGGAAGTTGATTATCCATAACATTATGACCACTGACAAGTAAAGTGATTATTGATTAACTTGCTACAATGGAATCTATAAGTGAGTAAGAGGTATTAGGCTCCATTCACATATAGGCGTTTCAGATTTGCCACGATTCTGCCCGCGATCCCAAACCATTGCAAGCCATGGGACGCCTGTGCGATTCCCGTGATATGCAATGGCACCCCAATGGTGCAAACAGAATCGCGGGACGCCTATCGCCCAATAGGAGTTCTTGTACTTCTTTTGGGCGACAGGCATCCCGCGACTCTGTTTGGGCGAGTTTACCCCGATTCATCAGGTGACAATTGCGGCAAAACCGCGCCGCGTTTGGGGTGCCATTGCAAGTCACGGGAACCACACGGGCGTCCCGCGACTTGCAATGGTTCGGGATCACGGGAAGAACCGCGGCATTCTGCTCGCGATCCGAAACACCTATATATATCCCTTCTAGATTGTAAGCTCTAACGAGCAGGGCCCTCTAATTTTCGGCCGAAAACCGGAGCCGGGTGACGTCACTTCAGCCGAAACCGGAAGCACACGAATTAGAGACGGATGCTGTTTGGAGACACTGCTGGTCTCTCTCCTGCTTACTGAGTTGTCTATCTACTTGTACCTTAATGTAAGTTTACTATTATTAAAGTTACCTTATTTTATGTACTTCACTATGGAGCCCTTTATTATTTATCTATGAGCTGCTGGGGAAGTGACCATACAGGAGCCATTACCATCTACCATCCATACAAACACACCATTACCAACACCAAGGAGGAACCTACCCACCCCCCTGGAAGTGATCTTAAAGCGTTTTTTTAACCGCAGTGAGGTGAGCGGCTATTGCACTCACAGCGGTGTGTTTTGATGCATCACCTGGTGTTTATATTTGAGATCCACTTCACACAAGGGAATTATTTTATTGTACACCTTTAAAAAGACTTCTTTTTTATACTTTTTCACATTTGCACAGAAGAAATATATATCGGCCCATATCGGCCAATACCGATATGCAATGGCCAGAATATCGGTATCGGCAATGAAAAACCAATATCGGTCGATCACTAATCACAATGGTAACAAATTTCAACTAATCCGAAAAGGAAAACAACAAATTCATTCATATTCATTTGTTTCATGACATGATGCGATAGTTTGAGGTCTTTTGTTATTGTTTGGGGTATCCAAAATAACGACATAACAATGATCGGAACTGATTCATATCCATTTGTTTTTATTCTAGTTAGCATAGCCTGAATATTCTAATAAGATTTGGTATTGGGGTTGAGAGACCATTTGTTTAATTTGTATGTGCACGGCCCAAAAATGTCCGTTGGGAATAGGGAAATGAATTCAACCTAATAGCATAGGAAATTAATACGTATTAATATGGATTTATTTGTTTTATTTGGATGAGAGCAGTGCAGTCGTCTTTGACTCTTGAATAATCAGACGATTCTTTTAGCATTAACATTTTTCATTATTGTAAAAATGACACTACATATGAAATGGAAACATATTGTAATAAATACAGTAAAGTATAAAAGTAAAATTGGATGATTCCTACTTATTGTGTTTGGGTTGGAAGGAGGTGGATTTGTCAGAATCTCCAAATTATAACATAACGAACGAATCCGAAATTCATTTAGTTCCATTTAGTTACTTTTGGTGGCTTGAAACTCAAGTCTCAAACGCGTTAAAGCGAATACAGCCAATTTTCAGATGTAACAAAAGAATAACAGAACTTCCAAAAATACGAACTGGTTCAAAAAATAATAAATGTATACTCTCCCAAAATAGGGAATTGTTCCGAAAAGGAATCATTCTAACATAACAATTATGACAAAACAAAATTATTTACTTAGCAAATGAAACTGAAACAAATTTTGCTTGATGTGCACATCTCTGGTGAGAGGAGATGAGTAGCAGTCAAAAAACAGCCTTATCCATTTTCCTTTTGGTTTGATTCAAGCCCCACAACAATTGAGTTACCCAGGGGTTCCCCGGGTCTTTTCAAACCCTAGCAATACATACAATATAAGTAGCAAAATCTGTATTTATCGGCGTATAACACGCGCCGGCGTATAACACGCGCCGGCGTATAACACGCACCTAAATTTTAGGGCAGAAATTTCAGGAAAAAAGCTGAAATTTAAAATAAACAGCTTTGAACTCAGAACATTTTTTTTTAAATTAAATGTAGTCTTACCAGTGCCCACGAATGCAGCCTCATCAGTGCAGTGTCCATACATGCAGCCTCGCCAGTGCCGTGCCCATACATGCAGCCTCGCCAGCACCAGTGCCCATAATTGCAGCCTCGCCAGCGCCAGAGCCCATACATGCAGCCTTGCCAGTGCCCATACATGCAGCCTCGCCCGTGCCCATAATTGCAGCCTCGCCAGTGCCCATACATGCAGCCTCGCCAGTGACCTTACATGCAGCCTCGCCAGTGACCTTACATGCAGCCTCGCCAGCGCCAGTACCACTATACAAATCCCTTGTCCAGAAAGCATCCAGCGCCGACAGGTAGAAGGGGGCGGGCGGCGCCGAGCAGAAGGAAGGACGCGCTGTTATCGGAAGTCCCGGCGCCTATGATTGACGTCGGCATAGGAGGCGGGACTTCCGATGACAGCGGTCCTCCCTTCTCCTCGGCGCCGCCCGCCCCCTTCTACCTCTCGGCGGCGGCGCTGCTAGTTCTTTCTGGACTTTTTTTTCTCTTATATCGGCGTATAACACGCACTGCTACTTTTTCCTCCATTTTTAGGAGGAAAAAGTGCGTGTTATACGCCGATAAATACGGTAATTCAGTGGTTCGAAAGACTAAACCTAGAAGCATGCCTGTGTTGTTTTTTTTTTTTTTTTTGTAACTACTTAACTGGTGGGCTCCTTTGGCCTTAGCTTTCATTTTTGTAGGATTTATTTAGTTATGACAATGACCCCCCCCCCCTTGATATTTTTAAGGGTGACCCATAAAGCAACACTCTGGGTGGGATAAAATATAACAAAGGGGGTGGGGGTACCCCCTAGTTTTGTGGTTCTCTGGTTTTAATTATATTTTGAGTTGGCATCTTCCATGTTAAGGAAACTAAAATACATGACTCCATGCAGGGAAGACACAGAATACAAACCCTCCTGCTGCCCATGCTGCAGTAGTGAAAAAAATAAAAATTGCCAACTGAAGATCCTACACAATCCAACACTTCTGGGAGTGTTGGACTCATGGCTCCCTGCTGCTCTCAATGGTTTGATCTGCCAGCCCCTACGTCAGTAATGTATCCTGTAATGACTAGGCTTGTGACGGTATCAGATTTTTATGCTGCGATTAATTGATTAAGGTTTTGCCACGGTATACGGTATTATCACGGTATTCTATTATTAAATTTAAATTATTAAATTTCCACCTCACTTCAATTTCATTGCTGAATTTAGGGGCTTTGGTTCACTTATGCACATTATTATATAGTCAGTCAGTACAGACTCTGTGAACCAGGCCTAAAATAGGTCATCAAGCAGTGTCTGGCCTAACTGGTGATAACTGGTCCTGGCGCTTGGCTCCGATCCGATGGCCTGGTCATTAAGAGGGCAAATCCTTGTGGTCAAGAAGTGGTTAAACCTGAAGGAGGTGTTGTTTATAAATGACTTTACTATTGCTTTAGGCCTGGTTCACATGTATGCGGGTTGGGGGCCCACATTTGCACAGGCATAGCAGCTCATTGATGTGAATGGGCTTGAGCTGCTATGCCTGCGTTTTCAGCTGAAAAAAGGTGCATGCAGAATTTAAAAAAATGCAGTGGCCATGAAATCCATCCTCCTTTTGCACCATGCGACTTACCTGCCGTTGCTGCACACGCAAACTGTTTATTTTTAAATGCCGTGCCCACGTATACAAAAGATGCAGAAAGCTTGCCAGAGCAGGAACTGCAGGTTAGTCGCATGGTGCAAAAGCAGGATGGATTTCAAGGCCACTGAATTTTAAAAAAATGCTGCATGCACCTTTTTTCTGCGGAAAATGAGGGCATAGCAGCCCGTTCAAATCAATGGGCTGCTATGCCTGTGCAAATGTGGGCCGCCAACCCGCATACATGTGAACCACCAACCCGCATACATGTGAACCACCAACCCACATACATGTGAACCAGGCCTAAAGCAATAGTAAAGTCATTAATAGATAAAAACACCGGTCCTCCTGCAGGTTTAACCACTTCTGGATCGCAAGGATTTGCCCCTTTAAAGACCAGGCCATCGGATCAGAGCGCCAGGACCAGTCATCACCAGGTAGGCCAGACACTGCTTGATGGCTATATAATAATGTAATGTGGGCTGCTATGCGTGTGTGTGTGTATATATATATTTATTAGAGCTGCACGATTCTGGCCAAAATGAGAATCACGATTTTTTAGCTTGGAATAAAGATCACGATTCTCTCACGATTCTCTGTGTAACAAAAAAAAAAAATTGGGATAACTTTACTGTTACGTTTTTTTTTTTTTTTTATTCATTAAAGTCTAATCATTGCGTTTGAAAGACTGCTGCGCAAATACAGTGTGACATAAAATATTACAACAATCGCCATTTTATTCTGTAGGGTCTCTGCTAAAAAAATATATAAAATGTTTGGGGGTTCTAAGTACTTTTCTAGCAAAAAAAAAAACTGATTTTAACTTGCAAGCAACACGTGTCAGAAAAAGATCCAGTCTTTAAGAGGTTAAACTTCCTTTCTCCCTGGCAGAGGGAAGGAAAAGATACAAATGTAATCATTTTTGTTTATAGTTAGGAGACTTAATGCTGAAAGGGGTTAGCTGTGTGAGTGAATGAGTCATCCAGCTCACTGAAATGTATCAATTCACAAGTCAGGCAGACTTGACAGAGAAACTCGGTATTTTAAAAATGCCACAATAACAATACCGTGGCTATGCAATACCGCGATATATCGAATTACCGAAAACCGGCATATGTCTAGTAATGACACAGGGCCAGTGGAAGGAACCACAGTGCGCAGTGGGGTACCAGGAAATAAACACTTCCAGAAGTGTTTGCAGAAACCTCAGGGGGCTTTTACTCTTCACTTTAAGGATGACACCCTTGATATTTTAAAGTGACCCTAAAGAAACACCCTGGATGGGAGAAAATATATGAGGGGGTACCCTCTTGTTTTGTGGTTTTCGGTTTTGTTTTTTTTGTGTAGCCATCCTCTTCCATGTTAAACAAACTTCTCCACTAAAATACATGGCTACCTGCAGAGAAGACACAGAATAGAAACCCTCCTGCTGCCCATGCTGCAGTAGTGAAAAAAAATAAAAATCGCCAACTGAAGATCCTACACAATCCAACACTTCTGGGAGTGTTGGGCTCTTGGTCCCCTGCTGCACTCAGTGGTTTGATCTGCCAGCCCCTATGTCAGTAATGTAACCTGCAGTGATAAAGGGCCAGTGGAAGGAACCAGAGTGCGCAGTGGGGTACCAGGAAAAAAAAAACACTTCCAGAAAAGTTTGCAGGGACCTCAGTGGGATTTTACTCTTCACTTTGAGGATGATGTGCTTGATATTTTAAGGTAACCCATAAAAAAACAGACTGGATGGGGGAAAATATATAATGGGGGGTACCCTCTAATTTTGTGATTCTCTGGTTTCATTTTTTTTTTGTGTGTAGCCACCCCCAAATGTTAAATAAACTCCTGCACTAAAATACATGGCTCCCTGCAGAGAAGACACGGAATACAAACCCTCCTGCTGCCCACGTTGCTCATCTCTGCAGTAGTGAAAAAAAAAAATCACTAAGTGAAGATCCCTCAGAATCCAACACTTCTAGGAGTGTTGGGCTCCTGGTTCCCTGCTGCTCTCAGTGGTTTTATTTGCCAGCCCCTATGTCAGTAATGTATCCTGCAGTGAGACAGGGCCAGTGGAAGGAACCACAGTGTGCAGTGGGGTACCAGGAAATCAAAACTCTCAGAAGTGTCTGCAGGATCCTCAGTGGGCTTTTACTCTTCACTTTTGCATGGTTCAATGGCATGAATAGCAGGAGGGGTGAGTAGTCCATATCTTCTTTGTAGGGAACCATGTACTCGGAACTCTGATTTTAGAGACAGAGTAGCTTAAAAATCTGTTGTTGCAATTTTAAGAAAGGGATCAATGCTGCATTCACACTCTGCTAACAAGATGCCTCTGCTTGAGGCCTTACGCTAAGCAATGTGAGCACCAACAATGGGATATATATATATAGATAGATGACTAAGCGTAGCAGGATTTATATTTATCCACTTAACTTTTAACCAAAGGAAGCTCCAGAAGACGTGTTGGCTTTACTTCCTTTTAATCATGACTGCACATACAGTACAATTAAATTTACAAACGCACTCCTGAACCTTCCTAGCAACCTACGGGGTGAAATAACAGCATTATTTTTGGTTCCTCTTCTTGCAGGAGCGCATTAGAAATGTACAGACAGCCTTCACACATCTCATTCCGTCCTGTGCTGCCGCAGCCCTTTGCAGATGCCCTGAAGAGCTGTTTCCCCTCTAATCATAGTAAACGGAGGCATAGAGAATTCATTTGACAGTTGTTTACTTACCGAAATGCTTCTGTGGAATCCAGGTGAAATATTCTGCGTGGGTGGACAGGAGCAGCTCCACATCTGCAGAGAGCCTCTTCCAATTAGTGAACTCCAGAGTAAAATTAAGAATGTCATCATTTACAGAACGGATCCTGCACAACAACAAAAAAAAATGATAACAAGCTGCAATATAATACAGGGTGAACACAAGCTAGCACAGCTCCAATTTCCTCTACTGCTAGAAGGGAAAATATGGCTTGTGTCTTCCTAGAAGTAGGGCACAGGTAATTCGCCATGGCGGGCAACGCATATGGCCACACGTTACTATTTGTTAATATTCCGCCTTTTCAAAATTTAGTTTGTGTTTTTTTTAACCCCTTTTTGCAGACTAACACACAACATTTTTCAAAGTTTTCAATTTAGATTGGATTATTAATGACACTTAAATCTCATGGAACCCTTTATTTCTTTCTTGGTGCAACAAAAATATATAATGTTAAAGGTGTTTGCCTTAAAGTGTCATTAAACCCAGACTATGGAAAGACTCTCATTACATAACAGAGTGTTCCCACTCACAAAGCTACTTTGTGTAGAGTGAAATATACCTGGTTGATACTGCCTTTAGCGGTCTATCCAATTGTCTCTGCCTCCCCACTGCATAGTGTTACATAGTTAGTCAGGTTGAAAAAAGACACAAGTCCATCTGGCTCAACCAATAACCAACTGCAGGTGGAGGTTGTGTAGACCAGCTGCTGTCCTCTACAGAGCATGCTCCAGTTTCAGTTATTTTCTAAGCTCTTCCTTTTCTTTTCTTTTCTGTGCAGCCCACATGACTATAGAGCAGTGATGGCCAACCTTTTTGAGTCCGAGTGCCCAAACTGCAACACAAAACCAACTTGTCTATTTCAAAGTGCCAGTGGGTTAATACCGGTGGTAAGGAGGTGATATATCACCTCCCAGCCATCTGTCAACTGCCTTCTGAAAATTGATCCACCATAGATTGCTTCTGAGAGGGACAGCAAGGGCTACTGCATATGCAAATGCACCCAACCCAGTTGCTCACCGCTGCAGCACAAAGCCCCTTTACTTACTTCTACATGACCTCCTCTGCTCACTATTGCACCCCCACACAGCTGCTGACCTCTGCACACTGCCTCTTTGCCCACCACCCTACTGCTCACATTTGCACTCAAAATGGTAAACCCCCCCCTCCATCTGCTCACTGCTGACCCAGTATTACAAAAACCTAAATGCTGTACCTGATGGAACATCCAGCATGGCAGTGGCAAGCAGGACTCAGCTTGTTTACATTCACTTCTCGGGCACCATTGAGGAGATGATGGTGGGTGGGGACTGGGGAGGGGTGGGATTTGCATATGGCAGATCGCGTGATTTACATATGAATGTCGCACTTTTTATATATAAATAGTGCTGTTTACATGGGAATGTCACTCAATTTTAACATGAATGCTTTGCTATTTCTTTATGAATCACACTGTTGCAGCCCTGGGCAGAAATAGGGACAGGAGGAAAATTGCAGGATGCTACACTGTGTCTCTCCTTCCAGCAGCTAAAAGCTGGTGGAAGAGAGAGGGGAAGAAGCCAGCCTTCAGCTGCTGGAAGGAGAGGCACAGTGCAGCGTCCTATAATTTTCCTCCCGTCCCACCACACTGATCCCCATGTACCCCCCTGTCAGGTAAGCGGAGTATCTGAGAAGTGTGGAGGGCGACTGCTGTGAAACTAGACAGCAGCAGGCTGCAGGTGACACCAGCGCAATAGAATCTTACCCGGCTCTGGCGTCCATTGTCGGTGTGACTTCATCCAACCCTGCAGCACCGCCTTGTCTTGTCCATGCCCCCCCCCCCCAGACACATAACCCCCTGGCCCCAGAGCCATGTGGGAGATGTAGTTCTATGGGTCGGAGGGTGGAGCAGTGGAGGAGGTACCCCTCGCTGGTCAGTGTGCCCATAGCCATAGGTTCGCCATCACTGCTATAGAGTCCCACATGTGCATGTATACACACTGGTAAATGACACTCCCCTCCCTCCTCCATGTCCTCCCATTGCTAAACACTATGGAGTTGGGATATAGGATGCTGATTGATTACATTCACTAAAAAACTTACAAAAAGCTTTTTTTTTTTCTGACATTGTTATAAATATACCAAATGTAATTACCAATACCTGTAGTAAAAAAAAAAAAGTACTGGATGCAGATGCCGCCTGAAAATTAAAGCTAGCTTCATTAATCTCTGACTCCGCCTACCCCATAATGATGCACGAAGAAATACACTTCTGATGCTCAATAAACTTTGCAATAGTGCTATGATACATAATAAACACCTCTTATATTTAACCAACAATGATGTGCACAACGCAGGGATAGAAAATAAAATGCACCTAGCCAGCCCACCACAACCAATTTGCGTTCAAGCCCACCACAAATTAAAGATGTTAATTATCTTTGCTTTACGGTGTGCTGCAGTCATTGAAAAAATTCTGCAGGTCCATTGAAAGAAAATCTGCATTGTAATGCGTTGGCAGTCCAGTAAACACGAATTGGTTACCTTACTGCAACACGGTAATGTGTGAAACAGAAGTGCCGTAATGTAATAGTGCTGTATCATTGGTATCAGTGGAGGGGAATAGTGCCCACCATTGGTAACAGTGGGGGAGGGGGGGGAATAGTGCCGCATCATTGGTATCGGGGAGGGGGGGGGGGAATAGTGCTGCATTATTGGTATCAGTGGAGGGGAATAGTGCCCACCATTGGTAACAGTGGGAAGAACAGTTACCCATTGTTGGTATCAGTGGGAGGAATAGTGTCCCATCATTAGTATCAGTGGAAGGAATAGTGCCCCATCACTAGTAGTGGAAGGAATAGTGCCACATTGTTGGTATCTGTGGGAGGAATAGTGCCCCATCTTTTGTGTCGGTGGAAGAAATGGTCCCTCATCGTTGAGGTCATTGGGAGGAATGTTCCCTCATCATTGGTGTCATTGGGAGGAATGGTCCCTAATCGTTGGTGTCATTGGGAGGAATGGTCCCTCATTGTTGGTGTCATTGGGAGGAATGGTCCCTCATCGTTGGTGCCAGTGGGAGGAATGGTTCCTCATCATCACTCACACACTATAGACCAATCCCTCTCCAAAAAGGAAAATTCTTCTATCTTCCTGTCTGGCTAAACTTGCCAGGATAATCATCCCTCCTACACACCATATACCATATTATCTTTTTAGGGAAATGTTTAGGGGAATAAAATTGTTCCTTTTATTCTTCTAAACATTTCCCTAAAAAGTCTTTTTTTTTTATATTATATACTATACAAACTGGCAGCACTATCACAACTAACACAAACACAAAAAAGCAGATTATTTAAGGGTACAATATGTACCAATAAAGTACACTGGTGCCTGCGCAAACACACCAAAATTCATAATCGTAGTTTAGCAGGACTTAAAATTTTCCATAAATTGCTTGTAAAAGCCATTGGGGAAAGCATCATTTTTTTTTTTCTAAATTAAGAAAAGGATGCAGCTTGTTTTTAATTGCATCTAGTGTTTGCTATTTAGCCATTTTAGACCCAAACAAAGCTTCAAGGGGATATTTTAAGTGGGCAAGCCTGAATAAAGTGTAAAGAATGCAATCACATAAAATGTCATGCTCTCCGCAACTGAGCAGCCTTTTCTTCTATTCCTCCTGAGGGTTCAGCGAGGAGAAGGCCGTGATACGCACCTTGATTCAGCAGGGAGGGGAAGCTTTTCCTATGAACTAGAAAGTGATATCACGCACTCTGGGGAAATTGTGCTCCAGATGACGCCTGACCTGCTCATTCTTTATGCTTTTTGAAGCTTTGTTCAGCTATAGACAAACCTGCTATACCAGACCTATCAAGACGTACCAATCATACAAAATTTGCTATTAAAGAGACGCTGTCTCTAGAATTAAAATGTGAAAATACTGCTGCAGGAATGATGTGCAGGCACCTAGTCGAGCACATACCTGCAACAGCTCTAAATGCTTGCAGATGCTGTCCTGATGGGGTGAGGTCAGATTCTCCTGCCGATTTCTGCCTCCATGTTTCGATTGGCTGTCTCCCTGACCAATGAGAATGTGCATGGGGCAACAGACAAGGTGTAGCACTATATGGAACAGTCCAAGCTTTGCCTATTAACCACTTGACCTCCAGAAGATTTACCCCCCTTCATGACCAGGCCATTTTTTGCAATTCGGTACTGCATTACCTAAACCACTGTACAGGACACCGGGAATATGTCCTGGGTGGCAGGTATGTTCCTCCGATATTTGAGTTGTGGTTCCTTTAATGGGGACAGTCACAGAGCTTTTGTGGTACTCAGGGGTTCTCACCCATGTAGGGTGAGGTGTCCCGGGTTAAGTTTGGCTGGAGAGGATTGACATCCAGAGCTCTTTAGATTGCTAAGTTTATATCAAGGACCCGGGATTTCAAAGGTTCAAAGAGAATTTGGGGGGGGGAGCCTTCAAACCCTGACTACCAGGACTTTGGTCCCGAAAGGGTTAAGTCCCAGGTGAGGGAGGCTTAAAAGGCAGCAGAGGGAAATCAGCACCTGTGTCAAAGAAGTGGAAGAGAGTAAAGCCCCGTACACACGTACCGATCGTCGGCCGAACGATCGGCCGTCTTTTGTCCAGTGCTGTCGTGTCTGTTGAAAACTGCAAAAGACTGCACACTAATTTTGTCGGCCAACAACAGCCGACTGCAGAAGTGATGTCATGTGATGGTTAACTTTCCTTGTCTTTTTTCTTTTCTGAGCATGCCCAGTCTTGCTAATCGGCTGTCTGTCGGCCGAATTCTGTACTGACTGGCGAACAATCGGCCGTTCTGGTGTTGGCCAACAAAAATTTTAATGCCTGCACGACAGATTCTGTTCGGCCGAAAATGCGCTGTCGGCTGT
Organism: Pelophylax lessonae; assembly: GCF_965119305.1. NCBI lineage: Eukaryota > Metazoa > Chordata > Amphibia > Anura > Ranidae > Pelophylax > Pelophylax lessonae. The sequence goes on from NC_138770.1 coordinate 653,844,220, forward strand.
CGGAAGCATCATACTAACAAGCCTACAATCGGCCGATCGGTCGTCGGCCGAATATTTACGTCTCTGCATCACCTCTGCGTATTTTTATTTTTTTTGCAGTCTAAACATAAAAAAAAAACGACAATTTTGAAAACAAACAAAAAAACAAACCCAACATTTTTTAATTTCTGCTATACACCATATCCAATAACAAAATAGAAAAAAAAAATTTCTTCATAAATTTAAGCCAATATGTATTCTGCTACATATTTTTGGTAAACAAAATCCCAATAAGCGTATATATATTGATTGATTTGTGCGAAAGGTCTATTATAGCGTCTGGGATAATTGTATTTATTTTTATTAGTAATGGCGGCGATCAGCAACTTATAGAGCAGGGGTACTCAAATGTAAACTTGAAAGGTTCACTTACCAATTTTCCATTCAGTCCGAGGTCCGGAAAAGTGACAGTCAAATTCCAAATACAGACCGACAACAAAAAAAGGCATTCCCCAACACTTGCCCCCATTAATGCAGAGCGACCAGTGTGCGTGCCCCCCATTAATGCAGAGTAACCAGTGTGCGTGCCCCCATTAATGCAGAGTGACCAGTGTGCGTGCCCCCATTAATGCAGAGTGACCAGTGTGCGTGCCCCCATTAATACAGAGTGACCAGTGTGCGTGCTCCCATTAATGCAGAGTGACCAGTGTGCGTGCCCCCATTAATGCAGAGTGACCAGTGTGCATGCCCCCATTAATACAGAGTGACCAGTGTGCGTGCTCCCATTAATGCAGAGTGACCAGTGACCCGTGCCCCCATTAATGCAGAGTGACCAGTGACCTGTGCCCCCATTTATTGAGAATGACCAGTGACCCGTGCCCCCATTAATGCAGAGTGACCAGTGACCCATGCCCCCATTAATGCAGAGTGACCAGTGTGTGTGCCCCCATTAATGCAGAGTAACCAGTGTGCGTGCCCCCATTAATGCAGTGACCAGTGTGCGTGCCCCCATTATTACAGAGTGACCAGTGTGCGTGCCCCCCTTAATGCAGAGTGACCAGTGTGCGTGCCCCCATTAATGCAGAGTGACCAGTGACCTGTGCCCCCATTAATTGAGAGTGACCAGTGTGCAGAGTGACCAGTGATCTGTGCCCCCATTAATTGAGAGTGACCAGTGTGCGTGCCCCCATGAATGCAGAGTGACCAGTGTGCGTGCCCCCATTAATGCAGAGGGACCAGCGTGCGTGCCCCCATTATTGCAGAGTAACCAGTGTGCGTGCCCCCATTAATGCAGAGTAACCAGTGTGCGTGCCCCCATTAATGCAGAGTGACCAGTGTGCGTGCCCCCATTAATGCAGAGTGACCAGTGTGCGTGCCCCCATTAATACAGAGTGACCAGTGTGCGTGCTCCCATTAATGCAGAGTGACCAGTGACCCGTGCCCCCATTAATGCAGAGTGACCAGTGACCTGTGCCCCCATTAATTGAGAATGACCAGTGACCCGTGCCCTCATTAATGCAGAGTGACCAGTGACCCGTGCCCCCATTAATGCAGAGTGACCAGTGACCTGTGCCCCCATTAATTGAGAGTAACCAGTGTGCATGCCCCCATTAATGCAGAGTGACCAGTGTGCGTGCCCCCATTAATGCAGAGTGACCAGTGTGCGTGCCCCCATTAATGCAGAGTGACCAGTGTGCGTGCCCCCATTAATGCAGAGTGACCAGTGTGCGTGCCCCCATTAATGCAGAGTGACCAGTGACCCGTGCCCCCATTAATGCAGAGTGACCAGTGACCCGTGCCCCCATTAATGCAGAGTGACCAGTGTGGATTAGAGTGGCTGTGTCTTACACTGGCAGTGCCGCATGATTACAAAAAGCAAAGTTCTTCTGCTTACCCGGCGGAGAGGCTGTCATATACAAAGTCCCCCCTCCTGGACCGGCTCCTATGATAGACGTCACCAGTGTTCTGTCTATCATAGGTAGGAGCCGGCCCAGGAGGTGGGACTTCGTATGACAGCCTCTCCGTCGGGTAAGCAGCAGAACTTGGCTTTTTTAATCATGCGGCGCTGCCAGTGTAAGACACAGCCACTCCGATCCTCTCCATTCTGCCCCCCGCTAATGACAGAAGGAAGGAGACTTCGGCGGTCCAGATTTAAGTGCGTGTGGGTCCGGAGGCGGCCCGGAGTCCGCCTATTGAGGACCTCTGTTATAGAGGGACTGCGATATTGCAGTGGCTATTCTGACACTAAATTACACTTTTTGGGGACCAGTGACCCTAATAAAAAATATGCACTGTCACTGTACTAATGACACTGGCTGGAAAGGGGTTAGCATCAGGGGCAATCAAAGGGTTAGAATTGTGTCTAACCCATGTTTTACTATACTGTGTGTGGTGCTTTTACTAAGGGAAGAGATGGAATGTATTCCCTGTTTTGCAGGAACACAAATTGCATCCCTTCCCTCCTGCTGTCAGAACGGCAATCTGCCTTGTTTACATAGGCCAATCGCCATTCTGCCACTCTGCCCAATGATCTGCCATGTCTCTCTGCCCCCTCTGAAGTTGAACTTTGCCAGGGAAATTTCCCTAGAGCTTAATGAATGTGGTGAAATGTCTCTTTGCAAAGAAAACCTCATCTTGTGCAAGGACAAAAAGAAAAAAAAAACACAGCAGAGCTTCACCTCATTTACAAAGTTCTGGGGAAAGTTCCCAGGCAAAGTGAATAGTTTATTTGCCTTTAGGAAATCAACCCCTTTATCTCAACCAGTTTTTTGTTTTTGTCCTAGAGACAGGGCCACTTTAAAGAGGGCCATTTACTACTAAGATTCAAGAACGTTCAGTATGTTACATTTTTTCAAACTATTCAAGTTTGTCTAATAAAGATTTATATTAGCCTTCTTATTTAGCTTTACTTCGTCTAAGGAAAGCTCTCAGAGCTGAGAAACATCATGCTGATATATTCGGCCTCCTGGATCTTTCAATGGTAATTTAACTTTTGTGGGGAAAAAAATAATACCAATTAAAAAAAATAAAATAAAAAATAATAGAGCATATACAATTGCTACACAAGCCACATTGTAATTTAGCTACTTGCTGTCCGAGGCATGTTTCTAATATTTAATACAAATATTAAAATCAGCATTCTTTGCTAGAAAATAACTTAGAACACCGAACAATTATATGTATTTTCTGAAAGTAGTGGACCAAAAGAATAACATGGTGGCTGTTACAATTTTTTATGTCACATGATATTTAAGAAACAGTTTTATCAAACATTTAAAAAAAAATGCATTTTCTAGAAAACATACACTTAAATAAAGTTTAGTGCACCCAAACACAATATAATAGTAATTTTTTTCTGAAATATAAAATATGATGTTGCATCAGCAAATAGATACCAAACATGTCAATACTGAGAATTGCGCATGCTTGCGAAATGATGACAAAACATAGTACCTGTAATTTTTAATTGGCGATGCTTTAAAAGCCTTTACATGTTATCAGTTCATTGTGAACTATAGCTCTAGAATTATTTCTCGCACTCTGACGTTCATGCCGATACCTCACATGTGTGGTGCAATCGCTGTTAAATATACATGAGGGACTTTTGTGCGTGTCTGCATTTGTGTGTATGCACTCTGGGGGGGCTTTTACATTTTCTTTTAATTATTTGTATTTATTTTATTCTTTTTTTTTTTTACTCTTTGTTCATTTAACTGTTTTTGTTTTTATCACAAGGGGGCTACCCCTTGGCTAACTCCAATCTATCCCTTGTCCTTCAATGCAGCTAATCAAGCTCAGACTGTGCCAATTCCCTCCCTGTGACAGTCTTGAAATCATCCTTGCTTCCAGCTACATTAGTTAAAGAGGAGTTGAGGAAACAGATGTTCCTCCACTCCTCTGTATTGAGCTATCTCGGCCATTTACAACAGTCTCAAGCTTCCTGAAGGAAGAGGAGACCCCCAGAATCACCGCAAACAGTAGCAGGGGATGGCCATTCTCACATCAGTTAGGGGATGGCCATTCTCACATTAGTAAAAGTGATCAGGTGGCTTTAGAGCTGCCGAAATCACTTTTACTGAACAGCCGATCTACGGCTGTAAAAAAATGGATTTTTAACTTACCGTAAAATCTATTTCTCTGATGTTCATTGTTGGACACAGCTCCTGAGCTTCTTAACCATTGGGTTATACTGTCCCCTACAGGAGTAGGACACTAGGCAGAAAAACATCTGGCTACACCTATGGGCAGTCCCAGGGGGTATACTCCATCTCTCTGCTATAGGTGCTCAGTTTTGTTACAAGCAGTGTCAGAAGAATTACAATTCCACAGAGGGGTGGGTGCTGTGTCCGTCAATGAACATCAGAGAAATGGATTTTACGGTAAGTCAAAAACCCCATTTTCTCTTTTGTTCATTGACAGACACAGCTCCTGATCTTCTTAACCATTGGGACATCCCAAAGCAGTGTTAAACATGAGAAGTGGGAACAGCAAAAAAGAAATCCCCAAGGCTAACTATAGCCAACCAGGTAAACAGGAGCTCAACCAAAACAACTGGAGCTGACCTGAAAAAACAATACACCCTCAAAGAGGACCAGGTCCTATAAACAGCAGCCTGCAAAACCTTGCAGCCAAAGGAAGCTTCCGCAGGTGCCAACACATCTACTTTATAGAACACTTTGTGAAAGTGGGCACCGACGACCAGGTGGCCGCCTTGCATATCTGTGTCACTGACGCCTGATGACGGAAGGCCCAGGAGGCAATGAGCGCCTGAGTAAAGTGTGCCTTGACAGGGAAAAGAGGAACCTGACTCCTGATGGAATAGACCTGAATCACCGTCTGTCTGATCCATCTGGAAATGCTCACAGAGGAAGCAGACAACCCTCTCTGAGGCCCATCTGTGAGCACAAATAGTAAGTCTGACTTTCTAAAAGACTCCATAGCTGCCAGGTACACCCTAATTGCCCAAACCGCATCCAAGGCATGCAAGGCAATTTCCTCTGGATGCTTTGGCCTGGGACACAGAGAAGGCAACACAATGTCTTCGTTCAAATCAAAATCAGAGAACGATGGACAGGGACGAGCCACCTTATCTCTGTGAATCACCAGGTAAGGTGAACGACAGGATAACACCGCCAATTCCGACACTGCGCGCAGAGGTAATGGCCAGCAAGAAGGCCACCCTCTGGGACAGCGTAAGCAAGGGATTCTCCCACAAATTCTCAAAAGGAGGCTTCTGGAGGACTGAGAGCACCAAATTGAGATCCAAGGCAGCAACAGAGACCGCACTGGAGGGGCCAAGTGCCTAACTCCCTGAAGAAAGGTACGCACCAGGGAGTATGTGGCCAAAGGCCATTGAAAGAAGATCGCCGACGCCTGACCCTTGATGGTACTCAAGGCCAGTTTCTGCTCAACCCCCCATTGAAGGAAGGCCAAGATCCGAGTCACTGAGAAAGAGCGAGGATGAACCCCAAGAGACTTATACCATGCAATGTGCGTCTTCCAAGTACAATGATAGATCTTCCTAGAAGTAGATTTCCTAGCCTTTAACAGCGTTGGAATCATCGACTCAGACAAACCTCTATCCATCAGCACCTAGCGTTCCACAGCCAAGCCATCAAATCAAGCGACTGTAAAGCAGAATGGAAGATTGGTCCTTGGGACAGTAGATCCTCCCTGACAGGAAGCTTCCAAGGAACGTCGGCGACCAGCCGCACCAAATCAGCATACCAAGCCTGGAAAGGCCTGTCCTGGGCCACTAAGATGAACGGAATCCCTTTTGCCTCAATCCTTCATAGAAGTTTTGGCAGAAGCTTGAGGGGAGGTGTAAATCAGACGATACTGACCCCATGGGGCCACCAGCGCATCTATGGCGTCCGCCAGAGGATCTTGTGACTGGACCACAAACCTCAGCACCTTTCATTTGAGCAGCCAAAAGCCCGCCAACAGATCCACCTCTAGGATGACCCACCGGAGACACAACTGATAAAACACCTCCGGATGAAGGGACCACTCCCCTTGGGCCAACGCCTACCGACTGAGGTAATCGGCCTGCCAGTTTTCCACCCTGGGAATGTGTATGGCGGAGAGGGCTGGAACGAACCGTTCTGCCCACCTTATAATGCCGGGTACCTGCAGAGCTGCCAGGACACTTCTCGTGCCCCCCTTGTGATTGACATAAGCCACGGCCGTGGCACTGTCCGATTGAATGCTCACTGGAAATCCCTGAAGATGATCCGACCAATGGTCCAGGCACAGTCTGATTGCTCGGAATTCCAATACATTGATCGGTAGTCTGGACTCTTCCAGTGTCCAGATCACCTGAGCAGAATTTTTGCAGAGGAAGCCTCCCCAGCCGGACAGGCTGGCATCCGTGGTGACCACTGTCTTACATAAAGGGAGGAAGGATTTGTCCAGCCAAAGTGCCCGAGAACGAAGCCACCATATCAGGGCTTCCTTTGATCCCCGGCTCAGCCGGATCTGATTGTCCAGAGACTGGGGAGTCTTGTCCCATTTGGCCAGAATCTCCCTTTGCAAGGGCCTCGTATGGAACTGTGCAAACGGAACAGCCTCGAAGGTAGACACCATCAGGCCCAGCACATGCATGCAAGTCCAGGGGGCTGACCATCTGCTGGACAGCAGGAGACGTATCACAGTCTGCAGCTTGTCCAGGGGAAGAAGCACTCTGGCTAAGGCCGAGTCCAGAGTCAGACCCAGATAGTCCAGCTTTGTGGACGGAACCAGATCAGACTTCTGAAAATGCAGAATCCAGCCAAACTCCTTCAGAGTTTGTATGGTGATTTTTCAGTTTCCCATCAGAGCAGTAGGAGACTCCGCCCGCAGAAGGAGGTCGTCCAAGTAGCCTAGTATCACGATCCCCCGTTGGCATAACAATGCTAGCACCGGGGCTAACACTTTTGTGAAGACCCAAGGAGCAGAGGCGAGACCAAAGGGTAATGCCACAAACTGATAATGGTCCTCTCCCACAGCAAAGCAGAGTTAGCGCTGGTGACCAACACATATTGGAATGTGAAGGTAAGCATCCTTGATGTCGATAGAGGTAAGAAAATCCCCCTAATGCAGGGATGCCACCACTATTCGAATGGACTCCATTCTGAACTTCTGCACCTGCACAAAGCAGTTCAGTGCCTTGAGGTCCAGGAACTGGGAACTGTAAACAGGTTTGAGTAAAAACACTAAAAACTTTCCGATGTCGGAACTGGGACAATCACCACTTAAGGTAACAGGTCTTGCACTGCCCCAAACAGACCCTGCAAGCGGTCTGGGGACAGGCGCAAGTTGGAAGGAAAGAAACTTGCCAAGGTTTAAGAGTGAAACCCGATCTTGTAGCCAGACTGAATGACTTAGTGGACCCACTTGTCTTGTACCAGGGGAGTCCACGGTTCTGGAAACCAGCGAAGACGTCCCCCCACCTCCGATACGGGTGAGGCGCACCTTCATGCTGAATAAGACTTGTCCTGGGGTCCAATGAAGCCCACTCTCGGCTTGCCGAACCAGGTTCATTTTGGATCCTCCAGAGGAGGCCCTAAAGGGCTTTGAGCCCTTGTTAGTGGACAATATGACTACACAGGGATCACCAGACCGATGAGGGGGGTCATATGCAAACTCGCAAAGCGTTTAACTTGAAGGCCAGCCCTTATTCGGTGGGGCAATGTCGTGGCTGACCTAGCGCGGAGCTGACGTCTATGTAAGCTCACTGGCCAGACTGGGGTGACCACTGGATTTAGATTACCCAGCCCGTCGCGAAGTCCGGCAGTTGATTGTAGATCTCACAGGAGAAAAAAAACAGGAGAAAAAAAATCCATCTAAAAAGAAAAAATTGCAAGGACCAGAGATCCCAGCAAGGAACTAGGTCCTTACTCCTGAGTAGGCAAAAAAACGGAGTACCTATAACAGAGGGAGGGAATATACCCCCTGGGACTGCCCATAGGCATAGCCAGACTTTTTTCTGCCTAGTGGCCTACTCCTGTAGAGGGCAGTATAAACGAATAGTAACTCTTTAACCACTTGCTGACCAACATACAAATATAAACGTCCTGTCAGCAAGTGGTTATTACAAGATCATGAAGGAAGCTGCAATCCTGATTTCGGTACCGTTTTTTTTTTCAGCTGGCAATCCGCTGTTTTGTAAAAGTGATCAAGGCCGCTTCACAGCCGCCCGATCACTTTTACAGCGCTGTGAAGGGATGACCTCTTCCCGCTGTTGGTGATTCCCGGGCTCCCCTATTCCTCTGGGAACCTGGAACTGTGGTAGGCAGCCGGGACAGCTTTACAAAGAGTTGATGGAAATACATTTTCTGATCTCCTCTGTGAAAAATGAACCTGGAAGTGACAAGGATTTTTTTATTTTATTCTTTTTTTTTTTTTACTCTTTGCTCATTTAACTTTTTTTTTTGCTATCACAAGGGGGCTACCCCTTGGCTAACCCCAATGTCTTTCTTACCCTTTAATGCAGCTAATCAAGTTCAGATTGTGTCTCAGTAGCTGCTGCCCTGCCTGTGACAGCCTTGAAATCAACTTTGCCTCAAGCTACATTAGTCATATGTTCCTCCACTCCCCTGTATTTAGCTATCTCAGCCATTTACCACCGTTTTAAGCTCCCTGAAGGAACAGGACAATCACTGCAGGCGATAGGGGAGGATGGCCATTCTCATGTCAGTCAGGGGATGGCCATTCTCACATCAGTAAAAGTGATCAGGTGGCTTTAGAGCTGTCAAGATCACTTTTACTGAACAGCCGATCACCAGCTGTGAAATTTTTTTTCTTAAAGTGGAGTAACTCTTTAACCAGTTGTTGACAAACATGCAGCCAAGATCTTGGTACCATTTTTTTCAGCTGACAATCTGCTGTTATGTAAAAGTGATCAAGGCAGCTTCACAGCCTCCCGATCTCTTTTACAGCGCTGTGAAGGGATGACCCATTCTCACTGGCGGTGGTTCCCGGGCTCCCCTGTTCCTCTGGGAGCCTGGGACTGCAGAAAGCAGTTGGGGCAGCTTTACAAAGAATTGATGGATATAAAGTTCCTGATCTCCTCTGTGACAAATGAACCTGGAACTGACAAGGATTTTGCCACTGTTATTTCCTGGTTGTTACAGTCAGGGAAGCAGCACACCAAGCATGATCTGTGCTTGGTTACTTGCTTTGAGGTTTAATAGACCCCAAATGTCTCTATAACGAGTACATATCACCTCCCAAAGCTTGTTAAACTCCTTGTAATAATAATAAAGTTAAATTAAAAAAAAGGTGTAAACAAAAATAAATCTCTAAAAGAAAAAAAAAATGTAAAAGCACCCCTGTCGTCATATCCGCGCATACATGCAAAATGCAAAAGTGCGCAAAGATCCAGCATACATTTGTAAATGGCGATTGCACCACACATGGGGTATTGTTGCGAACGTCAGAGTGAAAATAATAATTTTAGGGCCATCATTTTCAACTAACTCTAAACTGATAACCTGTAAAAGCTTTTAAAACATTACTTCTGGACAATTCGGTACCATTCCACAGGCATGTGCAATTTTAAATCTTGACCTGTTTGTAGGGTTGCCACCTCATCCCTTTAAAACCAAACACATATAGATTAGACAGGTTCTGTGACTGAATAAGTTGGTAATTAAACTCACTTGGTGTCTTATCTGCAATAAATTTGCCTCAGAACCTCTGTAATTCATATATCTTCAGTTTTAAAGGGAATGAGGTGGCTGTTTGGTATCTATTTACTTGACCCAACCAAAAGCTGGCCATACACATTAGGTTTTTAAAGAAATCACTATTCTCTCCTATCAATGCTAAACAGTGTGAATGGGTGAATCTCCTGTCCCAGCAACTGCAGTCTGACAACAACTGGTAGCTGTGGCTGTCAGAATATCAAAACAGTGCCTGCATCTAATTGGATACAGGCGCTGTCCAGTCAAGAATTTTCACGGTCTTCTCTGGCAAAAGTCAATGGCAAAAAGTTCTGGAGAAAAGACCAGGTGCACTGTTTAAAATTCCTACCCAACCAAAATTGGCTGCTGGTGCTGAGAGAAAATTAGCTGAAAGACAAGTCAGTGGAAGTAACCACAGCTTGTAGTGGAGCGGAGCAGGTATTCGACACACCCAGCAATGTCTCCTTGCAGTGGTCCAGGATCAGCAAGGCAAAGGAGTTTTAAACATGGTCCTTTGGACAGGTAAGCATACATCTTGTTTTACAGACTGCCTTAAGTTTTGTTTCAAGGCCATAGTGACAGGGTCACTTTAAGGGAATTCCTCCAAAAAAACAGCAGCTGCTCATGTAAGTGTAACAGAGAAAGACAGATTAACATAAAATGGAATTGAAATCTCAAGGGCAGCTAAACCATCAGGCACCACAGAACTTAATCCTTTATTTTGATCAGTCAACAGTTCATTTCAAAGAGTCGCGGAGTGCAATATGTATTTCTGAAGTGCGTAATTCATATAATCCTGAGAATTTAAAGTATTCTCGCAGCTCTTTTTATACTCCCTGTCATTATGTAAAATCCAGCCGCCATCCATTATTGTGTATACTTTATGTCTTGTTCATGAACAACTCTTGATGCTCATGTTTATCCGGCATTCCCATGTGAAAATAACATTGTAAATAGGTGTTATTAAGTTAGATCTAAACTTGCCCTTTTACTCTCAATAAGGACTAAATAAAGAAAGACTTTTGGGTGTATTTACTTTTAAAGGTAAATAGACTGTGCACTTTGCAAGTGCAGTTGCACTTATTATCCCCAGAGCTTAGTGAATGTGATGAAGCTCTGCTGATTCCATCATCCTCTAATCATGTGCAAGTAAAAATGCTGTTTTTTTTTTTTCCTTGCACATGAATGAGTATTCTTTACAAAGTGAGACTTTACCATATTTACTAAGGATAATGATGCAACTGCACTTGCAAAGTGCACAGTCTATATGCCTTTATTAAATCTCTCCCTTTGACTAATTTTTATGTTTACTTTATACTTTAAAAAATTGGGCTCCTTTGACATGAGAGTTTGTGCACAGATAGTTTGCTGTGATCAGAACCAACTCTGGACGCAGCAAGAGTCTTTGCTATGGCCGCATACAAACTGGCCAATTATCTGTGGCCAGTTTGTGTACAGCCTAAGCTCTGCAGGAACCCCAACTCTGGACACGGTCAACTGATTGACTAATGCACAATCACCCTGTCAGATTTTCCCCACTTGATCAGAGCTGCCAGCTAGAGCAGAATAGAGAACTCTGGCGGCAGGAAAGTAATGGAAATTTGATTATTTTTTTGTTTTTCGTTTAACACGCTGGTTGAATGACTCATCTATGGGCTGCCTAATGTTCTTATGGTCTTCCTACCTTCCCTGGATTCTTCATTTGTGCATTATACCATTATTTCAGGACAAAACGTCTGTTCAACATTTTAACGTACATAAAAAAAAAAAAAGAGAGATTTACTTTGTGGATATATTCTTTTGGAATTACTGGAATATAAGATATCCAGAGAATGCCATAACTGCACACTTCTGCTGAAACATTTTTTTTTTAATAATACATCACCAGAAAAACACATAAAACCGCAAAAAAATGAAATGCAGCAAGGACCTGTATTCCAGTTAAGAGGAAGAACAGGAATCTTCCCACGGTAGGTCAGTGAGTGTTGGTCGATGAGACCACATAATTAAAGAACATCAAGGCCGGGTATAGACAAAAACCTTAGACTGTTAACCTTAACCGTTAGACTTACCGGTAACTCTGTTTGCAGTAGTCTTCCAGGACAGTCCTTGAGAGATGATGCTCCTCCCTCCAGACAGGAAACACGCTGCCCACAAACTTCTTAAGGAGGTCCCTCCAGGCCCATGGTCAGGTATCCACAAGAACCGAAGGACGGAACAGCAAAACATACTGTAAAACAACACCCAACAACCATTTATCACTCTAGGATCTAGGGTGGGAAAGTTCTGTCCTGGAAGACTACTGGAAACAGAGTTACCGGTAAGTCTAACTCCGGTTTTCCCTCAGTTGTCTTCCAGGCCAGCCTTTGAGAGGATAACTAAGTACTCACCAGACTTGGGGGGTCACTGCTTGAAGGACCTTCCTCTCAAATACCTGGTCCTGGCTGGAGCTCAGGTCCAACAGGTAATGTCGGGGCAAAGGTAGAAAACCTTGACCAGGTTGCTGCCTTGCATATTTGCTCTGAGGTAGCATCAGCCCGTTCCGCCCAGAAAGCCGCTGAAGCCCTAGTAGAATGTGCTCTTAGATCATGTGGCAGAGAGAGCTGCATAACTTTATAACCCTCTACAATGGCTGATTTAATCCACCTGGCTAAGGTGCTTTTGGATGCTTGTTTTCCCTTTTTCCTGCCCATGTACAGGATCAACAGGGCATCTGAGGATCTGAATTGCTTTGTAACCTCCATATATTTTAGCAGATACCTTCTGATGTACAGGAGGCTCAGTTCTTGTTACTTATTGTTTGAAAGCAAACTGCAGAATGACGACAATACTATATTTTGAGATTTATGAAAATCCGATGCGACATATGGTATGAACACTGGGTCTGTCTGTAGGATTATTCTGTCTTCAAAAATCCTTAAAAAAGGCTCTCTGACAGAAAGAGCCTGGATCTCCCCTATTCTTCGGGCTGTAGTGATGGCCACCAAGAAGACCGTCTGCAATGTTAACAGTCACATAGAGGTCTCGTGTAGTGGCCCAAAAGTGGTCTTAATGATACCCCTAATATCGACATGCAGAACCTGGAGATTAGAGGATCTTCCTGTAAAGACCAAACAAGATATACAGACAGGGCTGCTATCAGTACTAAGTGCTAGTCCTTTCTCTGCTCCCTGCTGTAGAATAATTAGCGTGTCCATATTTGGACTAGCTTTTTCAATGCACCAGGAGTTCAATTTTTTTCCACATCTTCTTATAGATGGCCCTGGTACCTGGTTTCCTGACACATAATAGTGTTGCTATGACCTTATCTGAGAGACCTTTCGACTTCAAAATGTCTTTTTCAGAAGCCTGGCTGCCCATTTGAATCTTTCTATATTGGGATGATTCCCCTGGCAGATCAGGTCCTCTCTGAGAGGGAGAGGCCAAGGCTGATCCACCGAGAAGGAAAGAAGCTGTAAAAACCTCTTGGTCCAGCATGGTGAAATATCAAAGTTGTTTGTTCCTCCAAAATTTGGTTAGTGCTCTGGGAATTATATGGATTGAGGGGAAAGGTGTAACATTTCCTGAAATATATCAAGGATTTTGAAGAGTGTTGATTCCTAATGTTAGATCTTGTGGATTTAGCAAATAGAAAAGATCCACTTTTGCATTCTTCCTGGCAAAAAACAGGTCTATTTCTGGTGTTCCCCAATGTGCTGTCATCTCCTCGAACAGTCCCGGGTGTAATTCCCACTCTTCCTGTGACACTCTCTGGCAGCAGGGGATTTCCTGGCGGGTCCCCTTTTAGGTGAACCGCCAACAGGGATTACAAGTTCTTCACTGCCCACGAGCAGATCTGATTTGAAATCTTGATTAAGGATGGGCTCTTGGTGTCCTCTTGCTCGTTCACGTACCCTACTGTAGTCGACAGGACAGGACTTTGACATGATATCCCCTGAGCTGGTCCTAAAAATAAGATATTGCTCTGTCTATCCCCGAAAGCCCCCTCCACTTTGAGGACACTGAGAATTCTTCCTGGGTCCTTTTCCCCTAGGTTGGCCGGCCTTCCAAATGGGTCCCCCATCCACATCTGCTTGCAACGGCCTGAAGTCTTTTCGAAATCAGGAATGACCAGACTAGGCCCTGACTCAAATGTGTGTGGTTCCTCCACCACCACAGTGCCATCTTTATGGAAAGAAAATCTCCTCTTGTGACTGGCTGTAAAAATAGGCCCCTTTTACAGCTCTGCCCACTCTTTGAGAACCACGTCCGACATCACCTAGACTGGGAACACCTTAGACTTCTTCTTTTGACTCTGATACATAAGATTATGTTTGGAAGGCTCACACTTCTTTTCCTTGATTTCCAAGGTCTCATAAATGGCCCCAAGAGATCCTCCACATCATCCAAGGATAACAAACTTGGGGCCCCTAGATTCCTCTCTACTTTCTTCCTGCTCCAAACCCAAGCTGGATGTGCCAGCATCACTGGTTGCCAGGCTTACTGTCTTATCCCACAGTGTCCTTTGACCCCAAGGCTACAGACCTTGGCGAGGCTATAGGAGAGGGCTGATCAACTGGAGCAGCAGGAGCTTTCATTGCTGAAATCAGCCTCTTAAACTCTTTAAAGGTAGACGTAATTTCTTTCTTTACAAATCCCAAAAAAAATCTGTTTTAAAGGGTATCTGCCTTCTTTCTCAACAACCGGGAGCCAAAGTGGCTCTGTGGAATCTGAAGGCATCTTTATACCAAACTTGACACCAGGCTTTTTGGAAATGTGCTTGAGCTCCATCGTCTTTGCCTGCTAAAAGAAAAAAACAAACACAGGAGACCCAGGAGTGAATATTTAAAACTACACCCAAGTTAGTGCTCACCCAGTAAAACACTGCACTCCTGTCATGCCCCCAGACCATTAGGCCATGCATTACCCCCAGTGATCTGCCCCAGGTGCCTACCTGTGTCCCACTGGCATTGGACTCCCCTGGAGCTTGTGTGGATGGTACATCATCCTCGTCCTCCTGCATCCTCGGCATGTGCAGCTCTCGTGATGCAAATGAAGGGGCATTCACCCGAAATGCCAGCCTGGCCATCCCTCCCCCTGCACCCTAAGGGGCTGGACCACTTCCCCCTGGCGCAAGCCTATGTTGTGTCATCTCTCTCGGAAGTGACGCACCTGAGTCCCCAGGTCAAGAAGCTTAACTTCCACACGCCAGGCCTGAAGCCACACCACCAGGGTGAGGAGCCATCCACTCCATGACCTCGTCTGGGCTCAGCGGGAGGGGGAGCAGGTCACCTCCCGCCCATGAAAAGAAGGGATCACCGCGGCGTCATCTGCCGACCTCCTCCACCAACTACTGCCAGTGAGAATGCCCCTGCTCCCCGACCTAGAGGCTACCAACCCCTGCCCGTCCACTGGCCGCCCAGAAGAAGCCCTTGAGAAAAGCAGCCCCCTCACACATGGTCCCTCAGGAATATGTCACCTCTGGCGTGGAAGAAACACAATAATGGACCACGGACTTTGAGGGACCTCCCTAAGGACATTGTGTTCTTACAGCCGGGACTCCTCCACTTTCAAAATACACTGATCAGCGGCTGCAGCTGCTGCTTGATGAAAGTTCTCCAGTATGCCTGTACGACAGAAGTTGATTCACAACTGACTGGAGGGCCACACACAGATCAAATTTTGATCATCTGTACCCAGCCTTAGCCACTATAAAGATGAATTTAAAAAGACCTGGTTTTACTGGCAACATTTTATTATTTATTTATATAGAGCCATCAATTTAAGCAGCGCCAATTTTTTACGGAAACTATATCTTGCAATCTGTATATATGTTAATAGCTTTTGTCACATGTCAAACCAGAATGTAAACAGGAAGTGAGGTATTCCGTGAGTCAATTAATGCCATCCTTTTATTGGAGCTCCAGTTTATGGGTTGTTCCCAGGAGCAATATATAAACATCCTGTCAGACGCGGAAGTGATGTCTTTGATGACACCCAGGTAGGCGGGTGAAACGCGTTGACGCACTTCCGGTCACTTCCTGTAGTCCGTGGAGCGCACGCCGGTGGCGTTCCTGGAAGTATTGTGATATCGGGTCTTGAAACTGTAATTTTTTTTCTTCCGTGCATGCTTATTATTTTATTATGTAAGTACATGTGGATAAATAAATATCTTTATTCGGACTTCACTATGTCAGCCATTCTTTACCTTTGATCTGCTCAGAGGAATTTATATCTTGGGATCCTACGGGGTTTTATTTGTGAATTTTTACAAAGCTCATCTGACCTTTATAGAAGGTCCATCGCTTCTGGTGAGTGGGGTCCCAGAGGGGATCTGGACACTTTTTGCACCGATTGTGGTTTGGAGCACTTTAGCACCTTGTAACAGCAGCACTTCAAGCACTTTTTTCACATTATATTGGATCACTTTCAGCACTTTATATCGTATATTTTGCACATTATACTGGACATTTTTTTTAGTAAATATTTTTGCACATTATACTGGACATTTTTTTAGTACTATTGTATTTGCCTAGAGGTGCATCTTTTATTATTATTGCACTCAAGCACGATTGCACTTTGTTCTCATATGTTCATATATATTTATTGTTGTAACACTGGTATATTTATATAATTTTTGAGAGTTGCACCACTAATGGCCCTTTTCCACTGCAGGTACCGGCTTGGCTCCCCTCGGTACTGCTTGGCTGTTTGCTTTTCCACTGCATGGTACGAGTCGGCACCTTTCAGCACTGTATAGGCTCTACTCGGCTCGGTTTGCTTTTCCACTGTTGTAGTACTTAGTACTAAGTGGGTGGGATTACAACGATTCTCTGACCAATCAGTGGCTAGTAGTGACAAACAATCAATGCTGCATGCAAAGGATTGTGGGATATGGTATCGGTACGGCCTGCTTGGAACCCCAACCGAGGTGGTACTGTTTAAGTGAGCCGTACCGACGCCGTACCATGTAGTGGAAAAGTGCCGCTGTACCAAACCGTACCGAACCGTTCTAACCCGTACTATGTGGTACCATGCGGTACCATGCAGTGGAAAAGCGCCAAACCAAGCCAAACCGATCCATACCATGCAGTGGAAAAGCGCCTTAATTTTGCAAGTGCTGTCTTTTGCTAATAAACAGATCTAATTTTGATCATCTGTACCCAGCCTTAGCCACTGTAAAGATGGATTTAAAAAGACCTGGTTTTACTGGCAACATTTTATTATTTATTTATATAGAGCCATCAATTTAAGCAGTGCTTTACATATTTATTACACATGCATAACAATCCCTGCCCTCAAGGAGCTTACAATCTAAGGTCCCTAACTCACATTATAATATTTACTGGGGCCAATTTAGACAGGAGCCAAATAACTTACCAGCATGTCTTTAGAGTACAGGAGGAAACCGAAATGCCCAGAGGAAATCCACCCAGGCATAGGGAGAACATGCAAACTCATTGCAGGCAGTGCTGTAGTTAGGATTTCAACTAACAATTCAGATTCTCTTCAGAATACAAGGAGGCCATAGTAAGCCATTTCATCCATAGTGGGAAATAATACACCCTGAATCATCGGCTCAACCTTCCTTATATCTCTCTCCTTCCGATTATCTTCTTTAGCTTCCCTTCCTGCACTCCACCCCCCTCCCCCAAACCCCTCCCTCTCACTTTCCCAACCTTCTCAACCCCAATTCCTTTTTTAAACTACGTTTCTCTCCCTTAGACAGCCCATACGTTAGTTTTTTTCATCCAACCATCAGGTTAATGTAAAAAACTGACCTGATTCCCCCCAACCATACATTTGAGGTGAATGAAGAAATCCTTACGCTAAGCTATTGCATTCTGACAGTGGGGAGACTTCCTGGCCATCAAAATACACTGATCAGTGATGAAGGCTATAGTCTGCAGCACTGATCAATTGGGGAAAATCAGATCCGGGCGATTGTACAGAAGTAGACCAGTAGATTGACTTATGTACAATCACAGTTCCCATACATGGATCGCAATTTGTCTGGTCCCTGCTGAACAGGCTCAATTTTCATCCATGTATGGCCAGCTTTACTCTTCCCTATGCTAAACTTACACACATAGCCAAATAGCCATACACACATAGCCATATAACCTTACTTCATAATCATAATAACCCCGAATGAGGCATACAAGACAGATGACCTCTGTTAGATGGTTTACTTTATAGCCCCTTGTTAAGGGCTTCAGGCTGCTCTTGTCATATTCAGTTTCTGTTCTGTCCATGTAATAAAAGAATGCTGTGTCAAAAGTTATGTATAATATTCTGTTTCAATGTGTACTTTAGATTAAAAAAATAAAAAATCCTAAACATACTAAAAAATGTATTATCAACATAATGGCTTCAGAGTCACATCATAGGGCAATGCAAATGACCGGCATGTAATAGCATAAAGACACAACAGGAAATCACAAAACAAATCTTGGCAGAAGAATAACAAGTCATTTAGTAATTTTTGCAGCCAATTATATAAGAAATACAGCTTGAAGTCATTTGCAGCTGGAAACACCATTAAGAAACGCTTATGCTCTGGACATAACATTTCACAGAATTTCAAGATGGTCTGAAAACACATCAGTGTCCTCCTGACAGCTATTGGGATCATGATAGGAGTTGTGAAGAGCTCTTGAGATCTGGGAATTGTAGAGAATGCATTAAATCCAAACCATGCACTAACTCCTTAAAACCACTCTGACCTCAGCATTTTTTCTTTGCTTAATTGTGTCCAACCTATGGGGATATATTTGCTGGATAAAGTTCTGCAGAGTTGTTTTATAAAGCTACACAATGTGATTCTTTTAATTCACTCTTCTCCGTGTTACAATATTTTCATACATTAACTACATCCATGAATGTGACATAAGCTGGACACAGATGGATCGAAATTTGACCAGTTCAGCAGAAACTTTCCAAATTTCAGTCTATCCATGGCAGTTCCCATTTGTGACAAGTTGATCTAATGATCGAATTCTCATGAACGGACTTGTTGGAAAAAATGTTTTTCTAGTCAGTGCCTGTAGCAGCGCTGATCAGTGGATTCTAACAACAGAGGAGTCCCCGGTGTCAGACTACAATTGCGCTCCCAGCTATACTCCTCCCCCATTATTGCCAGGCTAAATTACGGTATTCTGGTGATCAGCATTTCTCAACCTTTTTCAGTCTTGGCACCATCCTGAAGATTTCTCCCCCTTCATGACCAGGCTATTTTTTGCGATACAGCACTACGTTACTTTAACTGACAATTGCGCGGTTATGCAACGATGCAAGGCATTGAGGCTTACCACCACTTTAAAGATATCCTTACTTATCTCCTTTACTTCTGTGCACACTAGACACCAATCAGCCTCTGACACATGGTATAGTGCTGTCAGTCTAACACATGCCTTAACCACTTGACCTCCAGAAGATTTACCCCCTTCATTATTTGTGATACGCCACTGCGTTATTTTAACTGACAATTGCGCAGGCGTGCAACGCTGTACCCAAACAAAATTTATGCCATTTTTGTCTCCACAAATAGAGCTTTCTTTTGGTGGTATTTGATCATCTCTGCGGTTTTTATTTTTTTCGCTATAAACTATAAAAAGACTGACAATATTAAAAATCTCTCTCTCTCTCTCTCTCTCTCTATATATATATATATATATATATATATATATATATATATTTTTTTTTTTTTTTTTTTTTTTTTTTACTGTCTGCTATAAAATCCAAAAATAAAAAATGAAAATGAAAAATCTAATTTCTTCATCAATTTAGGCCAATATATATTCTGCTACATATTTTTGGTAAAAAAAAATTCCCCAAATCCCAAAAAGCGTATATAGATTGGTTTGTGCAAAAGTTATAGCGTCTACAAAAAATCTGGAATATTTTTAATACATTTTTTTTTTTTTACTTGTAATGGCGGCGATCAGCAACTTATAGCGGGACTGCGATACTGCGGCGGACAGTCGGGACACTAACTGACACTTTTTGGAGACCAGTGACACAAATATAGTAATCAGTGTAAAAAAATACGCACTGTCACTGTACTAATGACACTGGCTGGGAAGGGGTTAAACATCAGTGGAGTAAAAAGGTTTAACCGTGTACCTAGAAGATAGATACAAATACTGTAGCTGCTGACTCTTAATATAGGGACACTTATCTGTCCAGGGATCCTGCGGTGTCCAGGGATCCTGCGGTGTCTTCACCTGAGCTGATTTTCAATTGGCTCTTGGGTGCAGCCGCCACCATTCCTTGTAAGGGAAACAGACAGTAAAGCCTTGCTGCTTCACAGCCGGCTCTCTATTGTGCATGCGCGAAGCGTACTTCACTTTGTGAATGGCCCAACGGTGGGGGAAGAAGGAGAGCGGTCAAACTCACCTGGAAGAAGTCATCTGGAAGTGGGAGTGGGTACCTATCAAAACCAGGTAGCCGCTCCCTCCGAAAGGTGCCAAATGTGGCAGCGGAGGGGGGAAGCAAACAAGGGGAGCTTCTCCTTTTATTGTGGAGCTCCGCTTTAACTTCACATGAGCCAACCTCCATCCATATCATATCAGTCTCCTCACTACCCAAGAGTCCCCTGATCACACCAGAGTTCACCATCAAAGAATCCCTTTTACCTACCAGAGCACTACCTTATGGCTCTGGCAGCATGGCTAAGCTACTATAATACATAGATCAGCATTTTTCAACCTTATTTCAGTCAAGGTACCTTTTTTATAATTATTCAAAATCTCAAGGTAAACCAATCTTAATTGTAAAATAAAAATGTAAATGTTATTTATGAATCAATGGGAAATAGGAGCCTGGGGTTACACACACAACCACCTTCATATTAGCCCCTCTTCATCACATCACAGTCCCCTGAAATACATGAGAAATCCCCCTGATCACATCAGAGTTCTCCATCATAGAGTCTCTTTTCCTATAAGAACCATGCCTTATAGCTCCAGAGGTAGGGCAGAAGGTCTGGATGGGGGTACACTTCTATTCTCAATCAAATGCTAGGGGCAGCCTAGCATCAGCTTCATGCATTGCTATGGTGTGGGTGGGCCAGCCACCAGCACAATAGCAATGAATGCCGCCACGCGTCCTGGCCCTAGAGTGTCACTAGTTTTTAGGGAGCTGGTGACCGAAAGGCCCCACTGACACCATGGATTTTTTATTTTTTTTTTTTTGAGGAAGTGAGCACTTTTTTGGTGGTACCCCACACATTCTTGTTCCTCGCCTAGGCAAGGATGACATAGTCCCAGTTCACCCCATCAGTACACCCTCATTTGTAGCCTCCTTGGATAATCTCACACATCTTGAGAGGCTGCAGGATCAGTCTTACAGCAGGCTGTGTCACATACATGCACAGTAGATAACTAGCTAGTGACATCATCTGCCTGCCTCTCCACCTCAGAAAATACAAAGCCTCCTGTGAATGTCTGACTCGATTTTGTTCCAGGAACGGTACGTTCTAGTTCCAGCCATTCTAGCCATTCTGCCGGAACACAGTGTTGTATACTGTATGTAGCTGATGCAACATACAGGTTATACACAGTGTGGGAAAAAAATATTTGATCCATTGCAGATTTTGTAAGTTTTCCCACTCACAAAGATATAAAGAGTCTATCATTTTTATCATAAGTGTATTTTAAATGATGGAGACAGAATAGCAACCAAAAACTCAGAAAAAAACACGATACAAATGTTATAAATTGAGTTGCAGTTCAGGGAGTAAAATAAGTATTTGATCCCCAAGCAAAAACATTTCTTTGTGCTTGCCAACAAGGGTTTCTCCACCAAGTACTGAGGTAAGATGTTTCTTTTAGTTGGCTACCAGGTTTGTACACATCTCAGGATGGATTTTGGTCCATTCTTCTTTACAGATCTTCTCTAAATCCTTAAGGTTTCTTGGCAACTCGAAGTTTCATCTCCCTCCATAAAATTTCTATAGGATTAAGGTCTGGAGGCTGGCTAGGCCACTCTGTGACCTTAATGTGCTTCTTGAGCCACTCCTTTGTTCCCTTGGTGGTATGTTTTGGGTCATTGTCATGCTGGAAGACCCATCCACGACCAATCTTCAGTGTTCTGGCTGGGGGAAGAAGGTTCTCATCCAAGATTACAATACATGGCCTCGTCCATTGGCCCCTCATGTGGCAAAGTCGGCCTGTACCTTTAGCAGAGAAACAGTCCCAAACCATCATGTTTCCACCTCCGTGCTTGACTGTAGGAATGGTGTTCTTAGGGTCATAGTCAGCATTTTTCTTCCCCCAAACACAGCGAGTCGAGTTAATGCCAAAGAGCTAAATTTTGGTCTCATCTGACCACAGCACTGTCTATCAATCCTTCTCTGAATCATTTACATGTTCATTGGCAAACTTCAGACAGGCCTGTACATGTGCCTTCTTGAGAAGGGGGACCACTGCAGGATTTTAACCCATTGCAACATATTGTGTTACCAATGGCTTGTTTGGTGACTATGGTCCCAACTGCCTTGAGATCCTTCACAAGCCCCTTCTGTGTAGTTATGAGCTGATATCTTACTTTTCTCACGATCATACTTACTCCATGAGGCGAAATCTTGCATATAGGTCCAGACCGAGGGCGATTAATGGTTATTTAATTTTTCTTCCATTTGCGAAAAATTGCTCCAACAATTGTCTCCTTTGTTGCGGTGGTCTTGTTGCCCAGTACAGCCTTGTGCAGGTCTACAATATTGTCCCTGACTTCCTTTGACAGGTCTTTGGTCTTGCCCATGATGGTAAGGTTTAAATGGAAGAAAGAGATTCTGTGGGCAGGTGTCTTTTATACACATAACAAATTGTCGTTAGGAGCACCTTCCGAAATTGACAGGACTAATCTGTGTACCATATGAGCACATACTGTAGCCAGTCTATGGAGGCCAGAATTATTGTTGGTAGGTAGGGGATCAAATAATTATTTTACTTGTTGAACTGCAACTCAATTTGTAACATTTGTATCATGTGTTTTTTCTGGATTTTTGGTTGATATTCTGTCTCTATCATTTAAAATACACCTATAAAAAAAAAAATATAGACCCTTAATTTCTTTGTAAGTGGGCAAACTTACAAAATCTGCAGGGGATCAAATAATTATTTTCCCCACTGTACAGCATACACAGGTACTACATTGGCTTAATGAAGAAACTAGTTAGTTTGAACCAGTTTGGTCCAAATTAACTATTTAAAGTTCACTAAATCCTGAAAATAGGCTTTAATAGTAGATAAATATATATATGTTTTCTTATAGTTTCCAGGTAAGCTGTACAATGTACAGAGTAGTTATTGTTAAATTTTAAAGGCAAATTGCCACCCATTGATTTTTTTTTTATTAACTCGTGTAGAAAACAGATGGTCACAGGAGATATAATATGAAAGGCTGATCTTACAGCAGGTAATACAGATCCGGTATTTTTCATAAACAGCATGCAGAAACAACATGATCATACATGAAGATAACAAGTGAAACTTCATGTATAGAGATCATGCCGCTCACTGAAAATACTTTGTATAATGATCTGCCTGTCTTTACATCAGAATTTCACAAAACTGAAAAAAGAACCAATTATGAAAAAATCATGTTGGGTGACATTCTGTGGCCAACATATCTGACTACATGTTCTCATTGTATAAACGAGTAAAGAATCCTGTTATAGGTAGTGCTGATATGACCTGTGTGCATCCAAGGGTGCAACTAAGCACTCTATGGTCCTACAACACCAACCTGGAGTCCATCCCCGTTATGTTTATATTTTTACAATGTACTAAAAAAGCAGAAAATTGATTATTATTACTATACTCTACAGTATATACGGATTAAAAATGTCTACCTTCACTAAGGTCCAAAACTTTGATCCAATTAGGTCTGTCGGTCAGTTTTGCAGGCAGACCTGATCGGCTGTTCCATGCATTTTTATGGACAGGCAGTTGTGAATGGATTTGTGTTTGTTTACACCCGCCTACCTCCGGGTTCATTCTGGTCCGCTAAAAAAAAAAAAAAAAAAACCAGAAGGGGTTCTGTCCTCTTCAATTTAGGCAGAGCATATGAGAGGGTAGTCAGGCATAAACAGACAACGGAGTCTATTTACTGCAATGCTTTGCAGGCTCCTATACAAAGAGTAATTACAATGGACATTTTCTTTTTTCCTGTAAAAAATTTGCATATATATATATATATATATTTTTTTTTTAAAGGTGGACATTGCTCTTAACCACTTGTCTACCAGACCAATTTTTTGCTAGAAATTACTGTAAACCTCCCAGAAAGTATACAAATAATTAACCTCTACCCGTGCCACATCCTGGTTGTCTAGTACTAGAAATATTTTGCAGGAAATATACCTGCTTTAAATTGGACTTTACTGGCACCCATATGAAAAGGAGTCACATGTTTTAAAAAAGATCAAAAATGTATTATAAAAGGCGTTAAAAACCACACATACTGCGTTAGTGCTTCATTTAAAAAAACAATATTATATTGATATATAAATCTTTCTAGATACTTCTATACACAGCACCTCTATTTCAAATCTATACTTCACAGTTCAAAAGAACTGAAAAAAAGAAAAAAGAAAAGAAAAAAATAACAGTGTAAATTTGCTGTCCCCTCAAAGTAACTCAACACACAACCATTCATTTCTAAACAGCTGGCAACAAAAGTGAGTACACCCCTAAGTGAAAATGTTCAAATTGGGCCCAAAGTGTCAATATTTTGTGTGGCCACCATTATTTTCCAGCACTGCCTTAACCATCTTGGCATGGAGTTCACCAAAACTTCACAGGTTGCCACTGGAGTTCTCTTCCACTCCTCCATGAGGACATCACGGAGCTGGTGGATGTTAGAGACCTTGCGCTCCTCTACCTTCCATGCCCCACAGATGCTCAATAGGGTTTCGGTCTTGAAACATGCTTGGCCAGTCCATCACCTTTGCCCCCAGCTTCTTTAGCAAGGCAGTGGTTGTCTTGGAGGTGTTTTTGGGGTCATTTCCATGTTGGAATACTGCCCTGCGGCAAAGTCTCCAAAAGGAGGGGATCATGTTCTGCTTCAGTATGTCACAGTACATGTTGGCATTCATGGTTCCCTCAATGAACTGTAGCTCCCCAGTGCCGGCAGCACTCATCCAGCCCCAGACAATGACACTCCCACCACCATGCTTGACTGTAGGAAAGACACACTTGTCTTTGTACTCCTCACCTGGTTGCCACGACACACGTTTGACACCATCTGAAACAAATAAGTTTATCTTGGTCTCATCAGACCACAGAACATGGTTCCAGTAATCCATGTCCTTAGTCTGCTTTTCTTCAGCAAACTGTGTGCGGGCTTTCTTGTGCATTATCTTAAAAAGAGGCTTCCTTCTGGGATGAAAGCCATGCAGACGAATTTGATGAAGTGTGGGGCGTATGGTCAGAGCACTGACAGGCTGACCCCCCCACCCCTTCAACCTCTGCAGCAATACTGGCAGCACTCATACATCTATTTCCCAAAGACAACCTCTGGAAATGATGCTGAGCACATGCACTCAACTTCTTTGGTCGACCATGGCAAGGCCTGTTCTGAGTGGAACCTGTCTTGTTAAACTGCTGTATGGTCTTGGCCACCATGCTGCAGCTCAGTTTCAGGGTCTTGGCAATCTTCTTATAGCCTAGGCCATCTTTATGCAGAGCAGCAATTCTTTTTTTCAGATCCTCAGAGAGGTATTTGTCATTAGGTGCCATGTTGAACTCCCAGTGACCAGTAAGAGAGTGAGAGCGATAACACCAAATTCACACACCTGCTCCCCATTCACACCTGAGACCTTGTAACACTAAGGAGTCACATGATACCGGGGAGGGAAATTGGCTAATTGGGCCCAATTTGAACATTTTCACTTAGGGGTGCACTCACTTTTATTGCCAGGGGTTTAGACATTAATGGCTGTGTGTTGAGTTATTTTGAGGGGACAGCAAATTTACACTGTTATACAAGCTGTACACTCACTACTTTACATTGTAGCAAAGTGTAATTTCTTCAGTGTTGTCACATGAAAAGATATAATAAAATATTTACAAAAATGTGAGGGGTGTACTAATTTTTGTGAGATACTGTATCACCGAGATGCTCATGTTCACAGTCAGTTTTACGGTAAACATTCCAAAAAACAGTTCGCTCGAGTTCCAATAGAAAATACTTTTTGATGCGGGATTTTAATAATTGCAATTCTAATAATGTGGTCTATGCTGTGGAATGCACTTCATGCAATTTACATATGTAGATTGTACAGTAAGACCACTTAGGACACAAATAAGTGAACTTTACCATGGAGCTCCATATTGAAATGATAAAGGTTTATCCAATGTGTCAAAACATTTTAAACATGAGCATCTCGGTGATATATCACCCTTTGTGTTTCATAGTCTGGAAAGGGTTAAAAAGCCACCTCGCGGAGGAGATGTCCACCGCAGACTCTTAGAAAGAGGAGTCTAATGAATATTTAGCCTCCAAACCAGAATACCACATGGTATGATTTTTGGTATGATGTAGATCTTTTTCTTTGGTAAAATTGAGTATGTTGTGTTTATATTTGGTATTTTTTGCTTCACAATTGTATCCTTATTTCCTCTTCTTTTTAATTTAATTATTATTATTATTTTTGTCAAATCCACGTTACTTCTCTTTTGATTTTAAAGGTATCATCATCATATGTTTTGAGAAACATCTCCCAGAGATACCACACCTGCATGTAATCACGTAATAATTGGGGTTGGACTTTATCATCTTTTGTATGTATACGTTTTGTTTTATTTTTCATTTTAAATTTGTGCTGTAAACAAGGCTTGCTGCCGAAACGCGTCAGCTGTGTGCTTTTAACTTGGTCATGTTAAAATAAAGCTTTCAGATGGATTTCCAGAGTTGCCAGCTCCTCTGTTTGTTTGTAGAAGATAATGTGCACCACCAACAGCTGCTCTGTATTTGCCAGTGCAGGGGGACAGCGATCACGAGAAAGAGAGCAATACTGCATTAAAAAAAAGGTACAAAACCAGCAATTTTAAACTTTTGGAGCATATCAGGAAGGGTAATGATTGCTTAGAGTTGCAGTGGCTCTTTCAAGGCATTGAGGCTTTACAACCACTTTAAATATATCCCTACTCTTCTGCATTGTATAGTGCTGTAAGTCTAACAATAGGAACTTGCCTTAACCACTTGACCTCCGGAAGATTTATCCCCCTTCATAACCAGGCCATGTTTTGCGATACGGCACTACGTTAGTTTAGCTGGCAATTGTGTGGTCATGCAGCACTGTACCCAAATAAAATATTTATGTAATTTTTTCCCTCCACAAATAGAACTTTCTTTTAATGGTATTTGGTCACCACTGCGCACTGCTTTTTGGTTTTTTTTTTTTGCTATAAACAATAAAAGACCGACAATTTTGAAAAAAAAAAATAAAAAACAATATTTTTTTAATTTCTGCTATAAAACATACCCAATACAATTTTTTAAAAATCAAAATTTCTTCATAAATGTAAGCCAATATGTATTCTGTGACATGTTTTTGGTTAAAAAAAAAAAAAAAAATTCCAAAAAGTGTATATTATTTGGTTTACGCAAATGTTATAGCGTCTACAAACTATGGGATATATTTATGGAATTTTTTATTTTTTTTATACTAGTAAAGGCGACTTATAGCAGGACTGCGATATCGCCGCAGACAATGGGACACTAACTGACACTTTTGACACTTTACGTGAATCAGTGACACAAATACATTGATCAGTGCTAAAATATGCACTGTCACTGTACTAATAACACTGGCTGGAAAGGGGTTAAATAAAGGGTTAACTGTGTGCCTAGCCAGTGTTTTTGTGTACTGTGTCACGTGCTTTTACTAAGGGAAGAGATGGATTTTGTTCCCTGCTGTGCAGAAACACGAAATCCGTTCCACCCCCTTTCAGAACTGAGATCTGCCTTGTTTACATAGGCAGATCTCAGTTCTGTGTGTGGTACCGACAATCGACGGGTGCCAGCAGACATCCAGTGCCAGAAGACATCCAGTGCCCGGCACCCACATATCGGTTTCTGACGTGAATAATCACAGCAGAAGCGGCGTGCGCACCCTGGAGGTGGAAATGCAAAATCATGTATATATATATATTATATATATATGATTCTGCACAGGAGAGCCGCCCTGTAGCAGTAAAACTGCTATGGGGCAATCTTAACATTCTGGACCGCCCACCGCATATATACTACGGCAGGCAGGCAGGCCCTCCTGCATGAACCGACGTAGGGCTACATTGGTTGCGCGCCTGCAGCTAGGAGGCGAGCGTGCGCCGGCGGTGGTGCTTCTGCCCCCACTTGGCAGCGGGGAAGCCGATGCAAAGGGCAGGTGCCTCTAAATGCCGCCTGCCACCCGCAATCGCTCCCCACTGAGAAGAACGGTCAGCTATTGTAAACACAGGCAGTCGGCCTGGTGAACCAGAGTGTGGTGCTGAACCAGGAGGTCCAGGATGCTGACGGCGGAGTGAAGGCAGAGCTAACTGAGGAAAAACAGTGTCCGTGAGAACCAGGGGCTCTGCCCAGGAAGGGGGATCACTCCAGTGAGGTCAGAGGACAAGAGCTAGCACACACGGTCAGCGAGAAAGGGGCCAAGTGCCAAGTTAGACCCTGAAGAGTGATTCACAGAATAGTTCATCATTCAGATCGTCACTTCAGTGGCAAGGTGCAGCAGCGGCCTTGCGGCATTAATTTCAGTCAGAAGTCCTCAGAATTTGTGCATAGTTATCCAGTTGGAGTATCCCACTAATCCCTTCTCCCATCCAAGTTCAAATAAATACAAAAACCAAATCCCCTGGACTGATTATTGACTGAGCCAAGTGTTAAAGTATCAAGATGGTGGCAAAAACCTACTACAGGGTCCAACTGAGACATAAACTCCCCTCCAATATAAAGTATCAAGATTTAACAAACTGTTGCCATTGGTAACCCAGGGGAATCCCATTTAAGCAGCTCCCATGGGGGCAGTGCTACATTTAGCTTCAATATTTTTATTGATTGTGCAAGATCAAAAAAATGAGAGAAGATATCATTCAAGGCACATGAGTTTCTTACGCAAATACAAGTAGAAAGGGAGTTTCACTCTTATTACCACATACAGCTCCACAGCCTAACTGGTAACATATGTATGCACAAATAAACCTAATAAACATCTGTCAATAAAGAGGAAGCTAGCAAAAAACAGGAAAAGAAAATAAGAGAAATATGATGAAAACTTAGCAACGGGTTCAAGGATGTGAGTTGTATTGAATTCCTGGTTCCCAGGTGTCTTTAAAATTGGATTGTAAATTATTCAATATACTCGACAACCTATCATTTACCATAATCCACTTAAGTTTGTTTTACCATCACAGGCTTGTGCCTGCATCTTACTAGCTATTGCAATTCTGGCATCCAGGACCCTATGACAGCTATTTGCCAGACCCTTTGGGAAGATCCGGAAATGTGCTATGCAGCAATTTTTTCATTTATTATTAACCACTTCCATACCGGGCCAATTCTGGCACTCTGCACCTGCGTGTAAAAATCATAATTTATTTGCTTGAAAATTACTCAGAATCCCCAAGTAATATATATGTTTTTTTCTTAGCAGAGACCCTAGGGAGTAAAACGGCGGTCATTGCAACTTTATATGTCACATGGTATTTGCGCAGCAATTTTTCAAATGCGTTTGTTTTGGAAAAAAAAAAACTGTTTCACGATTAACCACTTTAGCCCTAGAAGGATTTGCCCCCTTGCGCGGTCATTCGACGCTGTATGCTGTACCCAAACGAAATTTACGTCCTTTTTTTCCCACAAATAGAGCTTTCCTTTGGTGATATTTGATCACCTGTGCGATTTTTATTGTTTGCGCTATAAACAAAACAAATGCGACAATTTTGATTAAAAAAAGAACAATATTTTTCACAATAACTGCTATATGACATTCTCAAAAAAAAAAAAAAATGTAAAACTCTAAATGTTTTAACATTTTAGGCCAATTTGTTTTCTGCTACATATTTTTATTTTTTGCGCTATAAACAAAAAAAGTGCAACAATTTTGAAAAAATAATATTTTTCACATTCTTTATATGAAATAAAAAAAAAAAAAGAATGTAAAAATCGAATTTTTTTAACATTTTAGGCCAATTTGTTTTCTGCTACATATTTTTGGTTAAAAAAAAAAAAAATTGCAATAAGCGTATTTTGATTGGTTTGCGCAAAAGTTATTGCCTTTACTAACTACAGGAAAGATTTATGTCATTTTTATTGTTTTTTTTATTTTTACTAGTAATGGCGGCGTTCTGCGATTTTTTTTGTGGGACTGCGCCATTGCAGCGGACAGATCGGACCCCTAACTGACATTTTTTACACTTTTGGGGGGACCAACGACATTACTACAGTAATTAGTGCTATAAATATGCACTGTTACTGTAATAATGACACTGGCAGGGAAGGGGTTAATACTGGGGGTGATCAAGGGGTTTAATGTATGCCTAATGCTTACTCACTGTGTGTTTGTGGGGGGGGGAGGGGGTTCTGTGACACAGACAGAGATCGCAGTTTCAGCATAGCTGAAACTGCTGATCTGTCCCTGCCTGTCAGTGAGAAGATCCGCCTGCTTTGTTTACATAAGCAGGCGGGTCTTCTCTCCATTTCCCGGACGATCGCGGGAGGAAGGCGGCAGTAGCTGCCTCTCCTCCTGTGGCCCGACTCCCACTGTGTCTAAACTGCCACCGCTGGAATCACATGCAATACAGTCACGTAGTACTACGTGATTGGATGCAGGGGAGCCGCACTGCCGCAGAAATATTACTGTGAGCAGTCGGCAAGTGGTTAAAAAAAAAAAAAACAGTAAAGTTTGCCCAATTTTTTTGTATAATGTGAAAGACGATGTTACGGCTAGTAAAAAGATACCCAACATGTCATGCTTTAAAATTGCGCACACTTACTGAATGGCGCCAAGTTTCAGTACCTAAAAATCACCATTGGCAACGCTTAAATTTTTTTTACAGGTTACCTGTTTAGAGTTACAGAGGAGGTCTTGAGTTGGAATTATTGCTCTCGCTCTTACTGTACGTTCACGTTGATACCTCACATGTGGATTGAACGCTGTTTGCATATGTGGGTGTGACGTATGTATGCGTTCACTTCTGCATGTGAGCAAGCGTGGACGGGAGCACTCCTCTTCAAAATCCCATGCAATTCTTTGCAGTGCGATTTAAGCCCATTCGTTTTGTACGGTACGGGCTCAAATTGCACTGCACTGCAGGCTAAAGTAGGTATCTGTTGTCACGGACACTGGCTATGGGGACCTTTTCTGCCCACATTCACCCTGTGTTTTGTTATTGTTATATTTCCCTTTTTGTTACATTTTTGAAGGACTGTTTTCCTGTATTTGCCCTAAAGACTATTCTTGGTTTGCTTTATTTGGAACTATTCATGCTCATTGAAAGAGCTGGTCAAATTGGTCTCTTTTCCATGTACTCCGATGTAGGCGCCGAACTGTCTGGGTGGCTAGCTGCTGATTAGCTATACTGGTAATTAGATTTTGGTTAGCTGTTGCTGATGATATTACGGTTTACAGTTTACCTAGTTTAGGATAATGTGATCAAGCACTTACCTGATCTTATGTGGTATATATTGTGTGAATTTACAGTAAAAAGAGTTCCAGTTTGCACCTAAGCCAGTGTCGTCTAGTTCTTGGGTGAAATTCTCAGCTATAATACCGGGTTCCTGGTTCCAGAGTGAAGGAAGCTGTATCTTGGTGGAGGCCACCAGGCTGGGTGTCAGGCCCTCCATCACACAAGTACAAATGCTTAGTATCGGTGCAACACTACTAGAAGAACTTAGTTCAAAGTTTTTAATGTCCTAATCATTATTGGGGTCAAATCAACATTGTTTTTAGACTTCCGTGACAAGAAAATTTGAAGCAGCAGGATGGAACATTTTTATCGAACAAACAAATTTCTAACATCGAATGTGATTTTTGTTTAGGAAAGGCCATTAACTCCAAAACTGAATGTTAAAAGCAAAATGAAATTTTGAAGTACATTTGAACAAAATTTGTCAAGTTACTGAGTGTTCTGGGAATTTTCATACAAATGCTTGTATGGAAGTTCATTCGAACATCTACTAGTTTATGGCCGGCTTTACCAATGAGTAGTCAACATTTAAGATTAAAACACATACTCCTTCCTCCCTTATCAGTTTTAGAAAACGCCGTTTCACTTATGTTCTACTAAATAAGCTAGAACATCATTTCACTTGGTGCCGACTCAAATGTCAAACTTAATAAGATCTATGTTGTGTTTTGGAGTCCCAATAAGTCAATAATATTGTAGCTCAAGTTAGGTCGGCCACAGACGGTCCTAATCTCAGCCAGTCAAGCAGGAACCTTTCCAGATTCTAACCATGTATGGGCAGGCTTAATATAGCGAGCCTGCTGGATTTTACATGTGATTATCGCTAGTGGCTGGCATAGCGGCTAGCAATAATCACTGTCTTCTCCCAAGGGGGGCGGCTTCCATTGCCGCCCCCCCCCCCCCCAGGAGAACACAATGGATCAGTGGGAGTAATTCCTCTGTTAACACTATCTGTGTTGATGGGGGAATTAAGCAAATTTCTTTCCGTCTGTGGTTGCAGGAAAAAAATTCGCTCCATGTATGGCCTGCATTGGGTTCACTTATTTTTGAACAAGCATGTGAACTTAACTTAGGACTTTTTATAGCAGTATCTGTACACCCAAAACAACTGGCAAGGCAGGCAAGTATAACATGTGTAAAAAGATTAGTGCACTCTACAAAAATTATACAACAAATAGTGTATATATACAATTCATAGTATCCCGGAGTTCCAGGGCCGACCGGCCGAAAACCGGAATTTTGGTCACAAGCTTGTGGTGTATCATATAATAATGAAAAAACCAACAGTGGCCTAAGAAACCAGTACAAACATAAATGATGTGAAAACTGATTGAAAAACGTCTCTCAACAAAGACGTGATGTATAAGTGACTTCTTTAAACAGACAGATAACAGTCAATATTAATTTCTTCATTCTCCAATCCGAGCTGATGCCTTGTGAGGGGAAACGCATCGGGTGAAAAAGCTGCGCTGTCACATCGTGTGGTCCGCACTGCAGGCGGCCGCGCCGG
Organism: Pelophylax lessonae; assembly: GCF_965119305.1. Classification (NCBI taxonomy): domain Eukaryota; kingdom Metazoa; phylum Chordata; class Amphibia; order Anura; family Ranidae; genus Pelophylax; species Pelophylax lessonae. Next base: position 653,877,039 of record NC_138770.1, read on the forward strand.
TCTTCAGAGGAAGTATACGTGTTTACTGTTCCTATGCCATGTAAGTGCCTGTCTATTTTTGTAATAAACGTTGCTAAAGGATAATGCACTATTGGCTATCCTCCTTTATATTCCGGGGAGTGTAAGCTGGGCAGGCTAAGCCCCCAATGCAGGGGAATTGTATCTGCATACAGAAGCAAGCTCACCAGCGTGATATCAATAGGAACCCAGCCTGAACATCTATCCTGGGAGACTCCTTCGTATGTTTTGAAGCCTACCCTTATTATTCATTTGGTAAGAAGCAATCCACTAATTGTACAGCACGTGGTGATACACAGAGTGTTGGTGCACTTTTGCGATTGGGAACATTTCTTAATCTGTTCACTTCATGCATTTTAGGAGTGGGATCTGGTAAGGACCCACCCATTGTTCATGTTCGCATTACGAGGTGTTGGACACAAAGTTGGCTTTTTCACTTCTCTAAGTGAAGGAGTTCTTAATATTGACTGTTATCTGTCTGTTTAAAGAAGTCACTTATACTACACGTCTTTGTTGAGAGACTTTTTTCAATCAGTTTTCACATCATTTATGTTTGTACTGTTTTCTATGGCTACCGTGGGTTTTTTCATTATTCTATGATACACCACAACCTTGTATATGAATTGTATATATACACTACTTGTATAATCTTTTTACACATCTATTTTACTCTTTTGTTCTTGGAGTTCTTAGTGCTGCCACATCCTGAATTTTGGTTAGCGCACCCATATCACTTCACAGGCAAGTATAACATATCTGTTATTTTTAAATAAAAATAAAAAACTGAACTTTAATATCAATTTAAGCCTCGTACAAACTACTAAAAAAATGGATTTTTGTAAGATCTTACCGTAAAATCCTTTTCTCTTAAGCTCATTGACAGACGTAGTCTTCTTGATTCTCAAGAGCTGGGTTATGTTGTCTCCGCAGGAGTAGGACTAGGCAGAAAGACAAAACGTTCTGGCTCCACCTTAGGGGCAGTCCCTGAGGGTATATCCTCCCTCTCTCTGCTACAGGGAATCAGTTCTGTTCTAAAGCAGTAACAGAGAATGATAGAGGGGCGGGTACTACGTCTGTCAATGAGCTTAAGAGAAAAGGATTTTACGGTAAGATCTTACAAAAATCCATTTTTCTCTATCGCTCATTGACAGACGTAGTCTTCTTGATTCTCAAGAGCTGGGACATCCAGAAGCAGTGCCACAAATGGGGGGTGGGATTGACAAAATCAAATCCAATCTAGAAGGCCCAACCGGTGCCAAACTAGAAGTTTTAAAGGCTCATTATAAACAAAGAATGAGACTAAAAGAAAAATTTCCAACGGAAAAAACCCTCGAGGTAGACCACTGGTCTCCTCAAATTGCGGCCTGCAAAACCTTGCGGCCAAACGAGGCATCAGACGATGCCATTACATCAACTTTATAATGTTTTGTAAAGGTATGCACCGACGACCAGGTAGCCGCCTTGCACACCTGGACCACTGACGCCTGATGGCGAAAGGCCCATGACGCACTAAGCGCCCGAGTGGAGTGCGCCTTAACAGGGAACGGGGGCTCCCGACCCTTAATAGAATAAGCCTGTACTACCGTCTGTCTGATCCATCTGGAAATGGTCGCGGCAGATGCAGGCAACCCCTTTTTGGGTCCATCCGGGATCACAAAAAGTGAATCCGTCTTGCGAAACGAGTCTGTCGTTTTCAAGTATACCCTGATCGCCCGGACCACATCCAAGGAGTGTAAAGCAAACTCCCGAGGATGACTGGGCTTAGGACACAGGGAAGGTAACACAATTTCTTCATTCAGATGAAATTCTGAAACCACTTTTGGTAGGAAGGATGGATTCGAACGAAGAACCACCTTATCTCTATGAACCACCAGATATGGTGAACGACAAGATAATGCGGCCAGTTCTGACACCCTGCGTGCAGAAGTAATAGCCACCAGGAAGGCCACCTTCTGGGACAACGTAGGTAGAGGAATCTCCCTAATATCTTCAAAGGGAGGTTTCTGAAGAACCGACAACACTAAATTAAGATCCCAGGGGGGTAACGGCGCGTGCACTGGCGGAGCCAGATGTCGCACCCCCTGGATGAAATTCCGCACCAAGGAATGAGTAGCCAAAGGCTTCTGAAAAAAGATAGCTAATGCTGAGACCTGACTCAAGGCCAGTTTCTGCTCAACCCCTTGTTGCAGAAAAGCTAATATTCGACTAATCGAATAAGACCGAGGACGGAACCCCAAAGGTTCACACCATGCAATGTAGGACTTCCATGTGTGATGATAAATCTTTCTGGAAGTCGCTTTCCTTGCTTCAACTAGAGTAGGAATAACTGAAGCTGACAAACCTTTGTCCTTCAGCACCTGGGTCTCAATAGCCAGGCCGTTAAAGCCAGCGATCGTAAAGCAGGATGGAAGATCGGTCCCTGAGACAGTAGGTCCTCCCTGAGAGGAAGTCTCCACGGGACGTCCGCCACCAGTCTGACCACGTCGGCGTACCAAGCTCGACGAGGCCAGTCCGGAGCTACCAGAATTACTGGAATTCCTTCCTCCTCTATCCTGCGAAGAAGTCTTGGCAGTAACGCGAGAGGAGGGAAGGCATACATTAGCTGGTATTGCCCCCACGGGGCGATCAGTGCGTCTGCGGTTTCTGCTAGAGGATCGCGGGAGCGAGCCACGAATCTCTGAACTTTCCTGTTAAATCGTGATGCCAACAGATCCACATCCGGGGTGCCCCACCGTAGGCACAACTGGTGGAAAACGTCTGGATGGAGGGACCATTCCCCCTGATCCAGAGTCTGACGGCTGAGATAATCTGCCTGCCAATTCTCCACCCCCGGAATGAACACCGCAGAGATTGCTGGAACAAATCGTTCCGCCCAGCGAAGAATGCAAGCCACTTCTTTGGCCGCTCGGACACTCTTGGTGCCCCCCTGGTGATTGACATAAGCCACGGCCGTGGCATTGTCCGACTGGATCCGAACCGGGCTGCCCTGGAGCTGCTCGGTCCAGTGAATCAGACAAAGTCTGATCGCTCTCAGTTCCAATACATTTATCGGTAACCTGGATTCTTCCGGGGACCAAAGTCCCTGGACAGATAACTGACCGAGAATTCCTCCCCATCCGGATAGACTGGCATCCGTGGTCACTATCGTCCAATATATTGGCAGAAATGACTTTCCCTGGCTGAGCATCGGAGACCGAAGCCACCAGACCAGAGACTCTCTGGTCTGTTTGCTCAATCGGATCTGATTGTCCAGGGATTCCGGATTCCGATTCCATCTGAGAAGAATCTCTTGCTGAAGAATTCGGGTATGGGACTGGGCAAATGGGACTGCTTCGAACGAAGCCACCATCAACCCCAGAACCCTCATGCAAGTCCGAAGGGAAGACCAGCTGTTGGACAGTAACAACTGGACTGCTGATTGAATCTTTCGGAGTTTCCCTACCGGAAGAAAAACTCTTGTCCTGACTGTGTCTAGAATTAGACCCAGATATTCGAGCCTCTGGGTGGGAACCAGAAATGACTTTTGCTGGTTCACCAGCCACCCGAATTCCTGTAAAGAAATCATAGTAATTTCTATGTTTTGTAGCAAGGTCTGAGGAGACTCTGCATGAAGCAGAAGATCGTCTAGGTAACCAAGGATCGATATGCCAACATTGGGGCCAACACCTTCGTGAAGACCCGCGGAGCCGTGGCGAGACCAAAAGGTAACGCCACAAACTGATAGTGGTTCTCTTCTACGGAAAAGCGTAGAAACCGCTGATGTCCTGCGAAAATGGGAATGTGAAGATATGCGTCCTTGATGTCTATGGACGCTAGGACATCCCCTGGATGCAGGAAGGCTGCTACTGTGCGAATGGACTCCATTCTGAATCTTCTTATGTTGACAAAAGAATTGAGTGCCCTTAAGTCCAGAATTGGACGCACTTTGCCCTCTTTCCTGGGTATTGTAAATAGGTTTGAATAAAACCCTTGAAACCGTTCTGTCCAAGGAACGTGGACTACCACTCCTTGTTGTAGTAAATCTGTGACTGCTCTCCGCAGATCTTCTAAACGATCCGGGGATAGTGGGATATTGGAAGGGAAGAATCGCGCCGGTGGGAGAGATCGAAACTCGATCTTGTACCCTGACCTTATGACTTCGCAAACCCATTTGTCCGGGATTCTGGAAAGCCATGGATCCGGGAACCGGCGAAGACGTCCCCCCACCCCAGTTATGGGTGGGGGCGCACCTTTAGGCTTTGGACGGTTTATCTTCAGGTCTGGAGGGGGCGGGCTTTTGCTTGCCCGACCAACGACCCCTGACGCCTCCTGCAGGAGCTTTGGAGGACTTAGTTTTTTCACCCGCGGGACGAAAAAACCTCTTGTGAGCAGAAAAAGAAGGCCCTCGTCTTTGACGAGTTCCTTTACCTTTAAAATTTTGCGGTAAAAAGGTGCTCTTTCCACCCGTGAGATCCTTAATGATCTCATCTAAGTTGGCTCCAAATAGACGCTCTCCTAAAAAGGGGATATTAGCCAATGCTTTTTTGGAACCTTGGTCGGCTAACCAACCTTTTAGCCACAGTGTACGCCTGAGAACCACTGCTGAGACTGATGCTCGCGCCAATAATGGAGTGGCGTCTAACGCCGCATCACACACAAACTGTAACCCCTGTATCATTTGTTCCAACAAATCTGATACCGCCTGAGGGACCTCTTCTAAGTCCCGGCGTAACCACTTGGTCCATTCAGTTACAGCCTGCGAAACCAGACCAATAGCTATTATAGGTCTGAAAGCTGATCCAATCAAGGAAAACATGGTGCGAGACATAGCTTCTATCTTGCGATCCATTGGATCTTTAAAAGACGGAGCGTCTTCTAGAGGAATAACCGTGGCTTTATTCAATCTAGCAATTGGTGAATCCACCACAGGTGGTTCTGTCCATTTCTTAATGAGGGTTTCCTCAAACGGATAACGCCTGTTAATGCGTTTAGAAATAGTAAAAGTGCGTTTTGGCAGACGCCATTCTTCTTCGATTGGATTGCCAAAACATTTGGGCAATGGAAAAACCTTCGCCACTTTGATGCGTTTTTTAGTCCCAAAAGGGATTTCAGTTTCAGCTATTTCCGATGGAAAACCCTGTAATCTTAAGGTTTCTTGAACAGATACAATGAGTGCGTTTACCAACGCTTCCTCTCGGGCTATGGCTGATGCCGAAACATCCTCCTCGCTGTCTGAAGAGACAGGACCCGAGACACCAATCCCAGATGAAGTACCTGCAACTGCAGAAATAGGCTCAGAGTCTGAATCCGAGGTTTCAGATAATAAGGGGTTAGGCGGGGGTCGCTTTCTTGCGCCCTGTCCCTGACAAGCCACTTCCACCCGGGACACAAAAGTTTCCATAATAACTGACAATGATTCAATTGTCAGTGGGGTGCTGGAGGATCCTGCAGACCCCTCGAGGGGATCCGGAGGAGATACATGAGTGGCAGGGTCCATGTTAATTCAGGACACCTTTGCCAGCAAAAACAAAAAAACTTTTTCTTTTTTTTTTTTTTTTTTTGTGTGTCTCCCCCTAGCGCAATAGCGCCCCTCAGAGTACCTGCTTCTCGATCTCACAGAGAGAGAGAGGGACCCCCAAGGCTCACCAACCGATGCAGTGAAGTTTCCAACCAACTGCAGTCAGCGTCTGTCTTTTACAGACTGGAAGGAGCTGTTGCTTTTTCCCGGGTAGAAGGACGTGGCTCCGCCCCCTGTGTACGCCTTCCGGCGTTCCCAGCTCTCCACGAGGTAGCTGGGCTCACAAAACATGGCCGCCCCCATAGAAGAGACATAAGACTCCAAAAACATAGCGGCCGGCGTGACCTGAGGACATACATGCACTTGGTCTACGGCAAAATGGCGGCGGACCGCCAAAATCGTTTTCCCAGCACATCCACCTGCATCTCTGCTAAGAGGCGATATATGGATCTACAGGAGATACACTACAAATAAGGTAGGATTATACCTCCTATGTCTGCTGTAATGTTACAGTCTGCTGGGTAGAGTGTTAGCTCTCAAACCAAGTCCACTTCCCACAAACACATGCTGTATTACAAGGGGGACTTATTAGTATCAGATATATACTGACCATATATGGAGGGGCCCATAATTCATAATGCCTCATAACGAGGAAAGAAAAAAGGAAACGTTTACTCACCATACCAAACCGACAGGCACCCTCTCTTCACAATACCCTCTCCACCGGGGTGGGGGGTTGTGGACCACTCCGGACGCCTCGACTCTCTGGTTCCTGGCGTCCAAGCGAGACTTTTAACTCGCAAGGTCAGTCCCTCCACTGGGACTCCGTCGCGGCCGACCCAGCGCGGAGCTCTGGTCTGCACGCGCTCGTAGGCAGAAACCGGGGTGACCACTGGGTCTCAACATCCAGCCCGTCGCCCGGCCCCGCATACTTACTTGAATGTGTCGCGGCCGACCAAGCGCAATGCCATGGTCTGCGCGCGCTCGTAGGCCGGCTGGGGTGACCACAAGTGTCGCCCAGTCCGGCATTTTTGCTTGAAGATCTCACAGGAAAAACACTGGAGAAAAACTACCTAAAAAATGTCTTTTTCTAAAGAAAAAAGTCTTGCCAGGACCAAAAGATCCCAGCAAGGAACTTAGGTCCTTACTCCTGACTAGACAGAAAAAAACTGATTCCCTGTAGCAGAGAGAGGGAGGATATACCCTCAGGGACTGCCCCTAAGGTGGAGCCAGAACGTTTTGTCTTTCTGCCTAGTCCTACTCCTGCGGAGACAACATAACCCAGCTCTTGAGAATCAAGAAGACTACGTCTGTCAATGAGCGATAGAGAAACGGACAGCTCAGGTCGGAGCTGCTGAACTAACAATCGGATGTTAATACAGCGATCTCCCCTGCCGAGCTATTGTGTTCTGACAGACCCCCCCCCCAATTGTCTGAGAGCAGTGGATGGGAGCCAGTCGGCAGACCTTTTTAGGTCATGAGCCTTAAGTGGGGTACACACTAGTAGAAAATCTGCCGAAAATTCCCGTCCCAGGTAAAATCGTACGATTTTCGGCTAGTGTGTACACAACTTACAACAGCCGATGCTGACATTTTCAAGGAAAAAAAACAGAGGGACAAACACCAAAATTTTTATCGTCTGTCCCCAGGCGACCAATTTTCATTTAATGTGTATGCAGTACGTCCGCGAAAAATCGGATACGAAAGACCGCGTATGATCTGACGTTGCTGACCACCCGGAAGTCTAGAAACAAATGTATAAAAAGAAGAAATCGGACGAGAAATTTTGTGAACATTTATGCACTGTCAACTAAAAACGGTTATGACCGCTGAGCATGAGAGAGAAAAATTTGGAGGATATTTCGTCCGATTTTCGTCAAGTGTGTACGAGCCAGAAGCTGGACCACTGGACCGACTACCAAACACACGGGCTGAATGTCAGCTGGTTTCTATTGAACCGGCTGACATTTGGCCCATGTATACTAGTCTTTAGGGGGTCTATTTATTTTTTTTAAAAAGTGCAGTGTAAGGCTACGTTTACATGTGGACACACCGGATCACGGGCAGAATCACTGCGATTCTGCCCGCGATACGGAAATCATTGCAAATCGCGGGACGCCTGTGCGATGCCCGTGATTTGCAATGGCATCCCAAACGCTGTGCGATGCTGCCGCGATTTCCGCCTGCCGAATCACGGTAACATCGCGCAAACAGAATCGCGGGACGCATGACGCCCAAAAAAGGTACAAGAGCTTGTTTTGTGCATCATGCGTCCCGTGATTCTGTTTGCGCGATGCTACCGCGATTTAACAGGCGGAAATTGCGGCAACATCGCACAGCATTTGGGGTGCCATTGCAAATCACGGGCATCGCACAGGCGTCCCGCGATTTGCAATGATTTCCGGATTGCGGGCAGAATCGCTGTGATTCTGCCCGTGATCCACTGCGCCCACATGTGAACGTAGCCTTAATGTCTGAGCATTTGCACAACCGCCACAAAATATTCACATATTAGGGTTAATTGGAGTGCAAAATCTGGTGCATCTGTGCATGGTGGCCAATCAGATTTTGACTTCTGACCGGTTTCTATGCAGAGCTGCACCAGATTTTGCACTCTCCAGTTTTAGTAAATTAACCCCACAGTGTCTAATATCTTTATCTGTTATGATCACCAGTTCTATCTATTGGAAACAACGCTGAATTCTTTTGATTTTGGTGCTTCAGGAATATATTGCATAATGGACACTGGATTGAGCTGACGATCATTATGCATACTTGAAGTGAGTAGATAATCGAACTAAAGGAGAGGAGGGTAAAACATTTCTGCCTCCCTGTAATTTAGGGCTTACACACCCGGCAACTTATTCGAATACGAATTCTTAGCAATTTTTTAAAGACAGTTTAGAAGGTAGTGTATAATTTGTGAGCTTATCAGGATTTTGCACATACTGTAGACCTTGTTGTAAGCTGATGTGTTCCTCAATTACGCCTTCAGGAAAGCTGTTCTAAAATACAAGATATTTAACTTTCATATAAATCATGAAAGACAGCCCTAAAAAGCAATATTGCGGAAAAGCCATATGACAGCTACACAGAAAGTTTAATTAGTAAACATTTCAGATTCCATTTGAAACACTTTTTAATTTGTTTGGGGATATTTTCTTTTTTCCTCTCGCCCACTTTGGCTGACTTGCAAGTATTTTATATATAATGCCTGTCTTAGGCCTTTTCAGGATATCCAATTTGTAGATGGTATTGTGACAGGCAATTATTTCACTGAGTAAATCTTTCTAACTTCAAACTCTAATTTTTGTGTGGGTATATTTTGTCACGCTTGAAAATAATGAGAACAATCAGAAGTAAATGCCATGTCTACTGCTAGTTGATTAGGTGCTTTCGAGAATGCTGAGCTGCATTTATAAAAACACAGCGCTTTAAATATTACAGCTGTAAAGTGTTTATTAATATTTGCATTGGTACATGTACAGTACAAGGTTTAAAAACTTGTTCTGAACATTTACCCTTTTGTCTAAGGACATCGTTTTGTTCTGACAATATGGTGATAACTAGAGAAAGAGGTAATTAACCACTTGCCTACTGTGCACTTAAACACCCTTCCCATCCAGGCCAATTTTCAGCTTTCAGCGCTGTCACACTTTGAATGACAATTGCGCGGTCATGCTACACTGTACCCATATGAAATTTTTATCATTTTTTTCACACAAATAGAGCTTTCTTTTGGTGGTATGTAATCACCTCTGGGTTTTTTATTTTTTACAAAAAAAAAGAATAAAGACAGAAAATTTTGAAAAAAAAAAAAAAAGTTTTTCTTATTTTCTGCGAGTAAATTTTGAAAATAAATTTTTCTCCTTCACTGATGTGCGCTGATGAGGCGGCACTGATGGGCACTGATAGGCTGCACTGATGGGCACTGATGAGGTGGCACTTATGGGCACTAATGAGGTGGCACTTATGGGCACTGATGAGGAGGTACTAATATGCCGCACTGATGAGCATTGATAGGCGGCACTGATGAGCACTGATAGGCGGCACTGATGAGCACTGATAGGCGGCACTGCTGGGCACTGAGAGGTGGCACTGCTGGGCACTGAGAGGTGGCACTGCTGGGCACTGAGAGGCGGCACTGACGGGCGGCACTGATGGGCGGCACTGATGGGCACTGGCGGATGGCACTGGACACTGATGGGTGGCACTGATGAGCGGCACTGATGGGCAGCACCATCAGTGCCCACACTCAGTGCCCATAGTGCTGCCAGTCAGTGCTCATCAGTGCCTAGATGAGCAGGCACTGATGGGCACTGACTAGCAGCACTATGGGCACTGATTGTGGGCATTGATGGGGGGCACTGATGGCGGGCACTGTGGGCACTGATGGGGGGGCACTGTGTGTGTGTTTTTACCTTCAGTAATCAGGGCACTGGTGATCGGTGCCCTGATTACATTCTCCTGTGTCCCCGGCGCAGTGAGGCTCCCCCTCCTTCCTCACACTGCAGGCTCCGTGTGAGGAAGGAGCGCCGGCGATGAGAGATGATCTCATATGTATACATATGAGATCATCGCTCATTGGACGGCCCGATCACGTGGTGAATGGCCGCTGTGATTGGCCATTCACCACGATCTGTGATCGGCCGTGTCCAAGGAACACGGCCGACACAGATTTTCCCCGCAGCGTGCTCGCGGGAGCGCGATGGGGGCGTGTCACTGGGAGGCCGTTTAAAAACGGCCTCCCGAAAATTCGAGTCGCGCTGCAGCCGTATATAGGCTGTAGCGCGGATGGGAAGAAGTTAAAGTGATTGTAAACCTCAGAAATGAAAAACGAACAAAGCATATCCTTCTACAGGGTGTACTTGCCTCTATTCAAAGCACTCAAAGTGTAATTTCTGTCCGCTCTGTAATTTCTCTGCTATCTGCATGAATGAAATCTGACAGTCTCTGCTAACATGAAGCAATACTGGAAGACGGCGCCACCCACACTCAAGCACACAGCAGGTGACTGACAGTGCTGCCGTGCAGGTTTCCTTATGAGAATAAAGGGGTGTGTCCTTTCCTTCCACTCGAGTCTCAGACTACACTCAGCTCTCAGATCTTTGCGATGCAATGGGTGACATCATACCCTGCCTCTTCCACAGCTCCCGGTTTGGACATCCCTGGAGATCACCATTTGGAAATATTGCTATGTCTTTGTAAGTATTGGATCCCTTAGATCAGTGGTCCTCAACCCTGGCCTACAGGGCCCACTAACAGCCCAGATTTTCAAGATAACTGAAATACATCCCAGGTGATATCATTTGCTGCTCAGTGATTGCAGTACTGTAGTCTACATCTCCCCAATGTAATACCTAAAATCTGGCCTGTTAATGGGCCCTGTAGGCCAGGGTTGAGGACCACAGCCTTAGATGGCCCTTGGGGTAGGAACAACTAATCTTTCTTTCCCATTTCTTTACTAAGACATGGCATACGTCTGCCCTTGGTATTACCTCCCCATGGTATGCTCCTAAGTTGCCAGACTTAGGTCACCCCTGCAGACAGCCGGCCTGTGCCACACAGTCACAATTTTTGGCATTTTCCCCACAAAGCTGTTACATTATACATGTACTTAGTAATGTTTCTAATTTTCACCTTCTCATTATGATCCCCCTGCGTGGGTGACCAGTTGATTTGTTATTGCTAAGCCTTTAACAACAAATACTGTACCAGAACAATAGAAAAAACAAAAAAGGCTAGGCCTTTGGAAATGTGAAAAGGCACAAGCCCGGGTTCTTACTAAGGACACCCTGTATCATTTGTTATACAAAAGCATAAAGTATGCAGTTCATCAGAAGGACAGAACTTGAAAAGGGAGCGCGCTTGCCCCAACATCTGCAGCGCACAGGTCCAGTGACCTCATCATGCCTAACGTCCTAGAAGGGGTGTCCAAACTATGGACCTCCAGCTGTTGCGGAACTACACATCCCATGAGGCATTGTAAATCTCTGACATTCACAGACAGAACATAGTCAAGCTACGGTTTCCAAAGCAAGCAAAGTCCTTTCTTGTATTAACAGAGGCATTGACTCCAGAGAGATATTATTTTGCCCCTGTACAAATCATTAGTAAGACCTCATCTAGAATATGCAGTTCAGTTTTGGGCACCAGTTCTTAAAAAGGATATCAGGGAACTGGAGAAAGTGCAGAGAAGGGCAACCAAACTGATAGGAGGCCAGGAGGACCTCAGCTATGGGAAAAGATTAGAGGAACTGAATTTATTCTCTCTTGAGAAGAGGAGATTAAGGGGGGAATATGATCAACATGTATAAATAGAGGTTTAAATCCCAAAGGGGTTAATATAGCGCTTGCTTCTAATTAGTCAGGGGTGAGCAATTCCTTGTTCACACACCTGAATAGTGAACAATCAAGTGAGGAAAAATTATTTTCTAAAGGTGATAGCAAAAGATATAAACATATAATAAAGTGCAAAGTGCTAAATGAAGCTAAAATAAGATGTTCTGCTTGCTGTGCACTTCGATTGGGAGATCCATAACCTGGGTGAAATATAAGTGTAATCCAGGAGTATCACGGACCATAGTGAACCACAGAGCCCAGCAGTTACCTACAGGCTTGGGAAGCCACAAGCTCGTAAGGTCTTGTTACTATATGGTACTCAAGACCCACCAAGTCCGGTGAGTGTGCACCCCTTATGTTACAAGTTATGCCGATTATACCAGCAGTTGGAATATTGGAGAAACCTTACTAGGACACTATTTGCACAAGATCACGAAGGAACTTCACATTGGGACTTTTATAATATTTTATTTTAATTATATTTATTTATTGATGTATTTTAACTTCATTTAGCACTTTGCACTTTATTATATGTTTATATATTTTGCTATCACCTTTAGGAAATAATTTTTCCTCACTTGATTGTTCACTATTCAGGTGTGTGAACAAGGAATTGCTCACCCCTGACTAATTAGAAGCAAGCGCTATATTAACCCCTTTGGGATTTAAACCTCTATGTACTCTAACTATAGCAGCTGATAATCAATATTTACTCACTTATTTATTAATATATTTATATACATCACTAGATACACATTTTATTTATTTAGGCACACTCTTAAATTAGGCTTTCCAAAGGCGCGAGGGTGTATACTTATTTAGTATATATCTTTTACTCAACATGTATAAATACATAAGGGGTCCATAGTGAACTTCGTCACTTTAAGGTCAACACAGAGAACAAGGGGGCACTCTTTACGTCTAGAGGAAAACAGATTTCATCTCCAAATACGGAAAGGTTTCTTCACCGTAAGAGCTGTGAAAATGTGGAATAGACTCCCTCCAGAGGTGGTTCTGGCTAGCTCACTAGATTGCTTTAAAAAAAGGTCTGGATTCTTTCATGGGTGTACTTAATATACAGTAAGTGGGTACTAAAAAATTTTTTTAGGTAAAGTTGATCCAGGGAATATCCGATTGCCTCTCAGGGGATCAGGAAGGAATTGTTTTCCCCTGCTGTAGCAAATTGGATCATGCTTTACTGGGGTTTTTCACCTTCCTCTGGATCAACTGCGGGTATAGGATTGTGTATATGGTATGTATGGTTGGTTTTTCAATACTGTTTTTTTTTTTTTTTGTTGGTTGAACCAGATGTACTTGTGTCTTTTTTCAACCTAACTATGTAACTAGGCATGATGGGAATTGTAGTTCCTGAACAGCTGGAGGGCCAGTTTGGACAGCTCTGTCCTACACTGTGCTCCATGAGCTCCTCAAGCCTCGTTTGGGATCCCGTTATTTTCACGGCTGACTTCCTGGTTAGGAGTGAGAGGAGAGTCGCGGCTGCAGCTGGCGTACACTGAGGATTGTCACAGCTTACATGGAATTTGCATAACCTTGATGTGCTTGTTTTATACCGACTCCATGTGAGATCCCACTTGTCATACTTTGTATTAAAATGTTTTAATTCCTACACTTAGAGGCACCTTTCTCCCTTCTGTCCTCTAGGCCTTCAGGCCTAGGCAGCCTACACAGCCCTAACATTTTAGTGATACAAAATGTCAACTGGACGACCTTATGGTACATAAGGTTGTCCAGTTGACATTTTGGATCACTAAAATGTTTAATTGCATGAGATATCACTCATGTCTTTATGCCATGTTCTTTGTTGTGTACCCCCTGTGTGGGTGATCAGTTGCCATGTCGTTTTTGCTTATTACAATAAAAATGATTGTACCAGAAAAAATTATAATATCACTTAATGGGGAAAATATAAAGGGCAACATTTCCAGCTTAGAAACTCCTGTACCAAAAATAAACACGCCAATCTGGAAAAGCTGAAAAAGTAATCTGCCAGATGGAAAAGAAAGAGTGAATGTTTTAAACAATTATCAAATTGGATAAAATTTTTTCTTTATGTTAGACTACAAGATTACTAAGTGAATGCACTGGGGCTGATTAGGAGAAAAGCTGGAAAAAAGAAATATACAGGAAAAACTGCCATAGATACCCAAAGGAACCAATTAGATAGCATGCTTTTATTGACAGATTTAACCCGATTGGGCAGCTGGTTTACTTTGTGCAATTTTCTAAATTTAATTCTGCCCCAAGGAATAATCATGTCATTTTTGTTCTGCGTCTACCATATTTTGGACGTTGGAAAAGAAGCGATACAAAAAACTGACTTTTCCAATATGAAAAACTTAAAGAGATTTTAGAAGATTAGTGTTTGCTTAGAAATCCAGTCGTGGATGGAAGTGGGTTGGGGGAAGTTTGGGCTGCTCCCTCTCACCTGCCTCCTATCCATCCATTAGCAGCCATGTGCTCCCAGAGTGGAGACACTCAAATTTAAAAATGTTAGGACTGCAGATAAAACAGGGTGCCGTGTAGTGGCCCTGCAGCTTACACATGCGTTTGCAAATGCGTGTCAACTAAACCCCTGTTCTTTATTTATATCATGAGACAGGTCTACTTGGTTGGTGGCAGACTGGAGGGTGAGTACATCAGACTGGGGGCTGGCTGGCTTCCATGCACCTCTTTTAATCCTTTCCAATTTGTTTTTTTCCGATACAGGGATGGAGACGCTGGGCATACCTGCTGTTGTCTCACTTAAAGTCCCACATAGCCCACATTGTGGAAAAGAGAAATGGACAGAGGGCGCACCAGCCTAGCGCATTATCTTTAAAACAATTTATTGTAATAGACATGTATACACATTATACTCACAAAACAATTATGAAACACGGGCAATAAGCAATGAGGGACCACTTGGGGTGTCCACTGGGCATCCTCAGCTGCCGCAGGCCGTGGAAGGATGTAGACCTCCAAAAAACCGCTTACGCGTTTCGGGGTGTTCCCCCTTCATCAGAGCTAGTTGGGGGAATGAGTGATAGGGCTTTTGTATATTCCAAAAGGTCACATGATCAAGTCCCAAAGCTCCACCCTTTGTGGGTGGGTCAAGAACAATATAAATGTAAAGAAGTATATTACTAATGACAATAAAAGCATAAGCATATTAATCTCAGTATCTGCACTGATGGTTTACATTTCAGTCGGTCCCTTCGTTATGACACTCTGGCTCCAATCTATATGAAAGCTGTGGCATATGCAGCTTTGACATGTACTATAACATATTATATAGCAGGGAATTTCGATAGATTTCTTCTACCATACACTAAGTCTGTGGCTGCATTTATGATCGCACAAGGTAATAGGGTCTGATGTTTGTTCCATGTCAGGCAACTCTGCATGGCTGGCTCTTCCATGGTCATATTGTCATGTATTGTGGTAATCATCTTTTATTGATTTCATTGCATATGCATTGGTTTTATATATATTAATATGCTTATGCTTTTATTGTCATTAGTAATATACTTCTTTACATTTATATTGTTCTTGACCCACCCACAAAGGGTGGAGCTTTGGGACTTGATCATGTGACCTTTTGGAATATACAAAAGCCCTATCACTCATTCCCCCAACTAGCTCTGATGAAGGGGGAACACCCCGAAACACGTAAGCGGTTTTTTGGAGGTCTACATCCTTCCACGGCCTGCAGCAGCCGAGGATGCCCAGTGGAGACCCCTGGTGGTCCCTCATTGCTTATTGCCCGTGTTTCATAATTGTTTTGTGAGTATAATGTGTATAAATGTCTATTACAATAAATTGTTTTAAAGATAATGCGCTAGGCTGGTGCGCCCTCTGTCCATTTCTCTTTTCCAGTATCTGCTTTGGGTTACCACGACCCGTTGAGAGTGGCAGCACAGCCTGAATTTACTACAATTTGACCTGAATCGCATTTTCCGGATACCAGCCGCAAGGCCACCCCTTAAGCGCAGGAGTCATTTGCTCTTTGTACATAGCCCACATTGTCCCTGGCTTAGAAATTTTTGGTCCCTATAGTAGTGGATAGGGATGTTGGGACAGCGTAAAAAAGCCACTTCAACATCTCTTGTTGCAGCTTAACAGACATAACACACACTGTCATAACCACCAAGCAAACCATTGCCCAAGCATGGAAATCCCCATCCCTTAAAGTGAAATTAAAGCCTTTTTTTTTTTTTTTACGTGTACTTACTTGCTATGCGCAGTGGTTTTGCACAGAGCAGCCTGGATCCTTCTCTTCATGGGTTCCCTGCTGGCATTCTAGCCCCTCCTTCCTACCGCTGTGGGGGCACCCAAGCAGGCTCGCTCATGAGCCACTGCTCTGCGTGTCCATTAACCTCGACCTTGCCCCCTCTCTCCTCTCTATGGTTTACTGGCCGTGATTGACAGCACCGGGAGCCAATGGCTTCAACTGCTGCCTCAGCTACTGAAGTGTGAGAATCCCCAGAGAGCAGAGGCTCTCATGCACATCCCGGTGGGGAGCTGCACAGAGGTTTTTTACCCAAATGCATAGAAATGCAACCTTGATCCTTTAGCTTCACAAAGGATATGTCTTTTGTACAGGATATCTATATTAATAACCTGCTATACTAGAAGATACGCACAATTAATTTCTCTTGATTTGGCAACTATGGCTTATTCCCCCCCCCCCCCCCCAAAAACAGACCTCACAACTCCTCCAACTCTAAGACTTGGAGGCTAACTCTCCAGCCACATTGTACCTTTACCTTTCAGAATTATTTAGCCTCTGTAGATCTTCAGTTCACCTTCAGTTCCCCAAACACCTCTTTCCTCTCCACCCCCACCAACTGTATCTTTACTTTCTCCCTCTTACATGTACAATCTTCCCCTAGTCTTTTCCCGCTCTTTCAACAATCCCCAAGGGTCAGTTAAGTAACACTCCAGGTTCAGGCACCCATCCAATATTGCATTGCTGGGTGTATAACCTTATAGTTATATGTTTGAGACGTCCACCCTTTTACCTTTAATTCATAATGTTTAGGTCTGATAAACAGAAAAATGACTTAAAGGAGTTGTAAAGTCAGAAGTTTTTTTATGCATTAAGATGCATTCTATGCATTAAGATAAAAAGCCTTCTGTGTGCAGCAGACCCCCTCAGTACCCCCTAATACTTCCTTGAGCCCCATCTCTATCCAGCGATGTTGCAGGAGTGTCTCGGCTGCCCGAAACTCTCCCTCCTCATTGGCTGAGATGGTAGGACATAACCATTGGCCATTGCTGTCAAATTCAGTGAACCAATGAGGAGTGAGAGGGGGTGGGGCCTGGTTGCAGCTCTGTGTCTGAATGGACACAGAGAGCTGTGGCCTGGCTCTGGTGCCCCTATAGCAAGCTGTTTGCTGTGGGGGCACTCAACAGGAGGGAGGGGCCAAGAGAGCCGAAGAGAGACCCGAGAAGGAGTAGGATCCGAGACCACTTTATGCAAAACCACTACACAGAGCAGGTAAGTTTACCATGTTTGTTATTTTTAACCAAAAAAATCCAAAGACTTTACAAATTAGGGCCAGGACCAGTGCATCAATGGATGGATGGGACCCAGAGGGCCCTGCAGCCTCAGAGAGGGGATCAGGTGGGGAGATGTGCTCCAAAGACTCCATAAGTCACCAGGGAGACCCCCACAAAAAAGTGTAAAACACTGCTAAAGGACAACCCCCACCGCTCTGGCAGCCCACCCGGTTGCCAACCGCAGAACACCAATCGCAGAAACCAGGCACCGCAGCTACCAGGAGAATCTGCACTGCACGATCGGCGATCAAAGAAGGAAAAGATCCAGGAGTCAGCCCCAGGGGATGAGGAGCGGCTCCCACCGCCGAAATCACTGCCCAGAGGGCTCCACTGTCATGGCCGCTGTTATTTTTAATGGAAAAACCACCACAAAATTGTAGCTGGACTACACAAACATGGCCACCGTGCATTAAGCACACAGGCTACAAGAAAATGGTGGCACCACGAGGTTCCCAGGGACCCAGGAGGGATCCCTAGGCCTCAGAAAAAGGCACAGGCAGGAAGGGGGGCCCTGGCTGGAGCCCCCACCAGGTACAGCCCCCCCAGCTAATCGCCCTGTCGCCGGCGGCGAACCCCCCCCCGCCCCCATAGCACCCTGTCCCTACCCTAGGCGGTGAACCAGGCCACCCCACAGCGTCAGTGAAGGAGGAGGAGGAGGGGCTGTTGGGGGGCAAGATGGCCCACAGGGACCACCAAACTGATAAGGGGTCAAACGGGAAGGAGGGGAACCCAGGGGTCCAACTGTCTCATGGAGGGGCCCACGTCTACTACAAAACCCTCCAGGGGGAGAGGGGGGACAGTTACTTACTATACCAGGAAACAGGCAGGCACTGCTCTCAATCAAAATGGGGGGGGGGGCTGTCAGCCAGGAGAAATGCTGCGACTCAGGCTGAGACCTGGTTGTATGCGACCTCGCGAGACGTTTAACTCACAGGCCAGCCCCGGTCCAGTGGGGCTATTTTGCGGCCGACCTAGCACGGAGTTGAGGTCTGCGCACGCTCGCTGGCCAAACTGGGGTGACCACTGGTTCTAGATTATCTAGCCCGTCGCCCAGTCCGGCAGTTGATTTTAGATCTCACAGAAAAAAAATCTGGGAGTTAAAAAATGATATCTAAAAAGAAAATATTGCCAAGACCAGAGATCCCTGCAAGGAACTAGGTCCTAACCCCTGACTAGGAAGCAAAAAAAACTGAGTACCTATAGTAGAGAGAGGGAGTAGACCCCCCTCGGACTGCCTATAGGCATAGCCAGACATTTTTTCTACCTAGTGTCCTACTCCTGTAGGGGGCAATATAAGCCAATGGTTGAGAAGATCAAGAGCTATGTCCGTCAATGAACGAAGGTGATGTATATATATATATTTTTTTTTACATGTTGTCACCCTGTCACCAGTGTCCCTGATCACCTCCACACCAGTTATATGATAATGCTGTACTACAACAGTGACAGTATGTAAAACATTTTAAAAAATAGTTTTTTTGTACATTTCTTCATTTTCTAAAAAATTGTGAAAAAAAATTACAACTTCAAAAAACTTGCATGCCTCTTACTGAACACCTTGGACTGCCTAGTTTTCAAAAAGGGGTAATTTGGGGGATATTTGTACTGTCCTAGCATTTTTGTGCCTAAAGAAATTAGATCAGTGCATCAGGACTGATTGATTTCCAGATATACAGTACATACATACCATAGTATAACTTTCCTACTAAATAATATCCACGGATTTTGATTATTTTCACCAAAGAAATGTAGCAGTATACATTTTGGTCTAAATTTATGAAGAAAGATCATTTATTTGCAACATTTTATAAATAAAAAGCATGTTTTTTTTTTTTAAATTGTTAACTTTTTTTTTTATTTATCTAAAAATTAAAAACCCAGTGGTGGTTAAATACCAACTAAAGAAGGCTCTATGTGTGTGAAAAAAAAGCAATAAAAATGTCATATGGGAACAGTGTTGCATGACCGCGCACTTGTAATTCGAAGTGCGACAGCGCTGAAAGCTGAAAATTGGCCTGGGCAGGGAGGGGGGTGAAAATGTTGGTACTGAAGTAGTTAAGAAAAGTGCTGGTTCTGTTTTATATACAGTATTACTAAATAAGTCCAGCTGAATTCATCACCTGACTACTACCTGGAAAATGGCTGGCTTTTTATATCAGCTTGAATCAAACTCATATGTGCAAAATAAAACTGTGATCATCTGCATCCAACAGATGTGCAGTATTGAGCCTAGCAGGAAAGAACTATGGAAGACCTTTATTCTACACTACTGTATACTAAATACAGGATTTCTATATAACTATTCAAAGCGTATTTAACCCCTTCATGCCAACCATATGCAAATATTTTCCATGGGGCTGCATATCTGCGTATCTCCCTTTCAGTACAGAGACCTGGGTCTCACCGAGAGCCCCAGGCCCCGTTCTAATGTTAGGGACCCAGAACCTCCGATTCCGAGTCCCCTGATAGCCGGGGTAGCCTCTGACTGGCTATCACAGTGATCAGTCACTGTGAAGCCCGCTCCTAAGATTTTTGCATTTTTCTCTGTCATTGCAGATATTGAAAAAAAAAAAAAAAAAAGTGTGGGTAGAATAATTAAAAAAAAAATACAAAAAAAAAAAAAAAAAATACTTAGGTTAACCGGTTGCTGACTGCCCGCCACAGGTATACAGCGGCAGGCAGCTGCTCCTGCGCAAACTGACACAGGTATACAAGTGATAAAAGGTGTGAATCTGCCCTAGTGAAATAAACAGCAGCTAGCAAAAAAAGTGTAAAGAAAAAAAATAATAAAATATAAAACATACACCAAAATAACAAAGATAAAAAGAATATTGCAGCGCTAAAATTAATAAACAGTAAGAAAAAATTTCAAAAAATGAACAAATTGAAGAAATGTCTCTTGTGATAAAGTTCATAAATGAATGTGACGATATTCAATAGGTGCAGTCCAGTGAACATGTGGATGTCACGATGAAAAGGATAATGATCTCTCCACCACCGAAAATAAGTGAAATGCAAACTCACCAGAGCCAAATGCTGTCTAGATTATAGGACAGCAAGTGTTATGCGACCAGTCTCCCGATCTTTGGGAGCTTGTTATCTCAAACACCTAAGGTCCCAACCATCACTTTTCATTTTAGTGGTGGCTTTATATGCGAGTTCTTTTTTTACCGTTGTTTGATATTATATTCTATATACACTGTTTTTCTATCAGTGATACTGAATATTTTATTGTATATTTTTATTAATTTGATTTTTACTTCATACTACACCATGAGCCTCTCCCAATCAACGCATTGGAGGTTTTCTATGAGGCTGGAAGTTGCTGACTACATTGATGTCCCAAAGATCGGGAGACTGGTCCCATAACACTCGCTTGCTGTCCTATAATCTAGACAGCATTTGGCTCTGGTGAGTTTGCATTTCACTTATTTTCGGTGGTGGAGAGATCATTATCCTTTTCATCATGACATCCACATGTTCACTGGATTGCACCTATTGAATGTCGTCACATTCATTTATGAACTTTATCACAAGAGACATTTCTTCAATTTGTTCATTTTTTGAAATTGTTTCTTAGGGCCCTTTCACACGGGCGCTGCTCCGTATGGCCGCAAATCATCCTATTTTTTTGCGGATGATTTACGGACATAATGTATATCAATGGCATTGCGGATGTCAGCGGATGGCCATCGCTGACATCCGATTTTCTTCCTTTCAGTCCTGTTCCGTTTTTTGGAACGGAACAGAACCCTATTTTTCCCTCCGTTAAAAAACGGAAAGGAAGCAAAATCGGATGTCAACGGTGTCATCCGCTGACATCCGCAATGCCCATAGACATGCATTATGTCCGTATATCATCCGCAAACGGATGGGATGATATGCGGA
The DNA here is from genome assembly GCF_965119305.1 of Pelophylax lessonae. Taxonomy (NCBI): domain Eukaryota; kingdom Metazoa; phylum Chordata; class Amphibia; order Anura; family Ranidae; genus Pelophylax; species Pelophylax lessonae. The sequence continues at coordinate 653,898,346 of NC_138770.1, forward strand.
CATACGGAGCGGATGACACAAGTGTCATCTGCTCCGTGAAAAAAAAAAGGAGCCAAAAAACTGAACGGCCGTGTGAAAGAGCCCTAACTGTTTATTAATTTTAGCGACACAGGTATACGTCAGTCACGCGCCAGCAGCTAGGTGGCAAGTGCGCGGGGATTCCGATGCACGTGGGCAGGTGGCTCTGATTGCCGCCTGACCCACGTCGGTTCCCTGCTGAGAAGGAAGAATGTTTAGCTGTTGTAAACACAGCTGACCTTTTTTCTCTCTGGAATGACCTTCTATATAGGAACACAGATCTCTGTGATCATTTCACAAGCCACGCCCCCCCCCCCCCCACAATTAGAAAACACGCCCCTAGGTACACATTTAACCCCTTGATCACCCACAGTGTTAACCTCTTCCCTGCCAGTGTCATTATTACAGTAACAGTGTATATGTATAGCACTGATTACTGTAGTAATGTCACTGGTCCCCCCAAAAGTGTAAAAAATGTCAGTTAGGGGTCCGATCTGTCCACCGCAATGTCACAGTCCTGCAAAAAATCGCAGATCGCCGCCATTACTAGTAAAAAATAAAAAATCAATAAAAATGACAAATTTTTCCGGTAGCTAGTAGACGCAATAACTTTTGCGCAAACCAATCAAAATACGCTTATTGCGATTTTTTTTACCAAAAATATGTAGCAGAAAACAAATTGGCCTAAAATATTAAAAAATTTGGATTTTTAATTTTTTTTTTTTTTGGGGGGGGGGGATGTTATATAGCAGAATGTGAAAAATATTTTTTTTTCCCAGAATTGTGGCTCTTTTTTTGTTTATAGCGCAAAAAATAAGAATGGCACAGGTGATCAAATACCACCAAAAGAAAGCTCTATTTGTGAGGAATAAAGGACATCAATTTTATTTAGGTACAGCATCACATGACCGCGCAATTGTCTGTTAAAATAACGCAGTGCTGAATCGCAAAATATGGCCTGGTCATTAAGGGGGCAAATCCTTCCGGTCCAGAAGTGGTTAAGGTTTGATCTGGGTCAGCCCCAGGGTTAGTGTTTGGGTCAAGGTCAGGGTCAAAGTCAGTATTTTTTGGACAGGATGTTTTTTTTTTTTTTAATTAGTATCAGTGAGTTTTAGGCAGGAAAACAAAAAAAGAAGCAAAATGCGCACTATTGTTTCTGGGCTGTAATACAGGTACAAACAACAATTAACATACACACATGTGGTGGAGCTGCGATCATCAGGAGCAGGAAAATTTATTTTGAACCAGGAAAGGCTGGCAACTCAGCTTTGATGAAGGCTTCATAGCCAGAACCCATCAGCGTATACTCTGTACCTGTACCCATGTAGCAAATAAAGTACTTTTATTCAAGAGCATCCGAGTTGCCAGCCTTTCCTGATTCAAAACCATCTATCTGTGGGAGCTGAACGCCCTGACTAGAGCAACAGACTCCAGTTCATGGACAACAATATCAAGCAGTAGAGCTAGGGTAACCTTTTTTTTTTTTTTCTTAGAATTTATTTTGGGATGCTCTTTGGTGGTAGGTTATGGTAGTAGCAAAAAATGTCCAGTTACATTTAAAGGATAAGTCAACCCTAACACTAAAATCTCTCTCTACATCTACAGGCATCCATGATCTAAGACTAACCTATCTAGCTCTGTAAAGAATCAGTATATATACCTTTTTTTAAGCCAAGCCGATCCCACGCTGAGTTGTCAGTGGCGGCTTTGTTGTGGAGGTGGGTGCACAGGAGGCAAGCTCCATTGTAACTCTATGGGTGACGTCACTTCCTATTCATTTCCCAGCCGTTGTCGGCTGTGTCCTCTGCAGAGCTTCTGCCACTAGAGACTGGAGCGCAGGCCCGGACTGGCCATAGGGCAGACCGGGCATATTACCGTTGGGCCGCGGCTCTCACTCATCACAAAGAAGTTCTCTCACTGCGGCCGGCTCCACAGCCAATAAGCCTTCTGCTCAGGGGGGGTGTGAGTCATTTGGTTTTCATTTCCTATTTTCAGCCATTTCCCCTTTTTCCTCTGTATGTATCGGGATGGAGGTGTGTCACTGATGTTACCAGACCATATACCCCTCTTTGTCTACCCCTTGATTAGAGTAACCCTCAGCTTGTGCTGCTTCATACTATTTTTAGGACTCAACAATCAAAACAGGATTTAAAGTAAGACAAAAAAAAAACAGCATCATATGGCAGCTCTGATCTAAATTGGACCCAGTCTGTCAGATTAAACTAAAAAAGGTACCGTAATCGAATCCACACATCCTGGAACATTAAATCCTGTCATCAACCATCCCGACGAACCCCACGCCTCAGTCAACCCCCCCCCCTCCCAGGCTGCTCAGTTCAAAATGCCCGAGCCTATTTTTTGTCCCAGTCCGGGCCTGCTGGAGCGGCTTCAAAAAAAGGTATATATAGCGATGTCTTCTTTACAGGGCTAGATAGGTTAGTCTTAGATTGTGGATTGATGTAGAGATTTTGTTTTACTATTTTGGATTCGTTTTTCTTAGGTAATAAAAGAAAAATCCAGGAGATTTTCATTACTATTTACCACCAAATTTGTCCTGAAAAAAAACAAGGTAAATTCCACCTGGTTGCACAAAGTTGTTGTGATACAGGTTTAGTAACATATGTCAAAGTTGCAAAATTGGGCTTCGGCATTAAAGCGGAGTTCCAGTCGTCTTTGTGTTTTAATAAAAAAGTGTAGCTGCTGACTTCTAACAAACACTTACCTGTCCCACAATCACAAGTGTGGGCACCCGGCTGTGACAGCTTGCGGCTTCACAGCCAGGTGTGGACGCCTGAGTCGTGCTGCGCCTCCATAATGGTGGCGCAATCTTCTGGGACCCATGATGTGTCCCAGAAGATTGCAGGGAGAGAAATTCTGCTCAGGGCGCTGCAGCACTCCAAGCGGAAGTGGGAGCTGGGTACCTGTCAAAACTAGGTACCCGCGCCCCCCGCCCCCAAAAAAAATGACATGCCATGTGTGGCATGTAAGAGGATGAGGAGTCCTTAAAGGGTACCTCCACTTTAATGGGGGAAAAAATCAGCAAATAAAGAAAATATAATATAGCATTTACAATTGTGACAAAAAATGTGTAATTAAAAACAACCTTTCCTTTTCAATCTGCAGCTGTTGCAATTTTCTGAAACTGCAATACAATATGGCCGCCTGGAGCTGTTCTGTACACAGAATGTATACTGACCACACCCCAGAAAACAATTTCCTGCTTGTGTGATTGGCTCACCAATTTTCCCAGAAGTCTGCACTAAGATACAAGTCAGATTTCTGGCATCCCCTGCAACATAAATGTAATTTTTGGTGAGATACTCCTGTGCTACAGTCTCCTGGTTTAGTAGAAATCCTTCTCCTCCAATGTCCCCTACCCCCGCCACAATAATCTTCTGGTGATTTAGGGGGTAATAGAACTGAGAGAGCTGTCATACGCTGCCATCAAAAGTGCCCTACTATGCATAATAGGAACACGTCTAAAGGGATGAAGGCCCAGCAGCTTTCCTCATTAGAGCTCTGCAGCTGCCACAGCTGATAGATATTTATGAAACCACTCCCATTAGACCCACTCAGCACAGAGGAACAAACAATGATTTCTTCAGAATAACAAAAGAAAGGAATCTGCAACAAAGTTTGTTAAAATCCTTGTAAAGTACAGAGATCACCCAGAGGGGGATGTTTTTTTATCAACAAAAGTGGAGTTACGTTTTAAAGAGGAACCTCCACTAATGGGTGAAACTCTGCTTTAAAATTAGTTTTACCCTTAGGCGTGAAGGGGTTGAACTAGTTACTTATACATTTATAAGAAAAATTAATTACTTTTTTAGTTATTGTGAATACTAAGTGTGCTCTTCATTTCTGAATAAATACAAGGCTCTAAGTGACCAAAGTCAAGCAAATAACAAAAGCAAACCTACTTTCCGGTTACACACAGAGGACAAGAAAGGACGCCACAGTGTAAAAATAAAGCTAGTAGAAGTAGAAAATATAACAGTTCTCACCATGTGGCGTCCAACAAATGTGCAGCATCGAGCCCGGCCAGTAGTAAGTACGGCAGCCATTCTTTGTGATGGTTTTTAGATGACTGCTGTTTAAATGCATCAAGTTCGTCCCCAGAGGGCAATGGGCAGCGCTGGCTCAGAAAGTATTGGAATAAAGGAAAATTGTTGTATTCTAAACATTTCTGTAAATAAAAGCTTGACAGCTTCAGCCCGTGTTTGAGGAGCAGCGATGCCAAACTGGAATGCCTGAAAAATCACAAGAAAAATTCATTTTTTAGAAGAAAACACACGTGCACAAATGTGAGGCATATATAATCCTTTAATTAAAAAGATGCATTTTTGGATAACTTACTTTTTTATGTTACAAGGTGACAGAAAGCCAAATCTGCCTGTTAGTGAAGTGATTGTCTGTGGTCTGATTCCTACGTTACTTTATTATGATCATTCCTGCCTACAGGCTGTATAATATGCAAATATCACTTGTATTGTCTGTAGCAGGCAACTGACGAGGGAATTTTAGAGATTATATTTCTATTTTATTTTCCATATTTATATAGAATGTGCATATTGCACAGAGCTTTACAGAATATACAAAGCCTACCTCCAGGGAAAGGAAAAATCCTCCCTTGTGGTGGGACTGCTTCTACACTACAAGGGATAAATGCTCACCTAGGGCAGTGGTCTCCAAACTGTGACCTTTTACTTGCTTTTATCCAGCCCTTGGGGCACCATTCCTCCCATTAACACCAGCAATGGGGAACAATTCCTCCCAATGAGACCAGCAATGGGACACTATTCCTCTCATGGACACCAATGATGTGGGCACTATTCCTCCCAATGACACCAACGATGGGGCACTATTCCTCTCATGGACACCAATGATGGGGCACTATTCTTCTCAAGGACACCCAAAATGGGGCACTATTCCTCCCAATGACACCATGATGGGGCACTATTCCTCTCATGGACACCAATGATGGGGCACTATTCTTCTCAAGGACACCCAAAAATGGGGTACTATTCCTCCCACTGACACCAACGCTGGGGCACTATTCCTCTCAATGACACCAACGATGGGGCACTATTCCTCTCATTGACACCAATGATTGGGTGCTATTCCTCCCAATGACACCAATGATTGGGTACTATTCCTCCCAATGACACCAATGATTGGGTACTATTCCTCCCAATGACACCAACGATTGGATACTATTCCTCCCAATGACACCAACAATGGGGCACTATTCCTCCCACTGATACCAATGATGGGGCAATATTCCTCCCAATGATGGGGCACTATTCCTCCCAATGACACCAACGATGGGGCACTATTCCTCTCGTCGACACCAATGATTGGGTACTATTCCTCCCAATGACACCAATGATGGGGCACAATTCCTCCCAATGACACCAATGATTGGGTACTATTCCTCCCAATGACACCAATGATTGGGTACTATTCCTCCCAATGACACCAACGATTGGATACTATTCCTCCCAATGATACCAATGATGGGGCACTATTCCTCCCACTAATACCAATACTAACAAAAGTCATACAAAAACACAAGGTTGTACTGGGTCTCAAGCCAAAAAAAAAACCTATGTTTAGGTAAAAAAAATAATAATAAAACACAGACAGAAAATGAAGGCCTAAGGGACCAATGATGGGGCACTATTCCTCCCAATGACACCAACGATTGGATACTATTCCTCCCAATGACACCAACAATGGGGCACTATTCCTCCCACTGATACCAATGATAGGGCACTATTCCTCCCAATGATACCAGTGATGGGGCACTATTCCTCCCAATGATACCAGTGATGGGGTACTATTCCTCCCAATGATACCAGTGATGGGGCACTATTCCTCCCACTAATACCAATACTAACAAAAGTCATACAAAAACACAAGGTTGTACTGGGTCTCAAGCCAAAAAAAAAACCTATGTTTAGGTAAAAAAAAATAATAATAAAACACAGACAGAAAATGAAGGCCTAAGGGACTTTTGTGAGACAAATAATGGATATTAAAATTATAATGATTTATTACATTAAAAATATACAAAAATACATGAAGAACATTCGACACTATCAATAGTGATCTTCAGTAAACAAAAAAAAAAAAAAAAAAAATACAAAATACATACAAAATATCACTTCATCTATTTCTGACATTCCAACATAATGTCATTATCAATCTGTGCTGCATAGATCTCAACACATTTCGCAAATCCAAAAGCTCGCTTCCTCAGGAGAAACACAGATCTGAATAGTTAAAGCCTTAATCAGAATCCTCTCATATAACCATTACTGTTCCTCTACGTCCATTCCAATAGATGGCATAACAACAGAAGAAAGATCCTTCTTCCTCTCAACAAGTGCAACTCTTCCCAGCGAGTTTGGGAGAGAAGGGATGCCAAGCCAGAAAAATATGAAAAGGCGAAGCCTCCGAATATAAAAGCCAGAAGATGGAATCCTAAAACTTGATGGTCTGGAGCTGGAGAGGTCTGGCAGCGAGACTAACCACATCAGTGACCTAAATCAATAAGTGTCCCAGCACAAGGGACATTACTTTCCATCAGTGTTAAGTTTTCCCTGTTCTACAGTCTCCTGGTTTAGTAGAAATCCTTCTCCTCCAATGTCCCCTACCCCCGCCACAATAATCTTCTGGTGATTTAGGGGGTAATAGAACTGAGAGAGCTGTCATATCCTGCCATCAAAAGTGCCCTACTATGCCCACCTCCTCCATTGACGGCAGCTGTACTATAGTTTCTATGCATATAAACACTATCTTTGAATAGAGTAGAGCTGCAGGATTCTGGATAAAATGAGAATCTCAATTTTTTTTTGCTTAGAATAAAGATCACGATTCTCAGTGTAATATGATCTTTCACATTATACAAAAAAATGGACTATCTGTACTAGTTTATTTTTTTTTTTTAATTCATTGAAGTGTAGTTTTCCTCCAAAGAATTGAGTTTGAAAGACCACTGCGCAAATACAGGGGTGTGTGGGGTGTATCGGAGAATGAAGATATCTACTAAACCAGAGGACAGCAAGCACACTAATGGAATGTCCTTGTGCAATTATTATTTTTTTAAACTAAACTTTAAAGCGCAGTTCCAAGCTAAATTGAAACCAGGTCTTAATCACTCGATCACCACCCCCCCCTTCCTCCCCCCCCCCCCTCGTTTTTGCACATCCTTTTTTTTTTTTTTAGCCATTTTGTACCTTTTTTTTTTTTTTTTTTTTTGCAGCAGGACTTCCGTCCTAACCTCGCTGCAGCAAAGTACGTCATCTCGGTTTTGGTTTGGGCCCCTCCTCCTTCGCCACCTTCTGGGACCTGTGTGTGACCCAGAAGATGCCAGGGTCATTCAGAAAGCGCAGAGTGACTTTGTGAAGCCTAAAGGCTTTACTGTCGATTTCCCTTAGTTGCAATGGCGGTGCCTGCACACGAGCCGATGAAATCGGCATTGGGGTGCAGACATCGTGGGATCCCTGGACAGGTAAGTGTCCTTATATTAAAAGTCAGCATTTACAGTATTTGTAGCTGCTGACTTTTACATTTTTTTTTTTTTTTGAGGCTGGAACTCCAATTTTACCTGCCACTATGTATCTGGGATAGGAGACAATAGCAGTCAAATAAAACACATAAAAAGCACTGTAAGAACCGATCAAATCCAAATTTCTAAACACTGTAACGCTCCTGCGTTTTATGTATGATGTGGATTTTCAGCTGCAGAAATATTCCACTTCAGTAGTCATGTAGAGAAACGCTGAGACACCAATTCCAACTCTCAATGACTCATCATGTGTGGATGATCTCAATTCAGCAAGTAAATACACACACTCAATAAGATGTTTCCTAGAGTGATTTATGTATATAGTAACACAGTGATGATAGGCTGAAGAGACAGGTTGGGTAGAGATGGTAGATGACAGACACTTGAAAGGAAATGTTCTTGAAAGTAAGATAGTAGCAGATGGGATGCAGATAGGTTTAGCAATCATGTATGGTAGCAGATGACAGAGTAGCAGGTGGACATACAAGAGAGATCAACCCAGTGCAAGAACAGGTGGTAGTAGACTCAAGAGCTAGCAATCTTAGATAATGCAGATGTAGTAATAGTCCTTAGTATGCAGAGCTAGATAGTGTAAGCTTTAGTATGAAAGTTATAGAGGCTTCCCCTGTGGGGTACTTATCACTAATAGCAATGTAGCAGAGGAGAGGTTCAGCAAGAGCGGATGATCCGGTAGCGGGATACAGGGATCAGCGCAGCGTGGTTCCGACAGCGAGGTATGCTTGCAAGCATGAGAGCTTCAAGACAGGTTAGTAACAAGGTACAAAGCAGTTTGAACGAACACATGTGAGTGAGAGCCGGCGATCTAAATAGCCATCCAGTCCGGCGCTCAGTGATGACAGCATCAGTCTTAAAGGTGTATGCGCACCTTACCAAAAGAGAATGGTGGGGCGCATACACTTATGAAAGAGTAATTAGGGTACCCAAAGGTACCAGAACATTACAGTACCCCCCCCCCTTAAGGCCGGCTCCTGAACGCCTCTGGAGCTGGTTTGTCTGGGTACTTCGCATGAAAATTGCGAATTAATCTAGAGGCATGTATGTCAGAGGTGTTTAGCCAGGTGTCGTCTTGGGGCCCATAGTTCTTCCATCGAACCAAGTACTGAAGTCTTCCTCTGTGGATACGAGAATCCAGAATCTCTTTTATCTCATATTCTTCTCCACCTTCAACTTGTACAGGAGGAGGAGGTGGGATAGTAGGCCTTATTCTTTGGTCAGGAACATGGGGCTTCAGTAGTGACACATGGAAAATGGGATGTATTTTGAGGTCTATTGGCAATGTAAGCTGTACTACAGCTTTTCCAATAAGTTTCTTGATTGGGAAAGGTCCCAAGAAAAGAGGTCCAACCTTTTTGCTAGGGATTTTCAGTCTTAAATTTTTTGTTGAGAGCCAAACGAGGTCCCCGATAGCGTACTGAGGAGAAGGTCTTCTGCGAAGATCATAGTACTTCTTTTGTTGACTATGAGCGTGTGCAATGGTAGTATTAAGCAAACCCAGAGAGTCCTTTATTTGGGTAAGATAGTCTGAAGCTACTGGGTTATTTGAAGGAAGGATGCGTGGTGGAAGAATAGAGGGATGAAACCCATAGTTCAAGTAGAACGGACTCTGCTTGGTCGTACTGTGGGTTGCGTTGTTGTAGGCAAATTCTGCCAGAGGGAGAAGATCCACCCAATCATCCTGTTGGTAAGAAGTGTAACAACGTAAATATTGCTCGATGCATTGGTTGACTCTTTCAGTCTGTCCGTTGGTCTGTGGATGGTAAGGAGAAGTGAGCTTCCGCTCGATCCGTAGTATGTGACATAGTTCTTGCCAGAACTTGGAAATAAATTGTGATCCACGGTCAGACAGAAGAGTTTTTGGGATACCATGTAACTTAAAGACATGTTTCATCAGGAGTTCTGCCGTTTGTTTGGACGAAGGTAGTCTGCGAATAGCAATGAAATGTGCCATTTTTGTCAGATGGTCCACTGACACTAAGATGGTATTAAATCCTTTGGAAGGAGGCAATTCCACTATAAAGTCCAAGGACACAACTTCCCATGGAGTTTGGGGTATTGGTAGACTGCATAGTAGACCGGATGGTCTCGTAGTGTCAATTTTGGACCTGGCACAGACATTGCATGAAGAGACGAATTTTTGTATAGATGTTTTCATGTCAGGCCACCAGAATTGCCTGGTAATCAGATTAAGAGTCTTTGTCATACCCATATGTCCTGCCATAGGCACATCATGCGATAATTCCAAGATCTTGGTGAGTATGGTAGGTGGTATGTAAAGTTTGTCGTTGTAGTAGAGGAAGCCTTCTGCATCAGTATTTAGTTGTGGTGGGGGTGAATCCAAACTTATACCATGCAAAACCTCTTCCTTCAAGGAACGGACAACTCCAATAATGCGTTTGTGAGGTATTATAGGAACGGAAGGGATTTCGAAGTAGTTTTCTTCAGTTAGTCGTGATAGTGCATCCGCCTTTTTGTTCTTATCTGCAGGTGTGTAGGTCACTAGGAAGTTAAACCTTAGAAAGAATAGTGACCATCGTACCTGTCGGTGCGAGAGAGTTTTGTTAGTCTGAAGATATTGGAGATTTTTATGGTCCGTGTATATAAGTATTGGTAATTGGGTGCCTTCGAGTAGATGTCGCCAATTCTCCAGAGCCAATTTTATAGCAAGCAGTTCCTTTTCACCCACGGGGTAATTTATCTCTGGACTGCTTAGGGATTTAGAAAAAAAGGCGACTGGATGAAGTGGTGAAGTGTGAGTTGGTCGTTGGGAGAGTATTGCTCCTACTGCCATGTTTGACGCATCTACTTCCAGAATGTATTGGAGGGATGGGTCTGGATGGCGTAGTATGGGAGCAGAAGTAAACCTTGTCTTTAACAGGTGAAAAGCTTTATTTGCTTCATCTGACCATTTGAATGTTTTTTTAATGCTAGTGAGCTGTGTGAGGGGTCTCACAATGGCAGAGAAGTTTCTAATGAACTTCCTGTAGAAATTTGAAAATCCAAGGAATCGCTGTAGCGCCTTGCGTGTGGTTGGTGTAGGCCAATCCTGAATGCAGGATATCTTACTCATGTCCATCTCGATTCCTGTTTTGGATATGATGTAGCCTAGAAACAGTACCTCTTCTTTATGAAACAAGCATTTTTCCAGTTTCACATAAAGGTTGTGTGCAAGCAATCTCGATAATACTAGTCTTACATGTCTTATGTGTTCAGACAGGGATCGTGAATATATAAGTATATCGTCCAGATATACCACAACACAGACATCTAGTAAGTCTCTGAAAATATTGTTTATAAATCGTTGAAAAACTGCAGGGGCGTTGCATAGCCCGAATGGCATTACAAGATATTCAAACAATCCGTATCTGGTTCTAAATGCAGTGTTCCACTCGTGTCCATCACGGATTCGAATGAGATTGTATGCTCCTTTCAGGTCCAATTTTGAAAAATAGGTAGCTCCACGCACCTGCTCAATGAGCTCAGGGATAAGCGGTAGAGGATAGCGATCTTTTATTGTAATAGCATTCAATTTCCTGTAGTCGATGATAGGTCTGAGACTTGAGTCCTTATTGCGGACAAAAAAGAGTCCTGCTGCTGTGGAAGAAGTGGAAGGTCTAATAAAACCTTTTTCCAAATTCTCATCCAAATAGTCTTTGAGATGGGAAAGTTCATCCTGTGAAAGAGGATAAACATGACCGAACGGCAATTTGCTATTTGGGAGTAGATCAATGCTACAATCATAGTCTCGATGGGGAGGTAGTGCTTGAGCATTTTTCTCAAGAAAAACCTCAGAGAGATCCTGATAACATAGTGGTGCAATCTCATCTGTCACCACAGACAGGATCTTCCCGAAAGACGGGAGGTTACACGTACCCTCGCAATAGCAAGAGAGGAAGGTCAGGGTCCGTTCCTTCCAATCTATGGTTGGTTGATGTGTGTGCAACCAGGGAAGTCCCAAAACAATGGGAAAGTGGGGTGAAGGTATTAGATCGAAGGTAGTGGTCTCCATATGAGACCCGTTAGTAGTGACTAGGAGTGCCTGTGTCTGATCAGTGATCGGACCAGAGGATAAAGGAACACCGTTAATAAGACTCACTGAGACAGGTTTAAGTTTAGAAATAATAGGAACTTTATTTAAAGCAGCAAAACGTATGTCAATATAATTTCCACAAGATCCTGTGTCAATCATGGCCTTAGTAGTAATCCTGTTCTGGTCCCACTGTAATGTTAAGCAAACAGAAAGATAAGGGTTAGTGATTGAAGTTGTCAATCCCCCTAGGAGGACATGTGAACACTCACTCTTCTTTTTGTAGACTAGGGGACAGACGTTTATCTTGTGATCCGGGGATGCACAGTACAAGCAGAGATTACCAGATCGTCTTCTGGCTCTTTCCATAATTGATAGAGGTGGGCGTATGGTTCCTACCTCCATAGGAACGGGGTCAACGGCCGAGATCCGAGAAGAACTGGATAATGGCATTCCCATTTTCTCAGCCTTTCTTTCTCGTAGTCTTCTATCTATGGTGATACTGAGTTGTATCAATGCATCCAGGGTTTTTGGCAGATCCGCTCGGGCGAGCTCGTCTTTAACGGCCTCTGATAGGCCAAGCCTAAATTGGGTTTTCAGAGATGCATCATTCCATTCTGAATCAAGGGTCCATCTCTTGAATTCTGCGACAAAGTCTTCTACAGGTCTCCCACCTTGTTTCAAGGATCTTAATTGAAGATCGGCAGTACTCTGCCTATTGGGATCATCATATAGGCTAGTGAGTTCTGCTAGGAACAAGGCATAGGAGTTGAGAAGCTGATCGCTTTTCTCAAAAAGAGAGTCTGCCCAGGCCCGAGGATCGCCTGTTAGGTAAGAAATAATAGTACAAACGTTAATGTGATCAGTAAGGTAGGTACGGGGTTTTAGCAAGAAAAGTAACTCACATGCGTTTTTAAATTCGCAAAATTTTTTGCGATCGCCTGTAAATACCAAAGGAGGATTTATTTTGGGTTCAGGGGACTGAGCAGTGGTAAGTTGTGTCAGTCTAATAACCTGCTGCGACAGAGCCTGATTGTCTTCTTTTAATTCAGCAAGTGCGTGTATTAACGCAGTTACTTGCTGTTTTAATTGTGTCATTTAAGTGGTTATTTCTGCTGAATCCATTTGTGGTTCGTTCAATCTGTAACGCTCCTGCGTTTTATGTATGATGTGGATTTTCAGCTGCAGAAATATTCCACTTCAGTAGTCATGTAGAGAAACGCTGAGACACCAATCCCAACTCTCAATGACTCATCATGTGTGGATGATCTCAATTCAGCAAGTAAATACACACACTCAATAAGATGTTTCCTAGAGTGACTTATGTATATAGTAACACAGTGATGATAGGCTGAAGAGACAGGTTGGGTAGAGATGGTAGATGACAGACACTTGAAAGGAAATGTTCTTGAAAGTAAGATAGTAGCAGATGGGATGCAGATAGGTTTAGCAATCATGTATGGTAGCAGATGACAGAGTAGCAGGTGGACATACAAGAGAGATCAACCCAGTGCAAGAACAGGTGGTAGTAGGCTCAAGAGCTAGCAATCTTAGATAATGCAGATGTAGTAATAGTCCTTAGTATGCAGAGCTAGATAGTGTAAGCTTTAGTATGAAAGTTATAGAGGTTTCCCCTGTGGGGTACTTATCACTAATAGCAATGTAGCAGAGGAGAGGTTCGGCAAGAGCGGATGATCCGGTAGCGGGATACAGGGATCAGCGCAGCGTGGTTCCGACAGCGAGGTATGCTTGCAAGCATGAGAGCTTCAAGACAGGTTAGTAACAAGGTACAAAGCAGTTTGAACGAACACATGTGAGTGAGAGCCGGCGATCTAAATAGCCATCCAGTCCGGCGCTCAGTGATGACAGCATCAGTCTTAAAGGTGTATGCGCACCTTACCAAAAGAGAATGGTGGGGCGCATACACTTATGAAAGAGTAATTAGGGTACCCAAAGGTACCAGAACATTACAAACACATAGTTAGGTTATGTTAATTCCCTCTAGTGTTCTCTATAATTGTTTTATTGTATCTCTTGTTATGAAGACATATGTTCCTCAGCTCTATCTATTGGTCATAATGTGGTATTTAACTATTGGCTGAGGCAGAGATCATGGGGTCATCTGTCCGTCTCAACCAATCAGGGAAAGCTTTATATTTATTCATAGAATAGAAAGTTTCTTGTGAATGGCTTTGCAGTACTCAGCCTGACTTTATTTTATTTTTGTTGTTGTGCGATGGAAAGTTCCCATCTTACTCCCAGAACACAGCGCTGTATACTGTATGTTCAAAGGCTGAGGCTACATACAGTTAATAAAGTGGGCCCAGCAATCCCACCTGCAGTTTGTTTGGGCCAAATAGGAAGTGAGAGGAAATCCCTCCAAAGTGAGGGAATCCCTGGTTATTACCACAACTAATGTCCATATTGGAGGATTTTCCCTCTATTACTGTTCTGAAGACAAAACAAAGTTTGGGTCTTTCTATTAATTTTCCCAATGACACCCCCATCGTGGGCACAGACAGCAATAAAAACCTAAATATAGTGAATAACTTTGCGCCAGGGGATACCAATGTGCTAGTATACAAAAAAAAAACATAAGAGAAACCCTAAACACATACTGTATATGTAAATGCTGGAAGCTGCACTCATGAAAATGTCTTAATACAAGATTTGAGCAAACTATAAATACAAGTATGTTTCACTTCCCCTTTAAATAGTGCAGTGAACACCACAACTAGTGCAAACAGTGAAACCATTTAATCAATGACAACATTTTTTAGTAATATAGTGAGAAAATGTCATAGTAAATGTATAGTAAAGCAAAAAAAAAAAAAATGTTATTCAATGAGTGTACTGTGTATACACTAGTGGTGCACCAAAATTTTGGCAACCGAAATTTTCATCCGATAATGGGCCTATCCCATTTCGGCCGAAAACGGATCATAAATGCAGAAAATTAATGGCCACCGCCACAGCAGCAGCTTTCACTTTAACCACTTTACCAGTGCCGCCTACAGGGGGAGGAGTCCAGCGACGTAGGTCTACGTCGCTGGACGGGAACAAGCCACTGTGCCGCAGTAGCAGCATAGTGGCTGGGGCTAAAGTGGTTAACTTATATGGTGCGTGACCGCCCGCGGCCGGCTCCCAAGACCCGCCATTTGTACCTCCTTGCCCGCCCTGTGCTAGACTGGTTGCTAGAATCGCCAGCCGCCTGGCGTCGAGAAACCAGTGATGTCACGGTCCCGAGAGGAAAGGGAGGCCGAGAAGAGGACCCAACATCTTCCTCGTCCTCCTCCACACCTATTACTGACTCTCTGGCTCCACCCACCTTCTCCCTCCATCATCTACTGTATGGCCCCTACGGATAGGAAGGAAAGGAGCAGAACCAGAGTCAACCTGCTATCTGTGGGGAGCAGTGAGTGATAAACATATGATGTGTTATGATGTGCATAAAATCATTTGGGGGGAAAAAAGTAATTTTCGATTTCGGTTTTCGGCCAAGAGCATCCTGAATTTTCAGTTTCTGTTTCGGCCCAGAATTTAAATTTTGGTGCATCCCTAGCATACACACGTGATAACTTCATAAGTGCACATGGAACATCCTGAGAATCCAAAGCACAAACCACCACATGGTATGAATAATCACCTCTTTAGTATAATATTTATACCATGAAAAACGAGAGGACAAAACTAATCCCATATAAATAGAATTTATTAGTAAAAAGCTGATGGGTATTCACAAATAGAAGAAATGTACCCAGCATGTAAATTCAGAATGCTGCCCACAGACGTGAGTGATGAGTTAAGCTCCGCACACATGATCCAAAAATCAGACGACAGATTGTCTGGTTTTTGTTTTCATGCTAGTCGCATATCGAAGATGAAGAGTTTACTAAAGTTCCGAAAATTCATGTATGACAGAATATAAAAACGGAAATGATGTCATGTGTTGTAGTTTATTTGTATTGTATTTTCGAATGACAACTGTACTTATTACACGAAAATCTTACGATCTGGTATCGCACGAGAAAAAAGTTTGTGCTTGTCTGATTGGCTAATATCGGATAAACCATCGTGATTGGCTCTCAAAAGCTCTGTACTAATGATCCAAATAGAATACGATCGCTTCCAAAGCGGTATTTTTTGTCCGATTCTTGGTGTGTGTGTACGGGCCTTTAGTCTTCTGAGCTTCACCCAACATGTTTTGTCACAAGGGGACATCACCAGGGGCTGTTGAAAGTGGCTGACAGTTCCTATTACAATAAATAGGCTGCAAGAAAGGAGGAGCAAGAGATGGAGCCATGTCCTCCAGATTTTCACACTAAATGATGGACATTTAAAAAGATACACACACAACTTGGGTATCTTAAAAATAATAAAAGGAAAAAGAACAATACTTTAAAAATGGGGGTCTTAAAAATTACATTTACAATTTTTACAATTAAAAATCCTTTAATTTTTATGATTAGGACTTACAGCTAGTGAAAATCCAAAATTCAGTATCTCAGAAAATTGGAATATTACAATAAAAAAAAGGATTTTTAATACAGAAATGTTGGCTTACTGATAAGTATGTCCATGTACAGTATAGTATGCACTCAATACTTGGACGGGGCTCCTTTTTCATGAATTACTGCATCAATGCAGTGTGGCATGGAGGCGATCAGCCTGTGGCATTGCTAAGGTACAAACCCAAAAAAAGTTGGGACACTGTACAAATTGTGAGTAAAAAAGGAATAGACTAATTTACAAATCTCAGAATCTTATATTTTATTCACAATATAATATAGATAACATATCAAAATGTTGAAAGTGAGACATTTTGAAATGTCATGCCAAATATTGGCTCATTTTGGATTTCATGAGAGCTACACATTCCAAAAAAGTTGGGGCAGGCAGCAATAAGAGCCCAGAAAAGTTAAATGTACATATAAGGAACAGCTGGAGGACCAATTTGCAACTTATTAGGTTAATTGGCAACATGATTGGGTATAAAAAGAGCCTCTCAGAGTGGCAGTGTCTCTCAGAAGTCAAGATGGGCAAAGGATTACCAATTCCCCCAATGCTGCGGCGAAAAATAGTGGAGCAATATCAGAAAGGAGTTTCTCAGAGAAAAATTTGAAAGACTTTGGAGTTATCATCATCTAGAGTGCATAATATCATCCAAAGATTCAGAGAATCTGGAACAATCTCTGTTTGTAAGGGTCAAGGCCAGAAAACCATACTGGATGCCTGTGATCTTCGGGCCCTTAGACAGTACTGCATCACATACAGGAATGCTACTGTAATGGAAATCACAACATGGGCTCAGGAATATTTCCAGAAAACATTGTTGGTGAAAACAATCCACCGTGCCATTCGCCGTTGCCGGCTAAAACTCGATAGGCCAAAAAAGAAGCCAAATCTAAACAAGATCCAGAAGCGCAGGCGTTTTCTCTGGGCCAAGGCTCATTTAAAATGGACTGTGGCAAAGTGGAAAACTGTTCTGTGGTCAGATGAATCAAAATTTGAAGTTCTTTGTGGAAAACTGGGACACCATGTCATCCGGACTAAAGAGGACAACCCAAGTTGTTCTCAGCGCTCAGTTCAGAAGCCTGCATCTCTGATGGTATGGGGTTGCATGAGTGTGTGTGGCATGGGCAGCTTACACATCTGGAAAGGCACCATCAATGCTGAAAGGTATATCTAAGTTCTAGAACAACATATGCTCCCATCCAGACGTTGTCTCTTTCAGGGAAGACCTTGCATTTTTCAACATGACAATGCCAGACCATATACTGCATCAATTACAACATCGTTGCTGCGTAGAAGAAGGATCCGGGTACTTAAATGGCCAACCTGCAGTCCAAATCTTTCACCGATAGAAAACATTTGGCGCATCATAAAGTGGAAGATGCGACAAAGACGACCTAAGACAGTTGAGCAACTAGAAGCCTGTATTAGACAAGAATGGGACAACATTCTTATTCCTAAACTTGAGCAACTTGTCTCCTCAGTCCCCAGACTGAGGCAGACTGTTATAAAAAGAAGAGGGGATGCCACACAGTGGTAAACATGGCCTTGTCCCAACTTTTTTGAGATGTGTTGATGCCATGAAATTTAAAATCAACTTATTTTTCCCTTAAAATGATACATTTTCTCAGTTTAAACATTTGATATGTCATCTATGTTGTATTTTGAATAAAATATTGAAATGTTAAATTTCCACATCATTGCATTCTGTTTTTATTCACAATTTGTACAGTGTCCCAACTTTTTTGGAATTGGGTTTGTATTATGAAAGCCTAGGTTGCTTTGATAGCGTCCTTCAGCTCACCTGCATTGTTGGGTCTGGTGTCTCTCATCTACCTCTTGGCAATACCCCACAGATTCTCTATGGGGTTTAGGTCAGGCTAGTTTGCTGGCCAATCAAGCACAGTAATACCATGATTATGAAAACAGGTATTGGTAATTTTGGCAGTGTGGGCAGGTGCCAAGTCCTGCTGGAAAATGAAATCAGCATCTCCATAAAGCTGGTCAGCAGAGGGAAGCATGAAGTGCTCTAGAATGTCCTGGTAGAGGGCTGCGTTGGCTTTGGACTTGATAAAACACAGTGAACCAACACCAGCAGTGACATGGCTTCCCAAATAATCACTGACCGTAAAAACTTCACACTGGACCTCATGTAACTTGGATTATGTGCCTCTCCATTCCTCAGACTCTGCAACCTTGATTTCCAAATGAAATGCAAAAAAACTACTTTTATCCGAAAAGAGGACTTTGGACCACTGAGCAACAGTCCAGTCCTTTTTCTCCTATGCCAAGGTAAGACGCTTCTGACGTTGTCTCTGGTTCAGAAGTGGCTTGACACAAGTAATATGACAGTTGTAGCTCCTGGATGCGTGTGTGTGTGTGGGGGCTCTTGAAGCACTGACACCAACCATAGTCCACTTCTTGTGAATCTCCTCCAAATTCTTGAATGGCCTTTTGCTTCACAATCCTTTCAACACTGCGGTTATCACTGTTGCTTGTGCACCTTTTTATACCGTTTTACCCTCCACTCAACTTTCCATTAATATGCTTGGATACAGCACTCTGTGAAAAGACAGCTTCTTTAGCAATGACCTTTTGTGACTTACCCTTCTTGTGGAGGGTGTCAATGACTGTCAACTGTCAGGTCAGCAGTCTTCCCCATGATTGTGTAACCTATTGAACCAGACTATATAAAGGCTCAGGAAACCTTTAAAGATATTTTTAGTTAACCAGACTTCTGAGGTTGAGCACCCGACCCCCCACACACACCTGTACTCTATCAAGTGTCCACTATCAAGTAGATATAGGAGGAGTCGCTTGTAGTGCAGTCGCACATCTCTCCCAGCAAGGAGTGTTATCTCCAAGGGTTAGAGAGGCTGGATTCATCCTTTTTTATCGATAGTGTAGGACCCACTGATAATGGGGTACTTTGACGTAGTGGTGGGCTTGAGCACGATATGGCCATATGGTGGGACTAAATCCCCATTTTTATTTATGGATTGTCTCAATATTTGATAGCCTTTTCTTTTGCATGTGTGCGCTATTCTTTTTTAATATACATGTCGCTTGGTTCATAGCTGCACCGGCTTTAGATATACATGTTCAGGGTTTGCTCCCCCAATTTTTTGCTTGTTTATTTTGAGTTAATTAGCTGATTAGAGTGTGACACTATGAGTACACAATATTGAACTTTTTCACAATATTCTACTTTTCCGAGATACTGAATTTTGGGTTTTCACTAGCTGTAAGCCATAATCGTAAAATTAAAAGAAAGTAATGCTTCAAATATACCACTCTGTGTGTAATGAATCTATATAATATGCGTTTCACTTTTTGAATTGAAATACTGAAATTACATTTTTTTTTTTTTAAGTAAAATGTTACAGTTTTTATTTAAGGAGCAATATATTTTTAGACTTGTTTTCAAGCTGTCTTTCACCTGATCACCTTATATGCAGTGTCCTCCTCCTCACTTCTTGTCTAGCGATGGGTAGTCCTCCATGCTGAGAGCTGCACTGAACACACTATTCCCTGCAGCATTGTAGTGTGAGCGCTAGGCGCTATGGTGATGCACCCACTGGGGACAGGGCCATAGAGGAGGTGTGGATTTTCACAGATACAGTCCGATACAATAGTCTTAAATGAAATCTAAAAGATGTACTTAAACTTTAAGCGCAAACCAGTAAATGAAAGGATAAGTTCGCTTTTTAAAAAAATATATTAAATGCACATTTTTTTTGCAGGTAAAAATGTTCATTTGTTTATTTATTTTATTGGAGCATGTAAAGCATTGCAGATCACTGGTGCCATGCAGGTCTCCTGCAGATCTTTTAGTGTATCTGTGTGCCCATACATGCTGTACCAGCAAGCAGATACACTCTGACAGAAAGAATCAATGAGCTACCACGAAAGCTCCACTGCACTGCGGTAGTTCATTGAGAAGTACAAGCTGACAACCAAAAAGGATGCCGGGATTTGTAGTTCATTCCAACACATAGAACTGCGAGAATGAATGACACAGCAGAGATTCAAAAAAGTGACAGCTAGTACAGGGAACTTCTCCCCCTAATGCTGTCACGGGGGGGGGGGGATCGCATAGCGGCTGTTTCTTTCACACGGGCGGTGCGCCCGACGGAGTCCATTATGCTCAGCAGGGATCGATCCACCGATCCCCACTGAGCTGGCGGATGACCGCTCCGTCTCCGCTCTGTGTGCAGATACGGAGCTGTCAAATCCCCGCTCTCCTCTATGGAGAGATCAAATGAGAACGGACCGCCTGTCCGTTCTCATCCGATCCTCCAGGTGGATGGAAAATATGGTTTCTATCAGTCTGGATTTCACGGACAGGATTGGATCGGATAGCAGCGGACATCCGCCGCTCCATAGGGCTGCATGGAGCATCCGATCCAGTCAGCCTGAAAAACTGACACGCGGTCCTGATCAGAAAGCCCATGTGAAAGGGGCCTTAGGAACACAATATATGCTACAACCTAAAAACGGGTGGAACATGTTCCCAAAGGGAAAACATGTTCCCTTTGGGAAACAATATTCCCAAAGGTGAACTTATCCTTTAACTACGTTTTTTGTGCCATTCTGACAGAGGGGAATACTAGCACAAGTGGCATGCACTTCAATAAAAATAATGGAGTGCTTACTTTTTTTTTTTTTTTTAAGCCTTCTATCTTGCTGGCATGTTTAGCAGACAAGCTGCCTCTCTTTAGGTCAGACGAGGGAGTTTTTTATTCATGGCAGAAAGCCGCATTTTTTTTAACACAAAAATATTAATTTGGTTTGGTAATGCTGACATGTACCCTTTTGATTCGGATGCAGCAGGAAATTTTTCAGGACGGGTCACCTTTAAAGCGTGATGGTCACAGACAACAAATTATTCCGATTGGTTTTAGAAGCTGGCTCATCTGCATAATAACAGCTCTCTCCGCTTTGGAAACTGAGATAACATTTTCACAATATCATATTTAGAGATCTAAACAGTTCTACTGGTAGACTCTATAAAGCAGATTTTAATTCATCTTTTTTTTTTTTTTCTTTTATTCTTAAAGCAGAACTAAATTGGTTAAACATACCTTTCCAACGGCCCTTTGTTGGTGCCAGCATCTCCTTATCTGTCCTGGTCTTTAGCTATCTTCATTGGCTGGCGCAGGATGATGTCATGTCTGCGCATGCGCAAAAGACAGTCATTCTGGCGCTCAGAGACCGGTCTGGAGCTGTAAACTGAGCTGCGCAATGCTAGCTCAGTTTACAGCACTGGAGAAGACAGCAAGCAGGCAGCTAGAGTCATTTTATTGCATGTCTCTGCGGCAATAAAAGCCTGGCTGCTCACCATTTGTTACAGCAGGACTTCAGTTTCACTTTAATTTAGTCAATTCAGAGAACATTTATTTTTTTGCTTCTAACTAAACTTCAGCCTTAACCACTTAAGCTCCGCCCTATAGCAGTTTTACTGCTACAGGGCAGCACCTGTGTGCTGGATCATGTATATACATATGTGATCCGACTACTCGGGGCAGGGGGCGCACATGCCGATCGGCGGGTGCAGGGTACTCTATGCCCTCCGGGAACTCGCCAATCGTTAGGAAGAGAGGCAGAACGGTGATATGTCTATGTAAACAAGGCAGATCGCCGGTCTGACAGGAGGGAAGGGATGGAGTTTGTGTCTCTGCAAAGCAGGGAATACATTTCATCTCCTCCCCCAGTAAAAGCATCACACAGTACAATAAAGCACTAGCTAGGCACACATTTAACCCCCTTTGATCGCCCCTGATGTTAACCCATTCCCTGCAAGTGTCATTAGCACAGTGACAGTGCATATTTTTAGCACTGATTACTGTATTAGTGTCACTGGTCCCCAAAAGTGTCAAAGGTGTCAGAATGTCCGTCGCAATATCGCAGTTCCGCTATGAGTTGCTAATCGCCACCGTTTCTAGTAAAAACATTTATTTAAAAATCCCATAGTTTGTAGACGCTAAAACTGTTGCACAAACCAATCAATCAACGCTTATTGGGATTTTTTTTTAACCAAAAATATGTAGCAAAATACATATTGGTCTAAATTTTTGAAGACATTTGATTTTTTCAAATTTTTCTATTGGATATGTTTTATAGTAGAAAAAAAAAAAAAAAAAAATATATATATATATATATATATATATATATATATATATATATATATATATATTTTCACAATCGAAGGCCTTTTTTTTGCTTATAGCGCAAAAATATAAAGAAGTGATCAAATGCCTCTGAGGGGAAAAAAGGGCATACTTTTTTTTGGGGGGGTACAGCTTTGCACAACCGCGCAATGGTCAGTTAAAGTAACGCAGTGCTGTATTGCAAAAAATAGCCTGGTTATGAAGGGGAGCAAATCTTCTGGAGGTCAAGTGGTTAAAGTGAACCTGAAGTCCAAAGTGATAGGTTGACTAGACAGCCCAGCTTTCCCCACACGGACCTCTGTGCTCTTTCATAGTCCTGTTCACATAACAGAATTATGTGTTAAAAGCCCTGAGAAAGGCTGTGCTGGAACTTACAAAGGGCTAATGATCCTCCCCCATGCTCACGTGAATATGGTTGGGCCTGATGACTTGCTGCTCTGGTACAGAGCATTGCATCATGGGAGAAAGGGGAGAGGGTCACATACATGGAGGTACCTTGCAATTCCAGGGGCTCTGGCATAAAGAAAAAAAGGTGGTGTGAAAACGTGACAAAGGGAAAATAGCTATCATGGAAACCAAAGAAAAAGTGAAAAGTGTATTATATGCTCCATTCACATGGGCCAATAGGGGACAGTAAAAACAGGTGGTTGATCTGTGTTTTTACAGCCTCCTATGACCACTCACCTAAAAGCAGACCTGGTGTGCTCAGGTGACTAAACACTGCTGCATCAAACTTAAATGCAACAAGCAGTTTCATGGGCAGCACTGCCTGTTAAACTCTCCTATGTAAGTGAATAGGACCAAGCCTCAACCACAAGTCAAACACTTGGCTCACAGTTGCAGCACTGCAATGCAAAATTGCCATTAAAAAAAAAAAAAAACACAGGAATCAGGAGAAAAATGAAAAACGATCCACGACTGTTAGTGTGAAAGGAGCCTTAAAGTGTATTACCAAGCGCAGGAACAAATAAAAAGCTATCTTTTTAAAAGACAAAACACTTTTCAAGAGAGAAAAAATAAAGAAGAAAAAGGCTGAGACCACAGCCCCAGCTAGGGAAAAGCCAGCCTACTCCTAAGCTAGGCAGCAGCAAACTGAATTGGGAATGAGGCTAGCTGGGGGTATTGGACCATAGGGACAGCCCCCTGTAGGTGTGTCTATACTAAGTTTTTGTGAATATTCTAACAAAATCTTCTGCCTAGCTTACTCCTATGGAGAAGGCCAATACCCAGACGTGCAGATTGTATGAGTGGGCGGCGACTGTCAAAGGACGTAAGAGAAAATGAAAAACGATCCACGACTGTTAGTGTGAAAGGAGCCTTAAAGTGTATTACCACCTTTGAAGTCAAATTCACACAGCGTATTAAACCCCCCAAAATGGGACTTTCAACTTATCATAAAATCCTTTTCTCTGCATTCATTGACAGACACAGCTCTTAAGGATTATGAAACCATTGGGTTATACTGCCCCCTACAGGAGTAGGACAATGAGCAGAAAAAAAAAAAAAAACTTGACTAGGCCTATGGGCAGTCCCTGGTGGTATACTCCCCCTCTCTGCTATAGGTGCCCAGTTTTGTTACTAGCAGTGTGAGAACTATTACAACTTCATAGAGGGGTGGGTGCTGTGTCCGTCAATGAACGCAGAGAAATAACACATTTTTTTCTCAAAATGTTTGGTCTTTTTTTCATTTGTAGAGCAAAAAATAAAAAAACCCAGGGCTGATTACAAGCCACTAAAATAAAGCTCTATTTGTGTGGAAAAAAAAACTATAAAAATGTCATATGGGTACAGTGTTGCATGAGTAATTGTCATTCAAAACACGACAGCACTGAAAACTGGCCTGGGCAGGAAGGGGGTGAAAGTGCCCAGTATTGAGGTGGGGTAAATTACCAGCACTGATGCTGCTGTTTATATGGGGTAAACAAACCACTAAACTGTTGAGTACATCCTCACAGAGTTCTGTGCCCCCTCTGATGTTCCCACACTCACCGTAATGAAGGGACCCCCTGCAAACAGCATGAGAGTCAAACATGTTTTAGCTCCTATGGAATGGTGTTCCTCTTTGCTCCACTTTTTTTTACTCCACCAGACTCCTCTCTCCACTCCAAGGTATTAGGCCTCTTGCACATGATACCCTGTTTGAGCATCTACTTTTTCAGACGTTTTTTTTTTTCTTTGTATGTATGTGCGCGTATTTACACGCATTTTTTGTGCATATATGCATTTTTGCACGCAAATGAGCAAAAACGTATTCTCGCGTTCTCATTCTGCATAATATGTAAATGGACATTTCGCATTTGCGCGCATGAAGCGTAAATTACTGACCAAAAAGTATGAATTTTCTATTTTTTTTTTTTTTTTTTACTGAAGAATGCACAGCGCTTGTTTACACGCCAGTGTACATTACAACTATTGGGCCAGATATTAGCTCAGTAAAAAAAAAAAAAAAAATCTGTACTGAGATTTTTCAAGCTGCAGTGTGCAAAAGGCCTTAGACCATTCCCTTTTAATAGGCAAGTATGCCGACATCAGCCTCAGGCAGTAATGAGGATCAAAGAGGAAAAAGAATCTTCATATAGTGTAGTAATTACTTATTTTTTAACACACGCTAAAAGAATGTACTTGGGTATAACACATTTAAAAACTGGCATCCAATAGTAAATTACTCAAAAGACAGAACCTGAAAGTGCTGCATCCAATGTGCTCTCTACAGGCCAGAAGTGACGTCATCGGAAACTGGAAGTCCCACCCAACGCATTTCGCTCGTTCTATTGGGCGTCTTTAGGAACAGGTTTTAATGTGTGTTATAAATAAACAATTACTACACTATGAACTAGTGATCAACCAATATCATTTTTTTTAATGCCGATACCGATATTTTAGTCATCGGATATCGGTATCCGCCGATATTCTTGGATATGTACAAAAATGTTTTTCTTCAGGTACTCATTGTGGAGGGATCTGGGGGTCTAAAAGGTCCCAAATCCCTCCTCGGAACTGAAAAGCATTCAAAACGCCAAGTTTGGCTGTTTTGAATGCTGTCAGTTTTTTTAATTTGGCGCCGACTACCCAGAAGTAATGTCATGACATCACTTACGTTTTTTTTACATGGAGACCGGCGCATGCGCACTTGCGGCAGGGATACCAGCTTTTACGGGGACACATCTTCATGCTACACCGGGTCTTCTCTTCGTCGGCAGTGGCAGGCGGTGGAGGTAGGATTTATGGGTCTCCCGGTGGGACGGGAGACCCGGGTGAGCCGTGGAAGGCGGCGGGAGGGGGGATATGTCCTTTCCCCCTCCTTGTAATGAAAGCCGAGCCTTCTGAGCCGATCTTTGGCTATGGACACCGTTACCGGGGTGATGCCTCTAGCTGCAGGCATCACTACGGTATAAGCACTTTCCCTAAATATCGGCAACCTCAGGGGCCGATTCTGATATATCGGGGAAAGTGCATATCGGCCCCCGATATATCGGTGTTGCCGATAATCGGTCGATCTCTACTATGAACTATGGGAGGGTAGAGGAGTCTGGAGAAGTCTGGCGCAGTAAAAAAGAGAGGAGCAAAGAGGAAAAACATTTCCTAAGAGCTAAAGCGTATTTGACTCTCTGTTTGCAGGGGGTCCATTCTTTCTGGGGAGTGCGGGAACACGGAGCACTTTTTTGAGCAAAAAGTCACTTTATTAATGCCACGCACTTAACAACAGATAATCAAGACAAGGCATACTTTGGAGTGTATATATATTGGGAACTGTGTACACACTTAAAAGAGAAGTATGGGGTGAAGTTTTTTCCAGAACCATATATACCTAGCTGGATGCAGCATCAGTAAAAGGAATAAAAGTCATAAAAAAAAACAAAAAAAAACAAATGAAAACGGAAAGTGTCAAAATATAAACATAAAAGTAAAACAAATAATAATAAAAAAAAAAAAATGTAAAAGCGCCCCCGTCCCCATTAGCGTAAGCGAACGCATACGTAGGTCACACCTGCATATATAAACAGCATTCAAACCACACATGTGCGGTATCACTGCGAACGTTAGAGCGAGAGCAATAATTCTAGCCTAAAACTTCCTCTGTAACTCTAAATCAATAACCTGAAAAAATGTTTTAAAGTTTCGCCTAAGCAGATTTTTAAGCACTGAAGTTTGGCGCAATGCCACGAATGTGCGCAATTTTAAAGCGTGAAATGTTAGGTATCTATTTACTCGGCATAACATCATGTTTCACATAATGCAAAAAAAATCAGGCTAATGTTTAGTGTTTTTTTATTGCGTGATAGTATTTTTTCCCAAAAAATATTACGTCTGAAAAACTGCGGCGCAAATAATGTGCGACATAAAAAGTTGCAATGACCACCATTTTATTCCCCAGGGTCTCTGCTGAAAAGAAAAAAACAGTTATAATATATGGGGGTTCTGAGTAAATGTCTAGCAAAAAAACGATTTGTACATGTAGGAGAGAAGTGCCAGAATTGGCCTGGGTGGAAAGTGGTTAAAGCGGTTGTATACTGCCGAAAAAAACAAAACCCTGCAAGACAAAGGCATAATGAGCTAGTATGCATCGCATACTAACTCATTATGAAATACTTACATTAAAATTTAAAACTTACCTTAAAACGAAGCCCCCGACACCACTGTGGGAGCTCAGCGTCTCTTCCGGGTTCGGCGGCTCCGGCGCTGTGAGTGGCCAGAGCCGCGATGACGTCACTCCCGCGCA
The DNA here is from genome assembly GCF_965119305.1 of Pelophylax lessonae. Lineage (NCBI taxonomy): Eukaryota > Metazoa > Chordata > Amphibia > Anura > Ranidae > Pelophylax > Pelophylax lessonae. The sequence goes on from NC_138770.1 coordinate 653,925,384, forward strand.
TGCGCGCATGAGTCACTTTCCAGCAAGGATCTCTGAAGGTCCGCATGCGCCGCTAGTGTCAGCGGCTGCATGCAGGGCAAATATCTCCTAAACCTTGCAGGTAATTAATTGTGCCTTATTATAGGCTTACCTGTAGGTATAAGTAAAAGAAATTAGTATACTACCGCTTTAATATTTATCGTGGATTTGTTTATTGTTTTATCTATTGGTTACGTTCATTTGTATGTACTGTATAGAACTGTGAAGATGTATCCATATGTAAAATGTGTGACACAGCAGTGCCTACTCATAGGTATGGCGAATAAATTTCACAGAATTCAAACAGGTAAATGTGTGGGGATCTTTATATATTAAAAAAAAATATATATATATATATATAATTTAACCTTTTGACCACAGATACGCTTTAAGCTAATCCCATTCATGTCTATCTCAAACAAAAGAAAAAACATTTTTTTTTCTTTAAGAATCGTGCCGTGTGTTTCTCCACTCTCGTATCTGACATCTATGGCGTGTTCAGGAAGAATAAACGCCACACACAGCGGCTAATTCTTATTTTTTTTTTCACCCATGGATGCTTGTTAGAGGCACGAGAACCCCATATTTTTTTACCTTTCCCTAAGAAATGCAGCTTTTTTTTTTTTTTTTCCCCACCTGCAATTAGTACACATGTAAATAATGCTTAGCAGAATCCAATTTTAATTGTCAAATAGCCAGGACACCATTGGCAACCAAGCTGACCTAAATCGAGCTCTCCGACTCTATTGAGGGTCACAACAACCTATTAAGATTTGCTGTGTCTAATTAGTGAGTAGCAGCGAGCCTCAGTTACATGCAACCGCCGAGAACTCACGTAGAATGACAATATATTCCGTCTCAGAGTCTGGCTCCAGTGTTTGGTATTCAGTTCACACTATCCTCTGCCCTAAATAACAAAGAGCAGCGGAGAAAGCGGCCACTAGCAGTCGATAGAATTCAGCAATCTTACCTAATGACAAAGAAAACAAACAAGAACAATGATACGCGGTGACAAATGTTGAATAAATGAGTCCTAACTAATCTGATTTTTCAGCTAAAGCTATCCTAAGAACTGTCCTAGTGTGGGTTATTGATACATAGCATTTATTTTTACAATAAACAGCAGATCTAACACCAAAAAGACCCGGATGACTCGCAGGCTTAAAATGCTTCCCAGAAAACAAATCCACGATCAATCTTTTCAGTTTTGCACGTCAGTAAGTTTTTACATTTATTTTAATATTTCAGCAATTTTCCATTTCGCTAATCACGTCAAACTAACCAAGCTGTCCAGATGGGGGTCTTAGTTAGCATATTTTCTATACATACAATTAAAGAGGAAGTAAAGTTTTGAAAAAAAAAATATATATTTATTTTTTTTTAACCTGCAAAGTAGATGCATAATGTGCTAGTATGCAACGAAGCCCGCGTCGTCCCTGCTTGAGGATGCATCCATCTTCACCGGTCTTCCTTCCAGGTCTGTGGACTCCGGCTGTGCTACTTGCCGGAGCCGCATGAGCCGCATGAAGTCACTCCCGCGAGTTGCTGGTCACGGCACAGGGCTCTGAACAAATGGCACGGGTGGCCATTCCTTCAGAGCGCATGCACCAATGACGTCATTGGCTGCATGCCATGTAAATATCTCCTAAACGGTGCAAGTTTAGAAGATATTCACAGTACCTATCAGTGCTGTATCTTGGCCTAGGCCGACAGGGCCCAGGCTCAGAGCGGCACTTTGCAGGGGGGGGCAGCAAAAAAGCTGCACCCCACACTAAGCTCCTCCTGGCTCCTGCATGAAAAGGGTCCCCGCCGGCTTGCGCTACACTTTTAGAATTGTGCCAGTCTTATGGGGCGAAATAGGCCAGAGGGCAGGGTCCAGGAGGCAAATCAGTCTGTCACCCTCATAAAGTGGTCACGCTGCTACCTGCCGGTATGATAAGGACATTCGGACACACCGCAGGCCGCCGACCACACTTAATATTAAGGGCACTGATATACTGTGGTTGTGGTTTACAGATGACAGGGCGGGTCATAAACAGGAAGGGGTGTGGCCTTTACAGGAAGGGGTGGATCATATTTAAATAAGGGGGTGCACAAGTCAGGACTAGGACAGCACAAAACCTAAATACACCACTGGTGCCTATAGGTAAGCCTTATCATAGGCTTACCTATAGGTACACACAGTACCTGGGGGTTTACAACCACTTTAAAGGGACAGTCCACCCAATCTTCATATTTTAGGTATTGGTGAAGCATGGTAATCTGAGTGGAGTTACCCTTTAAAAATTATGGACAGTCTCAAGGCACCCCATTCTAAAATGTAAAAGTTATTATAGTTTTACATAAGGCAGCAACAACCGCACAAGTAGAAAACCCAATGTTAGAGGTGATGTATTCTTCCAAAGCAAATACACTTTTGAAAACTGGTAGAGACTAGTATTCCAATGTTTCTCTTCTCGCTCAGTTTTTCTTCATCACTCAACGAATGTGCCCCAATGCGAGAGGCAGGGGAGGGTCAAACAAGGATGCTATGCCAGTGACTGACACATCCTCCTTATCAATGGATGATGCCATTGCTCGTTAGAACGCCGGCAGCTAGAAAGTTGTAATGGTGCACAATAAAAATCTGTGGCTTTGTGTAACTAAAAGGCAGGCTTCTTCTACACACCGGCTTCTATACAATTTTTGGGCAATTTTTAGGCATTTTGCCTTGCCTCAAGACACCATAGGTTACATGGGCACCCTGGTTGAAAAAGGCTGCCCTAGCGTTCCTCCAGAGGTTGTTAGGGGTTCATGGGGTTTCATGTTCTGAGTGCTGCCTGTCTGCTGGCCATGGCTTTCCACAAATGTGTGGATTCCCAGCATGCTTTGCAGCTTCTCCTCTGCGGGTTACCACCTGTTTGCTCAGTGAATGCAGCAACGGGACAATATTACTGGTGTGGCAGTGATTAGGGACAGGGATTCCCCTGAGGAAGTCATGTAACTCTGTTGTGACAAATAGCTTTAAACCCAGTTCCGGGGGCCGATACCGAAATATCGGGGAAAGTGCATATCAGCCACTGATATATCGGCCTTGTCGATAATCAGTCTATCCCTAATCCTGACAATAATGTCGGGATCTGCACACATACCAAGGCCGGCAGCTGGCTCAGGCTCTCGAGCTCGGTTTACACTGCCGCGACCTGAAAGTCTAACGACTTACATTCTGGGAAGGCCTTTGTAATCTTCCTGTAATGTCGGATCCAAATCACATCAATTAGGATAAGGATCCGACTTGGAGGCAACTTCCAATAAAGTCTTTGGGCACAAGTCAGATAGAAGTCACAGGAACCTTTTCTAAAGTTGGATCGACTTCAATAGTGCTAATTAAAACAGCTCCTATTGACTAAAATGGGATTTCACATGTCACGTCATGGGTCTCACAAGTCGGACCCCAAGTCGCGGCAGTGTGAACAGAGCCTCCCTCACTGTGCCACTGAGAGCCTGAGCCAGCTGCCCCCCCCCCCCCCTGAACAGCTCCGCACTCAAGTAAGGCCCCTTTCACACGGGCTTTCCGATCAGGTCTGTCAGTCAGTTTTTCAGGCGGACCTGATCGGAGGCTCAATGCACCTTTATGAAGAAGCGGATGTCAGCGGAGACATCTCCACTGACACCTGCTGCTCTCTGATCTGATGTGGTCCATGAAATCCAGACGGAAACCCTATTTTCTATTCGCCTGCAGGATCTGATGAAAATGGAGAAATGGTCCGTTTTCATCCGATCTCCCATAGAGGAGAGCGGGGCTCTGACAGCTCCGTCTTTGCAAAGTAAGCGGGGATGGAGCTGACATCTGCCTGCACAGCGGGGATAGGCGGATCGATCGCCGCTGGGCAAAACGGAGACCGCCGGGCGGGAAGCCCATGTGAAAGGACCCTAAGCGCTGAAGGGACAGAGCAGAGTGCCCACGATTGACAGTCACCACGCTCTGCTCACTGAAGACCAAGTACTGAGCGGTCAGCGGTCTTCGATCGCTCAGTTCTCCGTGTAGGACCTGCGGGGGACAGATTTACCATAAGATCAATTTTTTTTAAATCCCGCACTTCTCTTTTAAATAGCGGTGAGGTTCTAAGGTCTCCCTATATGCCACTACAGGTGTGCTCTTTATCCTCATTGGTTGTCTCCATACTGCTCTTCACTGTCAGCTGTTGTAGAATCTAGATGTAGCTATGTACAAGGCTTCTGATCTATTTATTAGGAATGATAATACCTAGCATAACTGTTTCACACTCAAACACATCCATTTGACAGCCCATCAACAACATATTCCCTCAGCTTATCTCCCATTAGTTGAAAGAGCACACCAGTAATCATCTGAGGATCTCCTCAACTGTCCAATCAACATCTCACGGTTGGCACTTGACTGCTGCAATATTTTGTGCCCAAATGCAGTTAAACTGCTGAAGAAGAAGCCTTCAGACTGTGCAATATCATTGATTCTGTACATGGATACCGTAAACAGCAGGAGGAGGTCTCATAGCATAGAGATTTCATTGATATTTATAAGAGATGAGAGATCTGCCCATCATCGGGATCTGCGCCGCCAAACATGCCACAATTTTTTTTTTTGGTACCATCACTTGGGTGACATTTTATTTTATTGCACATGCTGTATGTCTTTTTCTATGAGACTGTGAAAATGTAACGACCTTTCATCAATCACAGAGATCTGCCAACATGCTGAAATCTCTCTGCGAGAGATAACAGTATGGTTTTATGCTTGTTATCACTCACACGTTGGTTGTTGACTGAGCATGCAGCAAACATTGGTTAGCTAACCACTTGTGTTTATTGAGCGGTTAGGCACAATGCACCCTTTAAGCCCCAGGGGGCCAAGAAGGTAAGCTGTCCATACACGGTTAGCATTTTTTTTAAAAAAAAATTGTTTTCAAAACATACATTAGCAAGAAACATTTTCCTGCTTTTTAATGCGGATATATGAACGTGGTCAGGGGCGGACTGGCAACTTTCGGCCCAGGAGGCAAGTACAAAACAGAGGCCCATGGTGCAGCGACTCAGCCCCCCTCCCGCTCTCACACTTCCCGGCCTCCTACTGACCCCCTTTCCTTGCGGAAGCTCCGCTCCAGGTACTCTTTACTCACCAGCCGAATCCGGGTTTCTGGCCTGGGCACCAGAGGCTGGTTGGAGGGAGCTGGGAAAGCTCGGTCGGGGCTGACAAGGGGAGGAGAGCCTCCAGTGGGGCATGGAATCGATCTCTGCTCAGACACAGTTTACACCATCCATGCTGGGGGGTCTGCGCTCTGTCCTTGTATTCATCCCACACTTAGTAGGTCAGCGGCGGGGACATTTTACTTCACTTCACCAGGAATTCTTTGGGCATGTCTGTGGCAGAAGTGGTGCAGCCTTTTTATGGGGCATCAGAGCAGGGGGGGGGAGCAATGGCCCCCCCCCCTGCCCCCTTGCCCAGTCCTCACCTGAACGTGGTCCTAGGTTTGTAAAAATTGCATTTAGTTGAATGCATATGTGCTAGGGAAAGTTTTATCTGAAATTAGAACTTTTGTGGTCAATGTAATTGTTCTTTTAAATGATTATGTATGATATAGGAATGCATGAAAGAGCACTACAAAGATTTCTGTTTAGTGCATGCAAAAGAATGCAGTATCGGTACTCGGGTAAATGCTTCCAATACCGAAACCGATACTTTCCTGTGTGACTTGCATCAATACAAAATTAATTGGCGCATATCGCACTGCAAAGAATCGCATTCCTGTCTGAAACGCATGCAATTTCCCCCACGGCTCCTGTGTGTGTGTATAGAAAAGGAAAAGTGCCATCTAATGGTTGAGTTTTCTCTTTTTTTTAATGTAAAAACTCAGTACATATCTGGCCAAATGCAAAATCTTCATAGCTGTCCCACCGATGATAACACATTGAAAAAAAGAGGTAAATGTGGGTGAAAATGTAGTGGCATTTTAGGCTCCATGCATAATAGCATTTTTTTTTTTAAGCTAAAAAAAAACTGTAAAAAAACGCTGGATAAAAAAGGATTTTTGTAGTAGCACTTTAGGAGCATTAGCATTTTATTAGCGTTTTTGCAGTAAAAGTAAAAAAAAGCTAAAAAAAACGCTAATAATAGCTCCAAGAAACTCTACAAAAACAATTTTTTTTCTGCTCCTAAATGCTGAAGCTCAAAAAATGCTAATAGCCTAAAGTAGTGGGCATGGACACATAAGATAACACTATTTAGCTTCTGGCAGCAGAAAAAAAGATGCTAATAGCTTCTAGGAGCTTCAAAAAAATGCTAGTGTGCATGGAGACGTAGGCTCCGCTCACACCTGGACGATTGGAATCGCCAGCACGAATCGCGGGACGCTCATGCGATGATATTACTTCTTACTGGCACCCTAATCACGCTGCATTTTTCGCTGTTGCTCAAAAGAAGCTCCTGCTGCTTTTTGACTGACAAGTGTTATGCATTGCGATTTGTTGCGAATGCAGCCCGATTGGGGTGCCAATAAGAAGTAATGGCATTGCACGAGTGTCGCGCAATTCGGAATTTTTTGACTTTTTGCCAAAGCACCCCTGAAGAAGCCTGAAGGCACCCTGGTTGAAAAAGACTGGGTTACAGCAGTGGGACTGGGAGTTCCTGTCCCATTCCTAGACCTAAGGTTAGTCGAGCTGAGGGCTGCTAAGCCATTCACAGGAAGCCTTATGTTTTAGTAATGTAACACTGCCCCCTAGAGGACTGCTGGATATTACACTTTAGGGATTTCCCTGGGTTACCCGTAGCAACTGTTTGCAGAAAACTTAACACTTTAAGTTCTTGGCTCAATCAAAGATCAGTCGAGGGGATGTTGTTTTTGTGTTTTTTTTTAAATTGGGATGGGAGAAGGGATGAGTGGGATACTTCAACTGTTAACTATTCACAATGCTGAGGACTTTTAACTTGAGAATGCAGCAAGGCCGGAACTTCATCCTGCCACTTGAATGAAGAGGAGGTAAGTGCTCCTATAGCATTTCTCTTTAGGGTACCCCCCTAGTACCCCCTTTCTCTCTTGGCTAGCTGACACCCGTCCACTGACTCTACACTCCGGAGTGGTCCCCTTCCTGGGAGACCCTTGTGCAAGTTTCTCTGTACTTACGACACTGTTTTTCCAAATTCTCCAATGCCCCAACTCCTGTAGTCAGCTCTTCTGGACCTCTGGGTTCAGCCTCACACCCTTGGTACACCAGGCCAACTGCCTGTGACCACCACCAACTGCTGCAGAAGAGGAGGCAGCCTCCACCCTCCTTCTGGGACCTGGCCTCCTGCCCAAAGACCCCCTACCTCATGTGCCCGTGGCTTTTTATACCCAGTCACATAATGCACCACTCTCTGTGCCAACCCCTGGGACAGTACCAAAAGCCTGTGTGTCATTGGTCAGGTTTCCTCCAACATCCAACGTGCCTCTCTATTGGATGGGGAGCATCCAACGTGCCTCCCCATTGGATCAGCTGGGGACACTCCCTGAGACCAGATGAATCACACACTGGGAACACTGAGCAGACCTAAGTACCAATCCTGCTCCCTGATAAGCAGAGTGCATAAATATTTTGCCTGCTGCTCTTCTGGTGAGCAGAGAGAGCCAAAACTACACTCTCTTACCTAGCACCTGACTAGGAGCGTGCTACATCAACAAATACAAAGCTTTCTCTGATTGGCTAAGGTGGAGAGGGAGGGAGACTGATGTCAACCTCACAAAAAGAAGCAGTCCATTCCAGCGCTCAGAGATCCTCCACAGTTGAATAGGACTATGAGACAACAAATCCAAATGTTTGGCAGATGCAGCCATCCTCAGATTGGGGAATCCAAAGTGAAACTACAAAAGAATACCAGGAAGTAGCAAGCACCTAGTGCAGTGATGGTGAACCTTGGCACCCCAGATGTTTTGGAACTACATGTCTCATGATGCTCATGCACTCTGCAGTATAGTTGAGCATCATGGGAAATGTAGTTCCAAAACATCTGGGACGCCAAGATTCACCATCACTGACCTAGTGCATTACCAAAAATGTATTAGAGCCCATTCAGACTAGTCGCGGTCCATTGAATAGTACAGAACCCGTTCTAATAGGAGCGACACAAGTCGCTCCGACTTAGAAAAAGGGTCCTGTACTACTTTGGGGCGACCTCAGAGCGACTTGCATAGACTTCCATTATGTGAAGTCCCTGCAAGTCGCTTCGAAGTCGTGGTGCACGGGACTGACAAGTCGCCTCCCCAAGTCGTGCAGAGTCGGATCGCCTCAGTATGAACCGGCTCTAAGAGAGATAGTAAAGATGGATAATCACAAAAGTACAACTTGTACAAGCGTGTAAACCACAAGATGCCATACAGTGCGGGATACTCCAACACCACCCCACTATGCTGGCAAGCTGACGCATTTCAAGGGCCCACCCCCCTCACCAGAACTAAGCTGGCCAGCCCATCCATCCAGCCCATCCATGTTCAGATGTATAAATACAGACATGCATGCATAGCCCCACCCCAGAATAGGGAGAACAGAGCAAAAACAACAATATCTTGTGCATGTGCCCAAAAAATCGAAATAAAAGTAAAAATGAAAAAAATAAATTTTTACTTTCATTTTGATTTTGGGATTGGGCTGATCAGCTTAGATCTAAGGAAGGGGGTGCACCCCGGAAACACGTCAGATTGCCAGCATAGTGGGGTGTTGTTGGAGTATGAGTATCCGGCACTGTATGGCATCTTATGGTTTACACGCTTTTACAAGTTGTACTTTTGTGAGTAAAGATCTCCACCTCAGCCAATTGGAAGAAGCCTTGTAGCCACTCATCAAACATGTCTTCCTGTGAATGGCTGAGCAGCGCAGAATACCGTGTATAGGTCATGCTACTTACAGTTTATAACAACGTTGACAGCGGCGCGCTTCTTAGCAATGGAAATAAATTGGTTGGGCAAGCTAAGCCCAAATGAACTATTTAAAGTAACACAAAACCTGGAGTTTTACAGAACATGCTAAAGATAGAAACTGATTGGTTACTGTACACAGCTGCTCCAGATTCAGTTTGCTCCACTTTTAGTAAATTCCCCCCAAAAAATATTTCACTTATTTGGCGGCCAACGCTCCTTTACCACTTCAGCTCCGGAAGGTTTACCTCCCTTCCTGAGCAGGCAATTTTTTGCGATACGGCACTGTGTTGCTTTAACTGACAATTGCGCGGTCGTGCGACGCTGTACCAAAATAAAATGTATGTTCTTTTTTTCACACAAACAGAGCTTTCTTTTAGTGGTTTTTTATCACCACTGCAGTTTTTATTTCTTGCACTAGAAACAAAAAAACGACAGACCGATCAGCTCCCACTGTGTAAAATAACAGTGCCGGCAAAAAACATAAGCGCAGAATCGTAGAGCGGACACCCTGTAGCAGTAAAACTGCTATAGGGCGGTGGTAAAGTGGTTAAAGCGGATCTTCACTGCATCTGAGCACCACAAATCAAAAACAATATTTAATTTTTAATATTGAAAGCACACTCCCCCATCTATCCATGTCTCAACGCTTTATTTTGTTGAGAATTCTTTTTAAACACACCCCCTAGTATTCCTAGCCGTGGCCATTTTGAGTAAGGGCAAATAATTCATGTAGCATTTACTTCCTGGAATCTATCTGCCCTTCAGTCAAGCATGCATGCAGGAGAGTGTGCTTAGCTGAGAACACCCCGCCTCCTTTCCTCCCTTTCTGAAGACTCCTGGGATGTATGACATCATTTGCCTAGGCCAGAAACCAGGAAGTAACTGAAAAAATGTAAAAAAAAAAAAAGTTTACCCACTTGCTGACCGCCTGCCCCATATATACTGCGGCAGGCTTGCTCGGCTGCGCGAATCGACTTGCAGGTATGTCGGTTTACAGAAGTGATGCTGGAGGGAGAGTTTGCGCCACTGGTGGCGCGCTCCTGCCCCAACCAGGCAGCGGGGATGCTGATCCATGGGACAGAGGCCGCGATTGCCGCTGGGCACCCACGATCGCTCCCCGCTGAGAGAGAAGGACGGTCAGCTGTTGTAAACACAGCAGACCATTGCCTGTGATTCTTGTATATAGGATCATAGGTCTCTGTGGTTATTTCACAAGTCCCTCCCACCACAGTTAGAATTACTCCCCTAGGCTCACAATTAACCCTCTGATCACCCCTAGGTTAACCCCTTCACTGCCAGTGTCATTATTACCGTAACAGTGCATATGTTTAGCACTGATTACTGTAGTAATGTCACTGGTCCCCCCTAAAGTGTCAAAAATGTCAGTCAGGGGTCCGATCTGTCCGCTGCAATGTCGCAGTCCCGCTAAAAATCGCAGATCGCCACCATTTACTAGTAAAAAAAAATAATAAATAAATAAATAAAAATGACATAAATCTTTCAACTAGTTTTTAGCACCGGTTCACACATATGCGTTCACAGACATTGCATATGATTCGGAGCGCACTGCTCCTAAAATCACATGCGATGTCTGTGCGGTGCGAATTCAGCCATACAGTTTGTATGGCTGAATTCACACCGCAATCACATTGAACACGCACAGGACTCTTTTTTTGGTCGGTAGCAGAATCGGATCGCATGTTGGTTCACACCAGTGCGATTTGATTCCTGTGCGAACTGTCAGATCGCACTGCAATATGCGATCTGATCTGGGGATGTCAACTCTGAATTGACACCCCCAGCGTATAGCATATGGTAGTGTGAATTGCCTGTGCTGCGGATGCGAAGCGGGAACACGCAGTAGATTCACAGTGTTTCCGCATCGCAATAGTGTGAATCGGGACTTAGACGCGATAACTTTTGCCCAAACGAATCAAAATACGCTTATTGTGATTTTTTTTTACCAAAAAAAATTGCGTCTGTTGCCATCTTTGCGACTGGTAAGTATCTTAGTGACTGGTTAGTATATTAGCGACTGGTGAGTACCCCAGGTTTTGACCAGGGGAGATAGAGGTAGTGTAGGTAAGGAAGAGCAAGTCGTTAACATTATCCCCATAGAGTAGTGGGTAATAATGTCCGACAGGATTGGGTATGCCACTCAGTGCACTTCTTGCGGCATGTATGAGTTCCTTGATGAACGAATCGAGGACGAATACTGCTGTGAGGGATGTGAGTGACTTGTTGCTCTGGAAGCCCACATCGTGGATCTAGAGAACACAATGACAAGACTGCGTGGCATCTACAACCTGGAAAGGAGCTTGGACATTACCCATCAGGAGCTGGCAGGGGCCAGCATAGAGGAGGGAGGAATAGAGGAGACGCAAGCAGCAGAGGTACGCAGCTGGGTGACTGTTAGGAATGTTAGTGGGAGGAGTGTCAGGGAGGCCAGTCCTGAGTTGGTACACCCTAACATATTTGCCGAGTTGCAGGTTGAGGGGGAGATCAACTCAGGGGTGGCAGTGCTGGAGCATGCACCCTCCCCCAGCTGCCAGGGGAGGGACGGCTCCAGGAAGAAGGGGGGCCGTAAATCAGGTAAGGTTAGAAAGGTTGTGGTAGTTGGGGACTCAATTATCAAGAGGACAGAGAGGGCAATCTGTAAAAAAGATCTCGTTAACCGAACAGTTTGTTGTTTACCGGGCGCCCGCGTTCGGCATACCGCAGATCTGGCAGACAGATTGTTGTGCGGGGCTAGGGATGACCCAGCGGTCATGCTGCATGTGGGCACTAATGACAAAGTTAAAGGTAGGTGGAGGATCCTAAAGAACGATTTCAGGGACTTAGGTAATAGATTGAGGAAAAGGACCTCCAAGGTGGTTTTCTCTGAAATACTGCCTGTACCTCGAGCCACACAGGAGAGGCAGAAGGAGATTAGGGAACTTAACAAGTGGCTGAGGAATTGGTGTAGGAAGGAGGGGTTTGGGTTCCTGGAGAACTGGGCTGACTTCTCAGTCGGCTACCGGCTCTTTAGTAAGGATGGGCTGCACCTTAGGGTGGCGGTACAGCTCTTTTGGGGAGAAAGATGGCCACCAAGTTGGAGGAGCTTTTAAACTAGGAGACGGGGGGGAGGGCTCAGAAGTAGAGTCAGTTAGGAGGGAACAAAGGACTGAAGACAGTTGTAGGGTCAGCAGCGACAGTAGGTCCACAACGTCAATCGGTAGGTCTGTGCGGGAGAACCGCAGACCAAACAGGAATAAACATAACCACCAATCACGTTTAACTTCTGTAAAACTAAGAGGGGTATATGCTAATGCCAGGAGCCTAGCTAATAAAATGGATGAGTTGGAAATGTTAGTACATGAGGAGGACATAGACCTAGTGGGAATAACGGAGACTTGGTTCGACCCCTCACATGACTGGCTGGCAAATATCCAAGGGTATTCAGTGTACCGGAAGGACAGGGTAGGAAAAAGAGGGGGAGGGGTATGTCTCTACGTCAAGAATAATGTAAAGGTGATTGAGAGGAGTGACATTACGGAAGGGATGAGTATGGAGTTAGAATCCGTATGGGTAGAACTCCATCGGGAAGAAGAAAAGGGAAAAGTAATTGTGGGGGTTTGCTATAGGCCACCTAAACAAGGGGAGGAGGTAGAGCAGGAATTTTTAGCACTTTTGGGTAAAGTGGCAAAGCTAGGATCTGTCATCATATTGGGGGACTTCAATTATCCCGACATTGACTGGGGAGAGGGGACTACACACTCACATAAGGGCCGTCTATTCACGGAAACCTTACAGGATAATTACATGTCACAGTTGGTGGATTCTCCTACTAGAGAAAACGCAATCCTGGATCTATTGATCACTAATGACCCAGACCTAATCTCGGAGGTAGGTGTCCAGGACAACCTGGGCTCTAGCGATCACAGGATGATCACATTTAGCGTAAATAACAATATAGCAAGGCAAGTGGGGAACATAAGAACCCTTAACTTCAGAAGGGCAGACTTTCCAAAATTGTACTCGTTGATGGAAGGGGTAAACTGGGACCGAACCCTGGGATCCCTGACCACAGAGAAAAAATGGGAATGCTTTAGGAACATATTAAGCAAAGGCATCTTGCAGTGCATTCCTATGGGAAATACATTTAGAAGAGACAAAGCCAAACCTGGCTGGCTAAACCATAGCGTTAAAAAACGTATTAGGGGAAAAAAATTGGCCTTCAGGAAATATAAATCAGAAGGCACAGTATTGGCTTTCGACCAATACAAGGAGGCAAATAAGAAGTGTAAACACAAAATCAAGAAGGCTAAAATAGACTTTGAGAGACAAATAGCGGAGGATAGTAAAAAAAACCCAAAGAAATTCTTTAAGTATATCAACAGCAAAAAAACTAGGGCAGAGCATATTGCACACATAATTAACGATGATGGGAGGATGGTTACAGAGGACACTGAAAAAGCAACCGTGCTGAATGCTTTTTTCTCGTCAGTCTTTACACAGGAAACGGAGGGGTACACTGACCATGACTGTATGGTCAGTAGTAATACACAGGACTTGCCACTATGGCTAACCGAGGGTGAAATCAGGGAAAGGCTGGATAAACTTAACACAAACAAATCACCAGGCCCGGATGGCGTACATCCGAGAGTACTCAAGGAACTCAGTAAGGTTATATCCAGACCACTGTTCCTGATCTTTGAGGACAGTATTAGGACAGGAGATGTACCAGGGGAGTGGAGGAAAGCAAACGTGATTCCGATATTCAAAAAGGGTCAGAGGCATATACCGGGAAATTATAGGCCTGTCAGTCTGACATCAGTAGTATGTAAACTTCTGGAGGAGATGATAAGGGACTATATCGTAGAGTTTGCTAAGGACAACAGCATCATCAGTAGTAACCAGCACGGGTTTACAAATGGGCGTTCTTGTCAAACCAATCTCTTAACATTCTACGAGGAGGTGAGCTGTGAGCTAGATAGGGGCAGACCAGTGGATGTGGTGTACCTAGATTTTGCTAAGGCGTTTGATACAGTTCCCCATAAGCGCTTAATATATAAAATAAGGTCTGCAGGTATCGACAGCAGGGTTTGCTCTTGGATACGGAACTGGCTAAAAGGGCGTGTCCAAAGGGTGGTAATAAACAGCGCATACTCAGACTGGTCTGAGGTAGTAAGCGGGGTCCCCCAAGGCTCAGTCCTAGAACCAACCTTGTTCAATTTATTCATAAACAGCATTGAGGACGGGATCAGTAGTTCAATATCAGTTTTTGCAGATGACACAAAATTAGGCAGGGCAATAACTGCACAGCATGAAGCAGATATCCTACAGAATGACCTGGACAAAATAACGGAGTGGGCAACGACTTGGCAAATGAGGTTTAACGCGGAGAAGTGTAAGGTTTTGCACTTGGGGACTAGAAACATAAAAGCACAATACACGTTAGGAGGGGAACCCCTGGGAGAATCAAAAATGGAGAAGGATCTGGGAGTCTTGGTTGATGATAGACTAGGCAACAGCATGCAATGTCAAGCGGCAGCTGCCAAGGCTAGCAGAATATTAGCATGCATAAAGAAAGGGATGTATTCCAGAGAAAAGACTATAATCCTTCCACTTTATAAAACTATGGTCCGACCGCATCTGGAGTATTCTGTCCAGTTCTGGTCACCAGTCCTCAGAAGGGATGTGTTGGAGCTGGAGAGGGTCCAGAGAAGGGCAACTAAACTAATTAGGGGATTGGAGGACCTTGATTATGAGGAGCGTCTGCAATCGCTTGATTTATTCTCCCTGGAGAAGAGACGCCTGAGGGGGGACATGATAGCAATTTTTAAATATCTCAATGGGGATCGAGGCTTAGAAAAAAAGCTATTCAGTTGAAGGGATTGCATGAGGACTCGGGGGCATACAATGCAATTAGAGGAGAAGCGTTTTAACCTCAGGCAACGTGGGGGGTTCTTTACTGTTAGGGCTACAAGATTGTGGAATTCTCTACCACAAGAGGTGGTTTCTGCGGGAAGTATGGTGGCTTTCAAAAGACTACTAGACGTACATCTCAAGGATCAGAACATTCAGGGGTATGCGAGATGATTACAGCCACACACACCTACACAGGTTGAAGTGGATGGACTATTGTCTTTATTCAACCTCACCTACTATGTAACTATGTAACTAAAAATATGTAGCAGAATACAAATTGGCTTAAAAGGATGAAAAATTTTGATTTTTTAATTTTTTGGGGGGAATGTTATATAGCAGAAAGTGAAAAATATTTTTTTTTCTTCCAGAATTGTCGCTTTTTTTTTTTTAGCAAAAAAGCGCAAAAAAGTTTTAAATCGTGCAGGTGATCAAATACCACCAAAAGAAAGCTCTATTTGTGGGAACAAAAGGACATCAATTTTATTTGGGTACAGCGTCGCACGACCGCACAATTGTCCGGTAAATTAACGCAGTGCCGAATCGCAACAAAAATGGCCTGGTCATTAAGGGGGCAAATCCTTCCGGTCCAGAACTGAGTAAAACAAGTAAATATAATATACTTTCTCATCAATTTACTAATGATAGCATCAGGAAGATTAAAAATAATCAATGTGGATTGGGAGAGTGGCGTTCAACTTTAAAGCGGAGTTCCGGCCTCGGGGGTGAATTTTATCTAAAAATACCCCAGTCAGGGGCTAGTACATTCCACAATGGATGGCCTCTGAACTGTCCCGGGTCGCACTTACCTGCAAGAAGAAATACTTACCTTGAAAATTTCTTCTCCAGCGCTGCCATCTCGGATGTAGGCAGCTGAAGCCAGCGCGTCCTCTTCTGCGTCCTCTTCTTCCAGAATGTGCCTGCACCGGCCCCGCTCATCACTTCCGGTGTGGGCGCGTCATCCCTCCACAGCTTCTGGGCATGCCCAGAAGCTGTTTAGCAGGGAATGAGGCACCTGCACCGAAAGGGACGAGCGGGGCCGGTGTAGGTGTTCTAAAATTTAGTCGGACCTATGAAAATTACGGACCCCCGTCACTTCCGGTGACACTACGTCATAACCCAGCTGCTGCGAGCCCCGGTGCGCGTGTGCACAAGGCATTTTCAAGGTCCGATTAAATTCTAAGACTTACGATCAGCTGAGAGGAGGAGGAGGGGCTGAGGTGGGAGGCACACATCGCTGCAGGATAATGTTACAACACCGCCACGCAGAGCTGACTTAGAGGGGGCGGGAAGGAAGTGAATACTCATACTAAATAGTAATGATAAAAAAATAAGAAGAAATACTAAACATTTTTTATCATGACTATTTAGTATTCACTTCCTTCCCGCCTCCTCTAAGTCAGCTCTGCGTGGCGGTGTTGTAACATTTTCCTGCAGCGGTGTGTGCCTCCCACCTCAGCCCCTCCTCCTCCTCTCAGCTGTTCGTAAGTCTTAGAATTTAATCGGACCTTGAAAATGCCTTGTGCGCATGCGAACCAGGGCTCGCAGCAGCTGTTGGTGAGGGAGCGTCCCCCGGAAGTGACGAGGGTCCGGAATTTTCACGGGTCTGACTAAATTTTAGAACACAGGCGCATTGATTCCTGGGAGTGATGACGTTCATCTCCCAGGAATCAATGCAAACAGGAAGTGACGGCGCGGGCCGCGGCCGCAGAGGAAGGAAGTGGAAGAAAGGTGAGTATATTTTCTTCAGTAACAATGTAAGTAAACAAAAAAAAAATCGTAACTATCCATTTGTTTTTCAGGTGACCAAGAGCAAGCGGATGGCCCAAAATCGATTATGTCGATTTTGAGGCCGGAACTCCGCTTTAAATACCAATAAGAGCCTCATGTTGTTTTTGGAGAAGTATGTTGACAGCACATATTGAAAAGGAACACAATAAACAATGAAGAGGATATCCCACTCATCTATGTTTATAAAGTCATTTGCTGTTGACAAAACAAAACAAGCTAATGATGTACAGGGATTTTGGGAGACATGCTCCAGTTGATACACTGTAAAACTCTATACAATAAAACCTTAAGCAGAGCTTCATTGCAAGCTTCATGAATAATTTATGAGGGACCTGCCAGAGAATATGCTGGCTATTATCCAGGCGTACGTGTTCACATGTGCAACCAAGGACTTGGATGAGTTCCTGCCTAGAGCAATTTCAAATCATCCACAGCCTGACCACAGAAACATTAACTATAATAGGTTAGCTATAATGCAAATGCTGTCATTAGGAAAGGGAAAATCTCAGGCCGGTGCTTGCACGTACTTTTAGGCAAAGTGGATTTATCTAGGTAGAATACATTTTGCTCATGCTTTTTATGAATGCTCCCCAACCTACGTGAGAAGTGATAGTGGGAGATCAAATTAAATGTGAACCGAAGGAGAACTTCAAGCAAAATTGAAAATTAAATATGTATGGCCGAAAGCTTTATACCTGTGCGTGCTTTTTGTTTCTAGAGTCAAAGTTTTGGAATAAAAAAAAAAGTTCCATGAGGTTTTGGGCCTGCAGCATGAACTTCATGGTTCTGTGGGTTTGAGACAACTGGTCAGTTGAATATTTTAGTAACACCTTCCCATTATCCCTTTTTTTTACTATAACAGAATGTTACAGAACACCCGGCAGGTGATGCAGACTCATCTGAGGCAGAAAGTATAAAGCCTGGTACGCACGATGAGATTATCGGAGAAATGATCATCCATTTGTTTTTTTTTTTCGCATGCTAGTCTCCATATCGAAAATGTTTTAGAGTTTACTAAAGTTACAAAAATTCTTTTACAACAGAAAAAAAATTGTTGTAATTTCATGTGTTGTAGTGTATTTGTATTAGGGATCAACCGATTATCGGCAAAGGGGGCCGATATGCACTTTCCCCGATATATCGGAATCGGCCACCAAGGTTACCGATATTGCTGATATTTCGGAAAGTGCTTGTACCGGAGTGATGCCTGCAGCTAGAGGCATCACCCCGGTACCGGCATCCATAGCCGACGGTCGGCTGTCTTGTAATGACAACTGATGCAGCTGGGAAGCCATTTGGCTGTCATTACAAGGAGCGGGAGGGGACGCAGCTGAACTGTGCCTTTGCACTATACAGCACATTTTACTATATGTTTTGTTTGGGTCTAAGGCCTCTTTAACACATGCTGTCAGTCTGTTGACGGATGAAAAAACAGACATCAATGCATCTCTATGAAAAAATGGATGTAAATGGATGATCATCCATTGACATCAGATTACATCTGCATCCATCATCATCCGTTTTTTTCTAACTGCTCAAAGCTCTATTTTTTGTCCGTTAAAAAATGTATCGGACAAAAAACCGATGTAAACTGACAAAGGCCCCTTTCACACGGGCGGTGCGCCCGACGGACTCAGTTTTGTTCAACGGGGATCAATCCGCCGATCCCCGCTAAGCAGGGGGATGACAGCTCGGTCTCCGCTTACTTTGCAGATATAGGCCTATCAGAGCCCCGCTCTTCTCTATGGGAGTTCGGATGCTAACGGACCGCTTGTCTATTTTCATCCGAACTTATCTGATCCAATCCTCCAGACGGATGAAAAATAGGGTTTCCATTTATCCGGATTTCACAGACAGGATTGGATCAGATAGCAGCAGTGCCATTTTAAGAGCATTAAAGGGCCCCGGGCAATGCAGTGCACTGGGGCCCTGCCTATACAATCACCCACAAGAATAAAAATGCAAATTATGGATAAGGCGATATTTATTGGTACAGCAGTGCCAGAATAATAACAGCTTCCAAGTTCGGCGGCTGGGTCCGGTGAACGCACACACGGACGGGAGTCAGACTTGACTTTCCTGTGTGTGCCTGTTCCTGTGGAGGAGGACAGGCATTCCTGCAGTTGTGGGCTCTCCCTTCCACGACCCAAGTGGCCTGACAGCCACCTGCTAAGTTTGGCAGCGGGATGCACACGGGAATCTGGACTAATGCTTCGCTGGGGCTGGGTCGCTGGGCAGTGGGGCCCCCCGGGCAAGTGGGACCCCTGGGCAACTGCCCAACTTGCCCACTCGGTAAGATGGCCCTGGATAGCAGCGGGTGTCAGCGGACAGGTCTCTGCTGACATCCGCTGCTCCATAGGGGGTGAATGGAGCATCCGATCAGATCCACCTAAAAAACTGACAGGCATGTACAAAGAGGCTTTTGACAATGGGGAGCTCCCTCCTTCTCTTCGGAAGGCCCTCATAGTCCTAATCCCCAAGCCGGGCAAGGATCCCACACACTGTGAATCTTACCGTCCTATTTCTTTGATTAATGTGGATGTTAAGATTTTGGCTAAGGTCTTGTCCCGTAGAGTGAACACAGTTATTTCTAAACTTATCCACCCGGATCAAACCGGCTTTATTCCCGGACGCTCTACGGCCATAAACCTGTGCAGACTCTTCACGAATCTTCAGCTGTCTTCGGAGACCTCGCACGCCAGGGTGGTGATGTCCTTGGATACTCATAAGGCGTTTGATTCTGTGGAGTGGCCTTACCTGTTTGCGGTTCTCGCACGGCTGGGTTTTGGACCTAAGTTTCTTGGATGGGTTAGACTACTTTATAACTCCCCGATGGCTAGGATTCGTGTTAATAATATTGTCACTGAACCATTCTCTGTGAGTCGAGGTACCAGACAGGGGTGCCCTCTGTCACCCCTGCTGTTTGCCATGGCCATAGAACCCTTGGCGGCCCTACTGAGGGGGGATGAGCGGATAAAGGGTTGTAGGGTAGGAGATCTGGTCGAAAAAACTTCACTCTATGCTGATGATATGCTTCTTTACCTGGCGGATTCCGATGAGTCCTTGACAGTCGCATTGAGGGCGATCGACGACTTTGGCCGATACTCTGGGTTTCGGGTCAATTGGACTAAGTCGGTGATCTTCCCTTTTGATCCTACCTTGGTTCCCACGCTGAGCATTGCACATCCGCTCCAGGTGTTTTCCAAATTTAAATACCTGGGGGTGACGGTTCAACAACCGGTCCGATCTTATGTTGATAATAATATTACTCCGCTGATTCAGAGACTTAAGTTGACGCTGTCCACCTGGATCAAGTTGCCCTTGAACTTGATGGGGAGGATCAATATTTTTAAAATGGTATACCTTCCTCGTTTTCTGTATCTCTTCTGGCAGGCCCCGGTGTATCTCCCCAAGTCTCTTTTTAAGGCTATCGAGTCTCTCCTCATGTCCTTTATTTGGGGTGGGAAGCCGGCGAGGATATCCCTCCAGACTCTGCAGCTCCCTGCTACTGCTGGGGGGCTGGCGGTCCTTGACCTTCAGGCATATTATTTAGCGGCCCAATTGACCTATGTGCATGCTTGGTTCTTCCCGGACCTCCCGAATGCAGCGGTTACTACTTCGGCGGCAGTGATGGGCTCTTATGAGGCCCTTCTCAACTCTTTGTACAGGAAGGGTCCTTATCCCTCGGGGGGAGCAGAGATTTTGAAGCTTTCATATAAAATAACGCATATCTGTAATAAACGTATTGGGGGATCCTCCTTTAATAATTCTCCTAATGCTCCGTTGTGGTATAACTCTGGGCTCCCTGAACTGTATAAATTGTCAGATCCCCGAAGGTGGGCGAGCTTTGATCTGAAGTATGCACATCAACTGTTTGCGGATCATGAGTTCAAGTCCTTCCCGATCCTTAGGCTGGAGCTGGGTGTGCCCTCTTCCTGCTGGTTCCTGTACCAGCAACTTAGACATGCAGTGGCAGCACAATTTGGCCTTAGGGGGGTACACTTAGCTGTGACACGCCTGGAGAAGGAGCTCTTGGACGATGATCATGGTAAGCTTATTTCTAGCTATTACTCTTTGCTCAGGTTGGATCAAGACAATAAACTGGCCAAACTCAGGGACCGCTTGGGCTCGGACTTGCCACAGTTGGAGGAGGAAGTGTGGGATGAGCTTCTGGAATCCCAGTTTGAGGGAATCATAGCGGCTGGGGATAGAGTGATACAGCTTAATTACTTGCACAGAATATATTATACTGCGTATAGACTGCATCGTATGGGTAGGCTCCCTTCTGCCGCATATTCTCGGTGTCAAGCCCCTAAGGGGGGTTTCTTTCATATGGTGTGGGCTTGCCCCAACATCCAGATCTTCTGGAGGGGGGTCTGCCGACTCATGGAGGAGAAGCTGGCTCTTCCGAATGTCTGTTCTCCAGATAGGTGCCTTCTTGGCAACCTGTCGGAGGAGGACGTTCGGCAGTCTCAGAAGGTGCTGTCACAAATTCTGTTTTTTTATGCCAAAAAACTGATTGCGTTATGGTGGAAGAGTCCTGACCCTCCTTCTGTGGAGGCTTGGGTCTCTCTTGTTAATAATGCACTACCTCTTTACAAGCTTACTTATCTAGCTAGGGGTTGTCCCAAAAAATTTAACAAAATATGGCTGGTCTGGGTGGACTCGGTTTCGGGTTCCTTTGAGGTATAGTGAAGATTTATTTCCCAGGGGAATCTCCTGCTCATGAGTGTGGGTGAGCCTATGGCCCTGCCTATATGTGTTCTGTCACCATACTGGTACTCAAATTCTATCTTGTTTTTCATATGGTCGGATGGTTGGGTGGGGGGGGGGGAGGGTGGGGTTTTCTTGTTGCCTCAGTTCCTTGATGGTCTATTATGTCTGATGTTTTGATGAATATGTGCTCCTTGTCTACGCATCTCCTGTTGTTTGACTGTCTTTTGTAACCTGCCTTATTGCCAATGTTTTGGAGTTGCTGTTTGTGTACCTTTGTATTAATAATAAAATACCTTTTTTTTTTTTTTTAACCGACAGGTGGACCGAATCGGAAAGCCCGTGTGAAAGGGGCCTTATGGTTAATTTTTCATCCGTTTTTAGATTGGTAGTGCATGTAAAAAAAACTGATGATTTTGAGGTGAATGAACTGATGAAATTAACAGTCCGCATGTGTGAAAGGGGCCTAAGCTTACAAAGGCTCTTGGTCATGTAGGCATTAACCACTTGACGACCGCCCACTGCAGATTTACTGTGGCAGGCAGCTGCTCCTGGGCAAATCGACGTAGTACTACGCTGCTCGCTCAGGAGACTCTAGGGGGCGAGGACACGCCGCTGGCAGCGCGCTCCCCCCCCCCTCGTCAGCCGTGGAGGCAGTGCATGTGACAGGCGGCTCCGATGGCCGCCGGCCACTCGCAATCTCCCGCAGCTGACAGAGAAGGACAGAGGGCTGATGTAAACACAGCCGTCTGTCATTCTCCCTGAAGTGATCACAGAGGCTATGTGATCTTGCTATATAGGATCGCATGTCTATCTGATGACTTCACAAGCCACGCCCCTCCAGAGTTAGAATCACGCCCCTAGGGACACATTTAACCCCTTGATCACCAGTACAGTTAACCCCTTCCCTGCCAGTGTCATTATTACAGTAACAGTGCATATGTTTAGCACTGATTACTGTAGTAATGTCACTGGTACTCCCAAAAGTGTCAAAAATGTCAGTTAGGGGTCCGATCTGTCCGCCGCAATGTCACAGTCCCGCAAAAAATTGCAGATCACCACCATTACTAGTAAAAAAAAAAAACAATAAAAATTACATAAATATTTCCTGTAGTAAACGCAATAACTTTTGCGGAAACCAAACAAAATAAGCTTATTACGATTTTTTTTTTACCAAAAATATGTAGCAGAAAACAAATTGGCCTAAAATGTTAAAAAATTTTGATTTTTACATTTTTTTGATAATTTCATATAAAAAATGTGAAAAATAGTTATTTTTTTCTAAATTGTCGCTCTTTTTTTGTTTATAGCGCAAAAAATAAAAATCGCACAGGTGATCAAACACCACCAAAAGAAAGCTCTATTTATGGGGAAAAAAGGACGTCAATTTAGTTTGGGTACAGTGTCGCACAACCGTGCAATTGTCTGTTAAAGCCACACAGTGCCGAATCGCAAAATAGGGCCTGGTCATTGAGCAGCCAAATCCTCCGGGGCTAAAGTGGTTAACTGCTGCAGCTCCTTTTGATATCATCAGAGACAGCATAAAGCTCAATATTAGGCTTGCTCTGCAATTCTATTTCCTCTAAACATGCCTGCTTCTTGATTCTGTCCCTATTTATAACTTCACCTACAACCATGTCAAATAGCTGTCAGGGTATCAAATGAAAAGTGACGTAAAAAAAAAAAAAACACATGAAAAAGAGGTGACTAAGGTGACCACGTGCAAAATCCTATCTACGCAGCTCGCGCAGAGCCACACATACAATACGATACAACGGGGATTTTATTTTTTTAAAGTGTCAATTTAGCACTGGCTTCGTTCAATTATAGAATCATGTCAAGTTCCAGAGACAGAGGAGGTTGATAACTGCTATTGGAAAGAGTAGAAACTTAAATGCAATTATGTTTT
The DNA here is from genome assembly GCF_965119305.1 of Pelophylax lessonae. NCBI lineage: Eukaryota > Metazoa > Chordata > Amphibia > Anura > Ranidae > Pelophylax > Pelophylax lessonae. Next base: position 653,948,631 of record NC_138770.1, read on the forward strand.
ACAAGTCTGTTCAACAGTCAGGCTTCCCAGAGGAATATTTAGGCAGATCATTTATCACTTTTGAGGCCCGGTGAGTGTATTGATGAGAGCGTTCTCTGGAAAATAATATATTCTTGTTTTTCGGTTCAAAGTGTGTATTGTTCTAGAACTTTGCCGCTGACTAAGGATAATTTTAAACAGTACAGCTAGTTTTATGTCCACATGGTGACACTGTTTTATGGGTATATTTAACAAAATGAAGAGCAGTGTACAAACGGAGCAAGGCGAAGCAACCAATCAGAAATAAATCTTCTGTTGTTCTGGCAGTTCACGGTATATATAAGGGGACATCTGACTGGATGACATGATTCCGTTTTTAATCATGCCCTACAGTCAGACAGACAGAAAAAAAAAAAAACACAAAAGAAGAATCTATATTCATTAATACACCATTAATTGTTTACCCGCTTTCTTTAACCACTTGACCTCTGGAAGATTTACCCCCCTTCATGACCTGCCCATTTTTTTCCATACAGCACTGTGTTACTTTAACCACTTAAGCCCCGGAAGATTTTACCCCCTTCCTGACCAGGGGGTATTTTGCGATTCGGCACTGCGTGACTTTAACGGACAATTGCGCGGTCGTGCAAAGCTGTACCTAAACGAATTTGACGTCCTTTTTTTCCCAAAAACAGAGCTTTCTTTTGGCGGTATTTGATCACCTGTGCGATTTTTTGATCACGCGCTATAAACAAAAAAAGAGCGTCAATTTTGCAAAAATAACAATATTTTTCACATTTTTTTATATGAAATTCCCCCCAAAAAAAAAGTAAAAATCAAAATTTTTTAAAATTTTCGGCCAATTTGTTTTATGCTACATATGTTTGGTAAAAAAAAAAAAAATCGCAAAAAGCGTATTTTGATTGGTTTGCGCAAAAGTTATCGCGTTTACTAACAAAGGGAAAGATTTTTGTCATTTTTGTTGTTTTTTTTTTTTAACGCGTAATGGCGGCGATCTGCGATTTTTTTTGCGGTACTGCGACATTGGGGCGGACAGATCGGACCCTTGACTGACATTTGTGACACTTTTGGGGTTACCAGTGACATTTCTACAGTAATCAGTGCTATACATATGCACTGTTACTGTAAAAATACACTAGTTGTGAAGGGGTTAACTTTATTTGGGAGGGAGGGGCTGTGTGTATCCCTAGGGGCGTGCTTTCTACTGTGATTGGCTGTGGCTTGAGCTGTAAGGACACTGATCAACGGATCTACATACTAGATCCGTTTGATCAGTGTCTTTACAGCAAGGAGAATGACAGGTGGCTTGTTTACACAAGCTGCCTGACATTCTCCCTCTCCCCCGCCGATCGCCGAGTGACCGGCGGACATCGGGTCCGCTGGTCACACGCGCGGGGGGGTCCGTGACCACGCGGGAGCGGGAGCGCGCCTCTGGGGGCGCGCTCTCGCTCCCTAGACCCTCACAAGCTAGTGACGTAGCCCTACGTCACTTTGCCTGTGAGGGGCTGACTGCCGACGTAGATCGGCGTTAGGCAGTCGGCAAGTGGTTAAAGCGGAGTTCCACCCTCAAAATTAACTTTTTCCCATCCGCTTGCTCTAAATTACCTGAAAAACAATTGGATAATTACATTTTTTATTTATTCACTTACCTTGTTTTTAAAGAAAATATACTTACCTTTCTTCCTCTTCCTCCCTCTGCGGACACGGCCCGCGCCGTCACTTCCTCCTTGCATTGACTCCTGGGAGATGAACGTGATCGCTCCCAGGAGTCAATGCGCCTGCACCGGCCCCGCTCGTCACTTCCGGTGCAGGCGCGTCATTCCCTGCTGAACAGCTTCTGGGCATGCCCAGAAGCTGTGCAGGGATGACACGCCTGCCCCGGAAGTGACGAGCAGGGCCTTCTGGGACTCAGACGTCACCGAAGAGGACGCTCCGGCTTCAGCTGCCCACACCTGAGATGGCAGCGCTGGACAAGACATTTTCAAGGTAAGTATTTCTTCTAAAAGGTAAGTGAAACAGAGGACATTTCGGAGGCTATTGTTGCTTAAAGCGGAGTTCCACCCAAAAGTGGAACTTCCGCTTTAAATAGTCCTAACCCCCTGACATGCCACATTTGGCATGTAATTTTTTTTGGGGGGGGGAGCGGGTACCTAGTATTGACAGGTACCCGCTCCCACTTCCGCTCAGAGCGCCGCGGCGCCCTGAGCGGAAGTTCTCCTCTCTCCCTCACTCCCTGCAATCAGAGGTCCCAGAAGATTGCCGGCCAATCACGATGCGTAGCGTAACTCGCGCATGCGCAGTGCGTACCCGGCTGTGACTGTTTGAGGCTTCACAGCCGGGTGCCCACATCAGTGATGCCGGGGCCGCGGAGTAGAGAGGGAGAAGACGGCGCATCGCTGGACCGTGGGACAGGTGAGTGTGCGGTTAGGCTGGAACTCCGCTTTAAATGCACTAGTCCTGACTGTCCCGGGAGAATTTTTACCTAAAAAAATGTTTTCAGGGTGGAACTCCGCTTTAACGGACAATAAACTGGTCATGCAAGGCATTGAGGCTTTACAACCGCTTTAAATATATCCTTACTTATCTCCTTCTGTGCACACTAGACACCAATCAGCCTCTGGCACATGGCATAGTGCGGTCAGTCTAATGCCTCGTACACACGTTCAGATAATCGTACGACTTATTGTTCGTATTTTGTTGCATGATACTAATATCGAATTCAACAATGCGTACTTAGTGTATGATTTTTTTCCTACGATTCTGGAAATGCTTCCTGGTTGCGTAGCTCCGTATCAGATAGTGCAAAACAAAAACAATGGCAGCCGGGCTATTTTTGTGTTTCTGATCATGGGCGGTCTTTGTCTATCGATTTTTAGCGGACGCATAGTGTACTGATTAAATGATTGTCGTCCGCTAGGTTATCGTACGACATAAGTTTTCGTGTTTGTCCCTTTGAATTTTGTTGGACAAAATGTCATGACCAGCTGTCGAAAAGCTGTGTACTAACGATCAGATTATCGTACCATCAAGTCGAAAGCGAGTTTTTTCGTACGATTATCTGAACCTGTGTATGAGGCATAAGGCTGGATACACACTATACAACTTTTGTTGTTAGATTTCCTTTAGATTTACCTTCAGCTATGTAGTGAAAGGGCTGGTCTGATTGCATGCACATTGAAAGTGTTCAGATTTGACCTCATATTATATGGATTTGGTAAATCTAAAGGAAAAAAATCTAAAGACAATTGTATAGTGTGTATGGCCCATAAGGCTGGACACACACTATACAACTTTTGTTGTTCGATTTCCTTTAGATTTACCTTCAACTATGTAGTGCAGGGGGCTGCCTGATTGCATACAAATTGTAAGTGTTTAGGTTTGACCTCATATTATATGTTTTTAGTAAATCTAAAGGAAAAAATCTAAAGACAATTGTATAGTGTGTGTCCAGCTTAACACTGGGAACTTGCCTTAACCACTCGACCTCTGGAAGATTTACCCCATTCATGACCAGGCCATTGTTTGCGATACAGCACTGCGTTATTTTAAGTGACAATTGCGCGGTTGTGAGAAGCTGTACCCAAAATTAAATAAATGTCCTTCCACCCCCCAAGAACATAGCTTTCTTTAAGTGGTATTTGATTACAACTGGGATTTTGCGCTATAAACAAAAAAAAAGACAATTTTGAAAAAAAAAAACAAAAAAAAAAACCCCCCCCACTTTTTTTACTTTCTGCTATAAAACATATCCAATAAAAAAATGTAAAAAATCTAGTTTCTTTTACAATTTACAAAAAATCCCAATAAGCGTATATTGATTAGTTTGCGCATAAGTTATAGCATCAACAAACTATGGGATATATTAATGGAATTTTTACTTTTTTTTTTTTTATTACTAGTAATGGCGGAGATCAGCAATTTATAGCAGAACTGCAATATTGCAGTGGACAAATCGATCGCTAACTGACACTTTTTGGGGGCCAGAAAGTGTCACTAATATAGTGATTAGTGTTAAATAATATGCACTGTCACTGCACTAATGACGCTGGCTGGGAAGCGGTTAACATCAGGGATGATCAAAGAGTTAGCTGTGTGCCTAACCAGTGTTTGTGTACTGTGGGGGAGGTGCTTTTACTAGTGGAAGACATTGATCCATGTTTCTGCTTTGCAGGAACACAGGAACAATGCCTTCCCTAATGACAGAACAGTGATTTGCCTTGACTCAATAAGCAGATCGCCATTCTGGCTCTCTGCCTAATGAATCGGTGGCTGCCGGCAGACAGACATCGAGTCCGCTGTACCCACAGATCAGCTCCCGCTGTGTCGCTGGCTGCCCCAGACCAGAAAGTGCAGGATCACGTACTAGGTACGTGATCCTGCGCAGCAGAGCCGCCTTGCTGCCGTCAGCAAGTGGTTAAAGCGTTTGTTACCCCAGCAAATTAAATTCCTGATATGTGCCTGCTGTATCATGTACTTGTATGAAAAAGTATTATTTTCTTTGTATTGCTTCCTTTGTGTGAAATCCCTGGTGTTCCCACCAGTCCCTCTGCTTTACTATTAAAAACTGATCCCACTAGGCATGGAGCACAGCGTGGTCAGTTCTCCAGCTTTGATGGGAACTCAGACTACTCTCCTCCAATGATCAGACTTGTCCTGACATGCCCCTCCCCCCCTACTGCTCAGCTTTTCACTGGAAAGATCGGTGAACTGTTGCTTCTCCTTCACCAGCTCCTATGCAGCTGAGACCAGAGGGAATGTGATCCCTTATACAAAAAAAAAAAAAAAAAAGGGGGGGGGGGCAAAAAGGTATTTATAATGGTTTTTTATATCTATACACAAATGTTTGCCTTTCAATTTTAAACGGAATCGGTTGTTTTACAAGGCGATTGTTTAAAATCACTTTAACCAATTCCCACCTGGGCCAATTCTGACATTTCTCTCCTACATGTAAAAATCTGTATTTTTTTAGCTAGAAAATTACATGAACCCCCAAAAACATTCTATATTTTATTAGCAGAGACCCTACAGAATAAAATGGCAGTCACTGCAATTTGTAAAATCACACGGTATTTGCGCAGCGATTTTTCAAATGCAATTATTTTGGGAAAAAACTGAATTTTTGTAAAATCTTACCTGTAAAATTCCTTTCTCTGAGTCCTCCGACAGTCGCCGCCTCTTCATATTCGTCACATATGGGGTATTAGACTTTGCTCCGAAGGAGTAGCTAGGCAACAGAATATGTTAACAATAAAGCTTTAACATATCCCACCCTCAAGGGGTGGTCCCCTCAGTCAATACCCTCCTACTTCCTGCAACCATATCTCAGTTTTAGTGGAATAGCAGTAGAGTATACATTCAAACCCCAAAAGAGGGGCGGGGGCGGCGACTGTCGGAGGACTCAGAGAAAGGAATTTTACAGGTAAGATTTTACAAAAATTCCGTTTTCTCTTACGTCCTCCGACAGTCGCCGCCTCTTCATATTCGTCACATATGGGGACGTCCCAAAGCAGTGCAAACATGAGGGGTGGGAAACGCATCCGCGCCGAAAGGCAACGCAGTCTCCACATCAAAGAAAGGAACCTTACCAAAGGAAGGAAACCAGCTGGGCAACAGCAAAAATAAGTGCTCAACAGGAGCAACAACCCAGGAAAAGACAAAAAACCAGGGGATACAAAACTTATCCCAACAGCCAGGAGTCCCCAACAAGGGACCCTAGGGAACAGCCGCACTAAGAACCTTGCGGCCAAAGGAAGCATCCGCCGATGCCTGAACATCTACTCTGTAGAATTTTGTGAAAGTGTGTACGGTCGACCAAGTCGCCGCCTTACACACCTGGGCTACAGAAGCCCCATGACGACAGGCCCAAGACGTACTCAGAGATCTAGTAGAGTGCGCCTTCACAGGCACAGGGGGAACCTTCCCCTGCAAGGCATAGGCCTGTTCAATGGTCTGCCTGATCCATTTGGCAATGGTAGAGGCGGAAGCCGCCATGCCCTTCCGAGGACCCTCTGGAAGAACAAACAAGGAGTCCGTCTTTCGAAAAGACTCAGTCGATTTAAGGTAAACCCTAATCGCCCGAACAACATCCAGAGAATGTAGTCTCACCTCCTTTGGATGTTTAGGCTTCGTGCACAACGAAGGCAAAACAATATCCTCGTTAAGATGGAATTCCGAAACTCGTTTCGGCAGAAAAGAAGGATTAGGTCGCAAGACCACCTTATCCAAATGAACAACCAGGTACGGAGACTTGCAGGACAAAGCCGCCAGTTCCGACACTCTGCGAGCCGAAGTGATCGCCACCAAAAAGGCGACCTTTTTGGACAACATAGACAACGATATCTCCCTGATCTGTTCAAAAGGAGCACGTTGTAACACAGACAGGACTAGATTCAAGTCCCAAGGGGGCAAAGGATCCCTCCTAGGAGGAACCAGATGCCGCACACCCTGAATAAAAGTGCCAACCAAGGAGTTGGAAGCCACGGGACGTTGAAACAGAACGGCCAGCGCAGACACCTGACCCTTTATCGTAGCCAGCGCCAAACGCTGATCGACACCCGTCTGAAGGAAAGACAGCACACGGGAAACCGAGTACGTGCGGGGTGAAAACCCCCTGGACTCACACCAGGCAAAATAGGCCTTCCAAGTACGGTAATAAACCTTTCCCGAGGAAGACTTCCTCGCGTTGATCAAGGTATGAACAACCTCTGGAGAGAGACCCTTCTCCTTCAGGACCTCGGTCTCAACAGCCAGGCCGTCAAAGCCAGCGACTGTAAAGCAGGATGGTAAATCGGTCCTTGAGACAGTAGATCGTCCCGAAGAGGCAGACGCCAGGGGGCGTCGACCGCCAGATTCACGAGGTCTGCGTACCAGGACCGGCGAGGCCAGTCCGGTGCCACAAGAATCACCGTGCTGCGTTCCGAGTGTAACCTGCGAAGGAACCGGGACAGCAACTGAATCGGTGGAAACGCGTACATCAGCCTGTACTGATGCCACGGGGCCACTAACGCGTCCGACGCGTCTGCCCGAGGGTCGCGCGTCCTTGCCACGAACCTCTTCACCTTGTAGTTGAGGCGAGACGCGAACAGGTCCACATCTGGAAGACCCCACTTCGCACACAACATCTGGAAGACAGCCGGGTGGAGAGACCATTCCCCCTGATCCAGGGTCTGGCGACTCAGATAGTCCGCCTGCCAGTTCTCCACTCCCGGAATGTGAACCGCCGTTATCGCCGGGACATGAGTCTCGGCCCAAGACAGAATGTCGGCCACTTCTCGAGCCGCTCGGGCACTCCTGGTGCCCCCTTGGTGGTTGATGTAGGCCACCGCCGTGGCATTGTCCGTCTGCACCCGAACCGGGCAGCCCTGCAGCCGGTCCGTCCAGCGACGAAGACAGAGCCTTATCGCACGCAATTCCAGAATGTTGATCGGGAGGGAAGACTCCCCCTCCGACCAGGTCCCCTGGGCGGACAGAACGCCCAGAACACCACCCCAGCCCGACAGGCTGGCATCCGTGGTGATTATCGTCCACGAGATCGGACGAAACGACTTGCCCCCGGACACCAACGGGGACTGGAGCCACCACAGAAGGTTTTCCCTGGTGCGATGACTCAACGAGATCTGAAGATCCAGAGATTGAGGTCGCCCGTCCCACTTGGACAAGATCTCCGCCTGGAGACCCCGCGTGTGAAACTGCGCGAAAGGAATCGCCTCGAAAGCCGAGACCATCAATCCCAGACATCTCATACACGTCCGCAGAGACGAGTTCGGAACGTCCCTGAGGGACCTGACTTCCTCCTGAAGAGTCCTGAGTTTGTCTTCCGGCAGGAAGACCTTCGCCTGCACCGAGTCCAGTATCATTCCCAGATAGGGAAGACGAACCGACGGACTCAGTGTCGACTTTGGAACATTTATCGTCCAACCGAACTCCTGCAGAGTTTGCATCGTGACAGACAGGTCCTTCTCCAGACCCTGACTGGTCGCAGACCGAATCAGAATGTCGTCCAGATACCCCAGGACAGAAATGCCCTGGGCTCTCAATAATGCCAGAACCGGTGCAAGCACTTTGGTGAAGACCCGCGGAGCCGAGGCGAGCCCAAAGGGCAACGCCACGAACTGGTAGTGATCCTCCGCAATGGCAAATCGAAGGTATCTCTGATGACCCTCGAATATGGGGATGTGAAGATACGCATCCTTCAAATCGATGGAGGCCATGAATTCCCCCGGAACCAGGGCAGCCACCACCGAGCGCAGGGATTCCATGCGGAACTTGCGAACCCGCACAGAGCGGTTCAGAGCTTTCAAGTCCAGAATTGGACGAACCTTGCCCTCCTTTCTGGGCACGGTGAACAGATTGGAATAAAACCCCCGAAATCTGTCCCGATGAGGCACCGGAACCACCACTCCCTGAGCCCTCAGGTCCCGCACCGCCAGGTGCAGATCCCGCAGGCGCTCTGGAGACAGTTGTAGATTTGAGGGAAAAAATCTGCTCTCTGGCCGAGAGAGAAACTCGATCTTGTAACCAGATCGAACGATTTCCAGAACCCATCTGTCCCGCACACGGGCCAACCAGGGCTGAAGAAAACCGAGCAAGCGTCCCCCCACCCCAAAACTGGGTGAGGGCGCCCCTTCAGGCCGAACTGTTATGGGCCGCAGGTCCGGATTGGCCGGACTTCTGTTTCCCAGACCAGGGTTTCTTCTGAGAGCCCTGGCCCTTGAACGGTTTGCCCTTGTAGTGCGGCCGAAAGGCACGAAAGGACCCCTGAGGGGGCCGAAAATGAGCATGCTTCTTCCCAGAAGCCCCCTTAGCCTTGGGGAAATGGGGCAAGAGAGTGCTCTTACCCCCGGTAATCCCCTTAATCAACACATCCAGGGACTCCCCAAAAAGGCGAGACCCATCATAAGGCAGATTGGCTAAGGTTTTACGTGAAGATTGGTCCACCGACCAACATTTCAACCAAACCAGGCGGCGAGACAACACCGCCACGCTGTGCACACGCGCGGCCAACGGAATCAGGTCCAGGTCCGCATCACACAGATACATGACACCCTGGTGGATCTGATCCACCATATCCAGGGTCGCCGCCGAGGCCGAATCGGCCACTAGGACGCGCCTAAGCATCTGCGTCCAACTTGCGATCGCCTGGGCCGCCATGAGAGAAGCAAACAGAGCCTTAAGCATAGAACCCGTAACAGAATAAGTATGACGGGCAAGAGACTCCAGTCTCCTATCCGTGGCATCACGGAAAACAGGGGATCCCTCTGCAGGGATCGCAGTGGCTTTGTTCAAAACCGCAATAGCATGATCCACTGGCGGAGGCACACACCACCGTTCATCAGTGGCAGGCGAGAAAGGATAACGCAGCTTAAATTTACTTGGTACCGCAAAAGGCTTGCGCAAATCGCGCCATTGGTCCTTAACAGCGCGCTGAAAATCAGCATTGCAGGGAAAAACCTGCGGCGTCCTGCGTTTTCTCTGCGTCCCATAAGCCGCCAAGGCAGCTGGGGGACACACCTCGTCCTGCAAACGTAGCGTCTGCTTAATGGAAGCAATCAACTCATCCATGATTGCAAGCTCTTCAGGCGAGCCAGGGGGAGAATTATCAACCCCCTCAACTTCAGCCTCTACCTCAGACCCCACTAGATCAAGAGAGGAGCGGGACCCCGATAGGGGGGTCCCCGCCAGAACAGCCCCATCACCTTCACCCTCAGAATCAGAGGACAGAGCAACTCTGGGCCGTTTAGTAGATTGAGCAGCCACCAGCATTTGCACCTGTGCAGCAAGGCCAGCCACAATAGTGGCCAAATCCCCCCCTGGGGGGGAAACAGCGGTCCCCTGGCTTTCCACCAATACTGTGGGAAACTTGCCCTCCTGAGAATCCATTGCCCCTGTATGCCAGACAACCAAGGGTTAACTGCCCCCTTACAGCAAGCGCGGCAAGCGCAGCCCACCGCACCACACTCAGGCACAATGAGACCCCCACAGGGAATATACAGACTGAATACAGGCAATGGAACACAGGAATAGAAGGATAAAACCTGAGGAGACTCCGCTGCTGCTGCTGCCTCGATCGGTGCTTCCAGGAGAGAGGAAGTGATGCTGCCAGGGCGCTCTATGTAAGCCTATGGAGGCTACAAGAAAATGGCCGCCGTGCATGTAAACCATGCGGCCGGAGCGGGCGCCGGTAAAATGGCGCCGTTTGGCGCCGAAATCGCCGCTCCACAGTGCATAAAATCACACACAATATTATCCCATAATATGGATACATGTTAGATCGCCGCAGCGATCGCTGTATATGCCCCAACATGCCATTAAAAACATGCCCCACAGCACACAGCTCCTCACACTGCCCAGCCTGACATACTCAGTGTCATACAGCTCCCCCCCCCCTTGCAGCCCACAGCATGCAGCCGAGATATAGGGAGACAAGCAGTGTGATTAAAGGCAGGTTACACAGTCCCAGACTGAGACCCCCCCCAGACAGACAGGTCCCCACATAGATACACTTACCTCACATGGCGTGGGGAACCCGCACAGGCGAACAAGCCGCTGCACATGAGGCAGGGAGAGTCGCAATTCAAGACGCACACAATGGCGGTTCAGAAACCGCACAGCGTCCGGTGAGGTAGCCACCTCACCAATCATCCCTGCACCGAACAGGGATGGGTCGTCCACCGTGCCAGGAGCGTTACCTGGCTGAACGCTCGATGGCAGACTGGGAAGCCACTGACCCACGACCTGCGACCAGGGGGATCAGCCCGAGACCCAGTCCGCATGATCCTCTTCGTCCGAAGAACTAACTAATGCTGACAAAAATAACAGCTAAGTAAAGGTAGAGAGAAAACTCAAACAAAATATCAAAAAGAAGAAAGAGTCTGGGACAAAAAGTCCCAGCACAGAGAGAGCCAGCCACTCCTGACAAGCTAGACATTAAAACTGAGATATGGTTGCAGGAAGTAGGAGGGTATTGACTGAGGGGACCACCCCTTGAGGGTGGGATATGTTAAAGCTTTATTGTTAACATATTCTGTTGCCTAGCTACTCCTTCGGAGCAAAGTCTAATACCCCATATGTGACGAATATGAAGAGGCGGCGACTGTCGGAGGACGTAAGAGAAATACACTTTAATGAACTTTAATGAAAAAAAAAAAATTATAACCCCATTTTTAGAAAAAATATAAAAGAAGATGATGTTACGCTGAGTAAACAGATATCTAACATGTCGCGTTTAAAATTGCGAACGCTTGTGGAAAGGTGCCAAACTATGGTATTTAATCTCCATAAGTTACAGGTTACCAGTTTAGAGTTACAGAGAAGGTCTAGAGCAGAATTATTGCTCTTGCTATATCGTTTGTGGCGATACCTCATGTGTGGTGTGAACACCGATTATATATGGGGTGCCTGTAGCTGATGTCCTACGGGCAGGAAGTGGTTAAATGCAAACAGTAAGTGCCGGTTCAGATTGGTGCGATTCGGGAGCCCTGCAAATCCACTGCGGGTTCCTGCATTGCGCCCGACTCGCAGGCAGTTCACACTGCCATATAAGAACTGCTGGGAGTGTCAATACAAAGGCAACCACCCCCCCCCCCCCCGATCTGTTCGCATATCGCAGTGTAAACTGTCAATTCGAACAGGATTCTGATTGCATAGGTGTGAACACCCAAACTATCTAATTCAGGTGCGGACCAAAAAAAGGGTCCTGTGTGACTTTGGTTCGAATGCGATGTGAATTCAGCCATACAATCTGTATAGCTGAATTCGCATCGCACAAACTTCGCAGAGCAGAGCAGTGCGGTGCAAATCACATGCGATGTCTTACATCGATATAGTGTGAACCGGCACTAGGCAAACCAAAATTTGAATGGAGTCAGTCAATTGAGCTGCAGTACATAGGATAACAAGGAGCATATTAATAGGAGGGGAGAGCAAAGTGACAGAGAGATAAACTCATCAGTCTGCTGCTTCTCCCTTCATTATCCAGTCACAGGCAGAAGATAAAGCCTCATGCACATGGCCATTTGCAGGCTTAAAGAGGAGTTCCACTCAAAAGTGGAACTTACGCTCTTTTGTTTCCCCCCCCCCCCCACATTTGGCACTTTTCAGGGGGGAATGGGTACCTGTTTTTGACAGGTACCATTCCCCACTTCCAGGATACAGCTCCCTCCTCCGCCGAGTCAGTAGGAATGCGCAGCGCGCTTTGCGCATGCGCAGTAGGGACCCGCAAGTGGAGCCGCAAGGCTTCACTGCCGGGCTCCCTGACCGGCAATGGCGGCGGCAGCACACGACAGCCGATGGAAACATCGGCTGCGGTGCCGACATCGCTTAACTCCAGGACAGGTAAGTGTCCTAATATTAAAAGTCAGCAGCTACAGTATGTGTACAGTATGTGTAGCTGCTGACTTTTAATTTTTGGAGGGGGAGGCGGAATTCGGCTTTAACCACTTCCAGTCTGGGCCAATTCTGACAATCCTCTCCTACATGTAAAAATCATGTTTTTTTTTTTGTTTTTTTTGCTAGAAAACTACTTGTAACCCCCAAACACTGTATATTTTTTAAGCAGAGGTCCTGGGGGAAAAAAATGGTGGGCGTTGCATATTTTTATGTCACAAGATATTTGCGCCGCGGTTTTTCAAGCACAAATTTTTGGTAAAAAATACACATTTTAATAACAGATTGTATGGCAAAATATAAAAGATGATGTTATGCCCAGTAAATAGATAACAAACATGTCATGCTTTAAAATTGCAATGGCACTAAAATTACAGTACCTAAAAATCTCCATAGGCAACTAAAAGCCTTTACAGTTTACCAGTTTAGAGTAAACGCTAAAATTATTGCGCTGCCTCCGATGTTTGCGGTGACAGCTCACAGGCATGGTGTGATTGCCATTTACATATGCATGCAGGAGTTACGTGTGCGTTTGCATTTGTAAGTGAGCATGGAAGAATGGGGTTCTTTTTTTTTTTTCCTTAAAACTTTTTTGTTTTTTTACTCTGTACCTTTAATTTTTTTTTTTTTTAATCAATTTTATTGCCAATACAAGGAAAAAACAACATCCCTTGTAATAGCATGGGCCGGGACAGGTCCTCTTTATGGCAAGATCTGGGGTCTATTAGACCCCAGATCTCTCCTCTGGCCTCCAATGCAGCCGATCAGACACATAAATGGATTTTTGTAAGATCTTACCGTAAAATCCTTTTCTCTTAAGCTCATTGACAGACGTAGTCTTCTTGATTCTCAAGAGCTGGGTTATGTTGTCTCCGCAGGAGTAGGACTAGGCAGAAAGACAAAACGTTCTGGCTCCACCTTAGGGGCAGTCCCTGAGGGTATATCCTCCCTCTCTCTGCTACAGGGAATCAGTTCTGTTCTAAAGCAGTAACAGAGAATTTAACCCAACCCAACTCAATGATAGAGGGGCGGGTACTACGTCTGTCAATGAGCTTAAGAGAAAAGGATTTTACGGTAAGATCTTACAAAAATCCATTTTTCTCTATCGCTCATTGACAGACGTAGTCTTCTTGATTCTCAAGAGCTGGGACATCCAGAAGCAGTGCCACAAATGAGGGGTGGGATTGACAAAAATCAAATCCAATCTAGAAGGCCCAACCGGTGCCAAACTAGAAGTTTTAAAGGCTCATTATAAACAAAGAATGAGACTCAAAGAAAAATTTCCAACGGAAAAAAACCCTCGAGGCAGACTACTGGTCTCCTCAAATGGCGGCCGGCAAAACTTTGCGGCCAAACACGGCATCAGATGATGCCATTACATCAACTTTATAATGTTTTGTAAAGGTATGCACCGACGACCAGGTAGCCGCCTTGCACACCTGGACCACTGACGCCTGATGGCGAAAGGCCCATGACGCACTAAGCGCCCGAGTGGAGTGCGCCTTAACAGGGAACGGGGGCTCCCGACCCTTAATAGAATAAGCCTATACCACCGTCTGTCTGATCCATCTGGAAATGATCGCGGCAGATGCAGGCAACCCCTTTTTGGGTCCATCCGGGATCACAAAAAGTGAATCCGTCTTGCGAAACGAGTCTGTCGTTTTCAAGTATACCCTGATCGCCCGGACCACATCCAAGGAGTGTAAAGCAAACTCCCGAGGATGACTGGGCTTAGGACACAGGGAAGGTAATACAATTTCTTCATTCAGATGAAATTCTGAAACCACTTTTGGTAGGAAGGATGGATTCGGACGAAGAACCACCTTATCTCTATGAACCACCAGATATGGGGAACGACAAGATAAAGCGGCCAGTTCTGACACCCTGCGTGCAGAAGTGATAGCCACCAAGAAGGCCACCTTCTGGGACAACGTAGGTAGAGGAATCTCCCTAATATCTTCAAAGGGAGGTTTCTGAAGAACCGACAATACTAAATTAAGATCCCAGGGTGGTAACGGCGCGCGCACTGGCGGAGCCAGATGTCGCACCCCCTGGATGAAATTCCGCACCAAGGAATGGGTAGCCAAAGGCTTCTGAAAGAAGATAGCTAATGCTGAGACCTGACCCTTGATAGTGCTCAAGGCCAGTTTCTGCTCAACCCCTTGTTGCAGAAAAGCTAATATTCGACTAACCGAATAAGACCGTGGACGGAACCCCAAAGGTTCACACCATGCAATGTAGGACTTCCATGTGCGATGATAAATCTTTCTGGAAGTCGCTTTCCTTGCTTCCACTAGAGTAGGAATAACTGAAGCCGACAATCCCTTGTCCTTCAGCACCTGGGTCTCAATAGCCAGGCCGTTAAAGCCAGCGATCGTAAAGCAGGATGGAAGATCGGTCCCTGAGACAGTAGGTCCTCCCTGAGAGGAAGTCTCCACGGGACGTCCGCCACCAGTCTGACCACGTCGGCGTACCAAGCTCGACGAGGCCAGTCCGGAGCTACCAGAATTACTGGAATTCCTTCCTCCTCTATCCTGCGAAGAAGTCTTGGCAGTAACGCGAGAGGAGGGAAGGCATACATTAGCTGGTATTGCCCCCACGGGGCGATCAGTGCGTCTGCGGTCTCTGCTAGAGGATCGCGGGAGCGAGCCACGAATCTCTGTACTTTCCTGTTGAATCGGGATGCCAACAGATCCACATCCGGGGTGCCCCAACGTAGGCACAACTGGTGGAAAACTTCTGGATGGAGGGACCATTCCCCCTGATCCAGAGTCTGACGGCTGAGATAATCTGCCTGCTAATTCTCCACCCCCGGAATGAACACCGCAGAGATAGCTGGAACAAATCGTTCCGCCCAGTGAAGAATGCAAGCCACTTCTTTGGCCGCTCGGACACTCTTGGTGCCCCCCTGGTGATTGACATAAGCCACGGCCGTGGCGTTGTCCGACTGGATCCGAACCGGGCTGCCCTGGAGCTGCTCGGTCCAGTGAATCAGACAAAGTCTGATCGCTCTCAGTTCCAATACATTTATCGGCAACCTGGATTCTTCCAGGGACCAAAGTCCCTGGACAGATAACTGACCGAGAATTCCTCCCCATCCGGATAGACTGGCATCCGTGGTCACTATCGTCCAATATATTGGCAGAAATGACTTTCCCTGGCTGAGCATCGGAGACCGAAGCCACCAGACCAGAGACTCTCTGGTCTGTTTGCTCAATCGGATCTGATTGTCCAGGGATTCCGGATTCCGATTCCATCTGAGAAGAATCTCTTGCTGAAGACTTCGGGTATGGGGCTGGGCAAATGGGACTGCTTCGAAGGAAGCCACCATCAACCCCAGAACCCTCATGCAAGTTCGAAGAGAAGACCAGCTGTTGGATAGTAACAACTGGACTGCTAATTGAATCTTCCGGAGTTTCCCTATCGGAAGAAAAACTCTTGTCCTGACTGTGTCTAGAATTAGACCCAGATATTCGAGCCTCTGGGTGGGAACCAGAAATGACTTTTGCTGGTTCACCAGCCACCCGAATTCCTGTAAAGAAATCATAGTAATTTCTATGTTTTGTAGCAAGGTCTGAGGAGACTCTGCATGAGGCAGAAGATCGTCTAGGTAACCAAGAATCGATATGCCTCTTTGGCGCAGTAGTGCCAACATTGGGGCCAACACCTTCGTGAAGACCCGAGGAGCCGTGGCGAGACCGAAAGGTAACGCCACAAACTGATAGTGGTTCTCTTCTACGGAAAAGCGTAGAAACCGCTGATGTCCTGCGAAAATGGGAATGTGAAGATATGCGTCCTTGATGTCTATGGACGCTAGGACATCCCCTGTATGCAGGAAGGCTGCTACTGTGCGAATGGACTCCATTCTGAATTTTCTTATGTTGACAAAAGAATTGAGTGCCCTTAAGTCCAGAATTGGACGCACTTTGCCCTCTTTCCTGGGTATTGTAAATAGGTTTGAATAAAACCCCTGAAAACGTTCTGTCCAAGGAACGTGGACTACCACTCCTTGTTGTAGTAAATCCGTGACTGCTCTCCGCAGATCTTCTAAACGATCCGGGGATAGTCGAATATTGGAAGGGAAGAATCGCGACGGTGGGAGAGATTGAAACTCGATCTTGTACCCTGACCTTATGACTTCGCAAACCCACTTGTCCGGGATTCTGGAAAGCCATGGATCCGGGAACCGGCGAAGACGTCCCCCCACCCCAGTTATGGGTGGGGGCGCACCTTCAGGCTTTGGACGATTTATCTTCAGGTCTGGAGGGGGCGGGCTTTTGCTTGTCCGACCAACGTCCCCTGAAGCCTCCTGAAGGAGCTTTGGAGGACTTAATTTTTTCACCCGCGGGACGAAAAAACCTCTTGTGAGCAGAAAAAGAAGGCCCTCGTCTTTGACGAGTTCCTTTACCTTTAACATTTTGCGGTAAAAAGGTGCTCTTCCCACCCGTGAGATCCTTAATGATCTCATCTAAGTTGGCTCCAAATAGACGCTCTCCTAAAAAGGGGATATTAGCCAATGCTTTTTTGGAACCTTGGTCGGCTAACCAACCTTTTAGCCACAGTGTACGCCTGAGAACCACCGCTGAGACAGATGCTCGCGCCAATAATGGAGTGGCGTCTAACGCCGCATCACACACAAACTGTAACCCCTGTATCATTTGTTCCAACAAATCTGATACCGCCTGAGGGACCTCTTCTAAGTCCCGGCGTAACCACTTGGTCCATTCAGTTACAGCCTGCGAAACCAGACCAATAGCAATTATTGGTCTGAAAGCTGATCCAATCAAGGTAAACATGGTGCGAGACATAGCTTCTATCTTGCGATCCACTGGATCTTTAAAAGACGGAGCGTCTTCTAGAGGAATAACCGTGGCTTTATTCAATCTAGCAATTGGTGAATCCACCACAGGTGGTTCTGTCCATTTCTTAATGAGGGTTTCCTCAAACGGATAACGCCTGTTAATGCGTTTAGAAATAGTAGAAGTGCGTTTTGGCAGACTCCATTCTTCTTTGATTGGATTGCCAAAACATTTGGGCAATGGAAAAACCTTCGCCACTTTGATGCGTTTTTTAGTCCCAAAAGGGATTTCAGTTTCAGCTATTTCTGACGGAATACTCTGTAATCTTAAGGTTTCTTGAACAGATACAATGAGTGCGTTTACCAACGCTTCCTCTTTGGCTATGGCTGATGCCGAAACATCCTCCTCACTGTCTGAAGAGACAGTACACGAGACACCAATCCCAGATGAAGTACCTGCAACTGCAGAAATAGGCTCAGAGTCTGAATCCGAGGTTTCAGATAATAAGGGGTTAGGCGGGGGTCGCTTTCTTGCGCCCTGTCCCTGACAAGCCACTTCCACCCGGGACACAAAAGTTTCCATAATAGCTGACAATGATTCAATCGTCAGTGGGGTGCTGGAGGATCCTGCAGACCCCTCGAGGGGATCCGGAGGAGATACATGAGTGGCAGGGTCCATGTTAATTCAGGACACCTTTGCCAGAAAACACAAAAAAAAAACCTTTTTTTTTTTTTTTTATGTGTCTTCCCCCTTAGCGCAATAGCGCCCCTCAAGAGTACCTGCTTCTCGATCCCCACAGAGAGAGAGAGGGACCCCCAAGGCTCACCAACCGATGCAGTGAAGTTTCCCACCAACTGCAGTCAGCGTCTGTCTTTTACAGACTGGAAGGAGCTGTTGCTTTTTCCCGGGTAGAAGGACGTGGCTCCGCCCCCTTTGTACGCCTTCCGGCGTTCCCAGCTCTCCACGAGGTAGCTGGGCTCATGAAACATGGCCGCCCCCATACAGGAGACATTAGACCCCAAAAACATGGCGGCCGGCGTGACCTGAGGAAATACATGCACCTGGTCTACGGCAAAATGGCGGCGGACCGCCAAAATCGTTTTTCCCAGCACATCCACCTGCATCTCTGCTGAGTGGCGATTTATTGATCTACAGGAGATACACTACAAATAAGGTAGAATTATACCTCCTATGTCTGCTGTAATGCTACAGTCTGCTGGGTAGAGTGTTAGCTCTCAAACCAAGTCCACTTCCCACAAACACATACTGTATTTACAAGGGGGACTTTTAGTGTCAGATAAATACTGACCATGTATGGAGGGGCCCATAATTCATACTGCCTCATAACGAGGAAAGAAAAAAGGGAACGTTTACTCACCATACCGAACCGACAGGCACCCTCTCTTCACAATACCCTCTCCACCGGGGTGGGGGGTTGTGGACCACTCCGGACGCCTCGACTCTCTGGTTCCTGGCGTCCAAGCGAGACTTTTAACTCGCAAGGTCAGTCCCTCCACTGGGACTCCGTCGCGGCCGACCCAGCGCGGAGCTCTGGTCTGCACGCGCTCGTAGGCAGAAACCGGGGTGACCACTGGATCTCAACATCCAGCCCGTCGCCCGGCCCCGCATACTTACTTGAATGTGTCGCGGCCGACCAAGCGCAATGCAATGGTCTGCGCGCGCTCGTAGGCCGGCTGGGGTGACCACTAGTGTCGCCCAGTCCGGCGTTCTTGCTTGAAGATCTCACAGGAAAAAAACACTGGAGAAAAACTACCTAAAAAATATTTTTTCTAAAGAAAAAATCTTGCCAGGACCAAAAAGATCCCAGCAAGGAACTTAGGTCCTTACTCCTGACTAGACAGAAAAAAACTGATTCCCTGTAGCAGAGAGAGGGAGGATATACCCTCAGGGACTGCCCCTAAGGTGGAGCCAGAACGTTTTGTCTTTCTGCCTAGTCCTACTCCTGCGGAGACAACATAACCCAGCTCTTGAGAATCAAGAAGACTACGTCTGTCAATGAGCGATAGAGAAATCGGGTTTTACTGGGAGTTAAGGTAAACAAGGAACTGAAACCAGAAGTGATGAAATCCCCGTCGCTTCTGCTTTCTGACGTCCCACATTGGGAGGAACAACATCCGTTCCTCTCACTGTGTGACCAGAGCCGGATGCCAAGAGTCACATCCTTGCCTTACTCCCCAATTCGCACGGGAGAACCCAGTAAAGGCAGCAGCAAGAGGGGGTGTGGACCCTCTCTTGTAAAAGTATTCCAGTGGCTTGCTGGCTGCTAGGAATCGCTGGCACTAAAATATGATATTCCGATCATTATTGCAGCGATGACTGAGATATCACCTTTCCCATCTGAGGACATTTATAAAAATTATGGCAGACGGGAAGTGGTTTAAATAAGCCTAAATTAAAATTGATGGTGTTTTCCCACAGCAGAGGTGCCACAGGTGGGGTGTACATCCAGCCACAGAAGTGAATTGCTGTTTGCCCCTGTACATGTGTAAACGCAGATGCTTCGGTGTTTACATGAATAAGCCCTTTGTGGGGTGAAACACGTTGGGAGTGGGAGGTGGACAGGCAAGAGATGTTGTGAATCCTCTACTAATTACATTAAAACTGGTTTTACATCAGTGTGCGGCCTGTTCATTTCTACTTGACAAACACCAATGTTCTACTTATTCAACTGAAATGAAAACCCTGTCTGACATATAAGGGTTGATATACTGATAATGTTAGGTGCAAAATATGGTGCAGCTCTGCAAAGAAACCATTCAGCTTCTAGTTTTTGTCAAAGCTTACCCTAGCAAGCTGAAGTTAGAATCTGATTGGCTACCATGCACATCTGCACCAGATTTTGCACTCTCCACTTTTAGTAAATCAACCCCATACTTCCCGCCTGTGGTTTAAAGTTTTCACACCAGATGGCATCCCATATATGAACAAATCTGCCTGATAATCAGTATATAAATTGACATTATAATGAAGGCTATTTGCAGGTATCATTTTTCTCCCTTTCCCTGACCTAAACCTGTTGACCGTCTCCATCCCCAGATGCATGGTCATCTTGATCCAAGACCACCCCTATAGTTTACATCCCAACCCAAACATCTTCACAACACTGGCTGCACCTGTGCAGTAGGTCCCAATGGACCTCTATGGGGCTATGCTTCAAGGCTTAAGATGGGAGATGGCCTCATAAACGTCTATAGGAAACTACTGCCAAAGCATAGCCAATGCACAGAAGGTCTTTGCATCTGGTGAGGTAGAAGGTGGGCAAGAAAGGAAAAATATGAAGCTGCATCTGTCAATGAATGATAGAGAAATTTACTTTCAAGCGCATGTATTTTTTTAAGAAGGCAGTGAAACAAAAAAAGAAGTACCGTACCCTTTTTGAATAGCCATACACATTGGTGATTTACATTCAAACATGGCGCACTCCTGAGCCTCCGGGCTGTATCCTCTAGCCAGTAGCATCTCCAGGCATTCCTGGTGTCCTCCATAGACTGCAGAGTACACTGGACTGACCTGACTTTTCCCCGTGTCACAAACCCGATCAGTCACTGTTATCAGCATGTCCAGAATCCTGTAATCATATGTTTAAACACATACAGTAATTATTATTGTCCAACAAAGCCCTATTGTTTGGTCTAATTATAAATCTAGTATATATTCTCGAACATCTTCAGGAATATAAGAATTCAGACCCTTTTATAAGTAAGACAGGCCAAAGGTTAGTTAAATGTAGCTAGACAGGTGACTGCTGCAAGTTTTCAGGAGGAAAAATCTTATGGAAAGCAACATTTACATTTTCTGCATATGGGGAAATGTGTATTTGGCCGAAAGTGTGTGGAGACCCAACAACCAAACCTAGTGTATGTGAGCTTGCTGTACATCCTATTTAAACCATAGGCATTTCTATCATAACATCCTAGATCAGCCTTCCTCAACCATTTTTACCCTTGAAAAGCTCTCTAAATGTTTGTAGGGGTTTCCTTAGACCGGATTTTTTTTTCTTCGTCTACAGTTCATGGTACATTATTACAGTCCGTAGTATTAGTGTGTTGGTGCTCAGTGGCAACATTACCCAGTGTGCTTGTGCTCAGCAGCAACACTAACAGTGCATTGGTGCTCAGGAGCAACACTAAAGCTGGCCCTTTAGCTGAGATCAAGTATAGTATCTGTTCTTATCAGTGTCCAGTAGGGGCACTCTGCTGTCATTCTGGCCTATTTGGCAAGAATGGCTGGCTGTATAGTACCTCTGCTGTCATGAGGGGGGTCCCAAGGATCCTTCCCAACAGTCGAGTAATCTGAATGAGTTGTTCGCCGGGGTTTGAGCATTTCATCCCCCCCCCCTGTCAGCTTCCTCACCTCAGGCATCGTCCAGCCCGGAGGCACATTTGCAGTGAAGGTTCCCGATCTGACCGAGGCAGCTAGTCCATCCACAAGTGCCACACCGTTCAGGATTTACAGGTGGTAAGGCGTTGTCTCTCTGCCTCTGGGTCCTCCTTGCTTTGGAGTTTTCTCCTTTGGTATTACATCTGTTTGCTGAGCACTGCACCTTTGGCACATTATTGGCTTTCCCTGACTAGGAGCTTATTTTAAATTGTTTTTAATAAACTAGTTTGATCATCCAAGATCCCGAGCAGTATCCAAGTTTTTTTGTGCCATTTTGTCCGGGAGCGCCATCATACCCGTTTCTTTGTGTCATTACTTTCTCCTCCCAGTTGGGATCTGGGTTAGGGTAGGCAGCAGCCCGGACTTGGACGTGTTATTCATGGTGGACTCCTTTGGACACTGTCCGACCCCATTGTTCCAGCCCTGTTGTCTGAACCCTGGTACCACAGCGCCAGGATTTTCTGTTTACATTAATCTGAATGAATGTAAACCACACAAGGTGTAGATCGGTAGTACTCCCTTGATGTGAAGGGATCCGAGGGGCCCAGTGCCTCCTGATTTTAGCGATGGTACCTGGTCTGGCCATGGGCTGGGAAGGCAGAGAGCCCATGATGTCAGGCTCTCCTGAGGCGATATCTATCAAGAGGGGGATCTACTGTGCTGATTGGATGCCGGTTCCCGATAATCGGAGGAATATACCCCAACTATTTACCTTGTTTGGGCTGCATGGTCTTTGGAATCCTACAGTCCTAACTGATCTGCAACATTCAACCATACTTCTAAAAAAGAGTACCTATATCTGAAGGCTGGGAGAAAGTACTACATTGCCCCAATAGGTGTTTTGGTGTTGTACACCACTACTCCCCAGTTTTCTGGAAGATATGCTAACAGCTTAATGTTTCCTATTAGCAGCATATATTTGCTATTTATCTTCTGATATAGTAACCTCTGCCACCTAGTGACCCTGACGCCTGCCCAGGAATATATGGTTTGCCGTACCTGTGACCCCACTTGAATGCTGGTCTTCTTGGTCTCTTGTGCCCTGAGGAAGCCCCACTGCGAAACACGTCGGCTTACCGGAGACTGCATTTCTATTATGTCCACAATCACCAATATGGTATTTTGTATGATTACTTCCAATTGGAGTTCTTGATCAAGTTTTATTATGTATCTGTTCAATTTTTAATTGTAATTCAATAAATATGTATTTTTTTATTAAATTGTGTGTCCTATTTGTAGACATCCCTTCTATATTCGGCCCATTTAAAGTCCCACTTTTTCTTTCACATGATTTTTTTTGCAGCCCATGATGTCAGTACCCCTTGGGAGTTGGTCACCCCAACTATGTAACCATAGAAAACAATACAGCTGTGTTCAGATACAAATATATATATATATATATATATATATATATATATATATATATATATCCTGATAATGCTGCAAGGTGTAGCCAGTACTGAAGAGCATTTTTTTCCCAGAAGGAATAAGAAATGTAAAGCTAGACAGTGCAAAGAGAAGCAGTACACTAATGAGCTAATGCCTAATCCCCGAATGGCTCCTTGTGCTGCTTCTCCCTTCCCTTCTCTGAGATTTGCTCTACAGGAACTGCAGAAGACCAAGAGAATACCAGGTCAAATTCGGGTACTGCTTGCATTTTAAGAAATGCATTTAAAGAGGAACCCAGTTGTTTGTAAAAATAAAAATAAAAAAAATAAACTTTATTTGATGGAAAAAAATAAAAATAAAAGTCAGCAGCTAAAAATACTGTAGCTGCTGACTTTTAGTAAAAGGCTACTCACCAGCTCAGGGGATCCAGGGTTTCCATCACCTGGGCTGGTTCTTCATTGGGTCCCTGGCACCCCCATCTTGACTGTGGGAAGCTGGCTGTGACTTCCTGTTGCTTCACAGCCAGCTCCCCCACTGTGCATGCGCTAGAGGTGCTGAGCTTTCTGAATGGTCCCGCAGCCTCCTGGGACTTGTGACATTCCCAGGTGGCTGCAGGCAGGGGGTGGGGCAGTCAAGGGCTGAACTTCTGCTCTTCTTATCTAGGCAAGAAGAGCGGAAGTGGGAGCGGGTTCCTGCCAGAAATAGATACCCACTCCTGGAAAAAAATGGCAGAGGAAGGGGGAGGAGAAGGATGAGCGGAACTTTAATGTATTAATGATTACAGAGCTGCATTAATATGCACGTTATACATGCTTGGAGTTCTGCTTTAACATATAAATAGCAAAGAGGTAGTTTGGCACTGCTAAATGATATTGTATTTGTTAGCATTCTTCAATGTAAAAGCAAAGAATAACTAAAAAAAAGCACTATCATTGTTTTCTTGCTCTATTTTTTTTAGATACAAAATATTAAATGCCCTTCCCATTATAATCCTCCCTCTTTTTGCCCCAATCTGTCTCATCTGTGACACCTAAATGTAATTTGTAGATCCCTTTGCCAAAAATTAAAATGCTTCCATCATTAAATGCCTATTAGAATGGTGCAACACATGTGCCCGTTACAACACCCCAAATGATTCGGATCTATTAAAAAATATTTAGCCAGAATGTAGTAGAAATTACAGTTTTACAGGAAACAATCAAAATTTCTAATTACCTTATGTGATTGCTAAACTCTTTAATTAAACCCAAATATCAGACAACTTACTTGCTGCGGCCCATTTGTGCAGCTGCGTGTATTGGCAGCTGCCAGGCCTCGTCATTGCAGTAGAGGTTTGGATCGGCTCCCTTGCTCAGTAACAGCTCTGTGCATTTCTCATGGCCTTCCTGAGCGGCGATGAATAATGGAGTTGCCTTGTCCTTGGCTTGGCAGTTGACATCAGCACCTGACACATAATAGAGCTTTTAATAGAAAGGCATTTGCAAATCTTTGGAAAATTAGCTTGATGAACAAATATTGCCGTTTTAATGAGGCAGCCACGCTAAGCATATGGCAACATCAAATTTTTTTTTTTCTAACTTAAAGCAGATTTGCATTAGTTTACTTACTGAACGGCAGAAATGAAGATTGCACATACCCATCAAAGAAGGAATTAAAAGGCCAGTTGAATAAAATGTTGATTTATGTAGGAGAACTGCTAATTTTATTCACAAAATATATACGGTTTGTTTTGTGGAGCATGCAAGGATACAAAAAAGAAATACTTTTCATATTTCCCAGGGGTTCTGCTGTACTGTTTGCCTCTGAACATCCACTGTCAGATCTCTGCTGAAGTGTACTTTTTTAGTTTTGGACATAACAGGTAAGGTTTAGAACGGGGATCTCTACTCTATGACCCGTGGGCATTGGTGGCCCACTATGAGATTTTATCTGGGCCACACAAGCCTCAGGCTTCCAATCTGTTAGTCTCAGCTTCTCCCACCCTGCCAAACATCCCACTGCAGACTCCAGCGCAGGACTCTGATGGACACCCTGATGTAAGGAAGGACTCTACTCAATGGGCACCCTGATGTATGGAAGGACTCGGTCTGATGGGCATCCAGATGTAAGGAAGGACTCGGTCTGATGGGCACCCTGATGTAAGGAAGGACTCGGTCTGATGGGCATCCTGATGTAAGGAAGGACTCGGTCTGACTGGCACGCTGATGTAAGGAAGGACTCTGCCTGATGGGCATCCTGATGTAAGGAAGGACTCTGTCTGACTGGCACCCTGATGTAAAAAAGGACTCTGCCTGACGGGCACCCTGATGTAAGGAAGGACTCTGTCTGATGGGCACCCTGATGTAAGGAAGGACTCTGTCTGATGGGCATCCTGATGTAAGGAAGGACTCTGTCTGATGGGCATCCTGATGTAAGGAAGGACTCTGTCTGATGGGCATCCTGATGTAAGGAAGAACTCTGCCTGATGGGCATCCTGATGTAAGGAAGGACTCTGCCTGATGGGCATCCTGATGTAAGGAAGGACTCTGTCTGATGGGCACCCTGATGTAAGGAAGGACTCTGTCTGATGGGCACCCTGATGTAAGGAAGGACTCTGTCTGATGGGCATCCTGATGTAAGGAAGGACTCTGTCTGATGGGCATCCTGATGTAAGGAAGGACTCTGTCTGATGGGCATCCTGATGTAAGGAAGAACTCTGCCTGATGGGCATCCTGATGTAAGGAAGGACTCTGCCTGATGGGCATCCTGATGTAAGGAAGGACTCTGTCTGATGGGCACCCTGATGTAAGGAAGGACTCTGTCTGATGGGCACCCTGATGTAAGGAAGGAATCTGTCTGATGGGCACCCTGATGTAAGGGAGAACTCTGATGGGCACCCTGATGTAAGGAAGGACTCTGTCTGATGGGCACCCTGATGTAAGGGATAACTCTGATGGGCATCCTGATGTAAGGAAGGACTCTGTCTGATGGGCACCCTGATGGGCACCCCTCTGTATGTGGGGACTCCAAATTGTAAGGAGGGCAATCGTGTGAATGGAAAACGGATATAAAGGGTGGGGGGGTGCTCTGATGTGAAAGGTGGGACTTCTGATGTGATGGAAGGCTTCAATTAAATTTCCTTAATTAATTTATAAAACTGATATTTTGTTTTGGTCAATGATAACTTGTAAAATATAACATGTGGCCCATGTACAAACAGGCTGGGAGGCTCCTGGTTTACAACCTTTTTTTTTTTTTTTTCTTTAATTTAATAAATTCTTTATTTATCAAAAGCAGCAGTACGGAATGATAAACGTACATAGTATCATGACGTACCAATTATACCAACCTACATTCAGTATTGTAGTCTCAAAACAGGTAAACCACCGGAGTTTGCAATGCCTAACCACTTAAAGACCAGGCCTATTTTTGACATTTGTTGCTTACAAGTTATAAATCTGTATTTTTTGCTAGAAAATTACTTAGAACCCCCAAACATTATATATATATATATATATATATATATATATATATATATATATATATATATATATATATATATATAAAATACAAGCCAGATGTCAATACAAGCCGACTATTGGCTTTTTTCATCTCACGCTGTCAGTGTGAGGAGAAAAGAAGAAAACCGGAAACTGGCTTGTGCTAAAGGGACATCAGCACTGATAATCTGGGCATTGATTATTAGTGTCCTGATTATCAATGCAGTCCCAACAGTGCCCGCCAGTGCTGCCAATCAGTGCCCATCAGTGTCACCTATTAGTGCTGCCTATCAGCACCACCTATCAGTGCCACCTAATCAGTCCCCCCTCATCAGTGTCGCCTATTAGTGCCCATCAGTGCACATCAGTAAGGGAGAAAAAATACACTGTTTGCAAAATTTTCGGTCTTTTTTTTTCATTTGTTTCGCAACAAATAAAAAACCCGGTGGTGATCAAATACCACCAAAAAAAAAAAACTTTGTGTGGAAAAAAAAAAACGATAAAAAGTTTGTTTGGGTACAGCATTGCATGACCACGCAATTGTCATTAAAAGTGTGATAGTGCTGGAACCTGAAAATGAGCCTGGGCAGGGAGGGGGTAAAAGTGCCCAAAAGACTATGCAAATAGTGTACTGTCCATAGTCTCGGCACAAGCGCTGTCAGGGATACAGCCGTACTGGCATTTCTGCCAGTACAAGTCATGGACGCTCCTGGCTCAATCAACACAGCCCTCTGCTGGCCCGTCAGGGAAATGGCCGTAAGAGAACTGGCAACATTGACAGTAATAGCAATGGTCGTTCCAGCCTCAATTGACACTGCCCTCTGCTGGCCTATAAAAGGTGGCCATAGGAGCAGACTCATTGCTGGATTATCTCTCAGCGTCCTGTGTTCTTGTGCTTCCTGTTTGGACTTCCTGTTGTGACCCGGCTTGTTTCTGAACCATCTGATCTCCTCCTGGTGTTTGACCCTCGGCTTGCCTCTCGGACTTTGCTCTTGCTACTACCTGCCTGTTTTCCCAGTGTATGACCCTGGCTTGCCTAAGGACTCTGTTTCTGCCTGTTCACCTGTGTATGACCCCGGCTCGTCCCTGCTCTGCTACTTACCTTGCTCTTGGACTGATCACCGGTGTTTGACCCTCGGCCTGGCTTTTACTACTCCTCTAGTTGCCTACCTTACCCAGAGTTCCTGAAATCATCTGGTGTTCACCACAGGCGACCTGTGCTACTTGGGACGCTTCACCTCCTGTACCACTTCCAGGGGTGACTCGCACTGAGCTGCAAGGGAAGCCCTCTCTGCACTTCGGCCTCCATCCAGATTGTGACAAGCGCACTTTAACTGGTATGGGAAAGTCTGCATATTTCATTTGGCAGAGAGAAAAGTTAAATTGGTGAAGCATACATTTAGTACAACCAAATCTGCTGATAAGGGCTTGTATACGTGAGCACTTAATGCACAATGCATTTGTGTTTTGAGATTCTACCACTGGGAGAGCTGGTGTCACTCAGGGGAGCCATGGACTGGGAAAGCATCATTGCCTAATATCTGAGTGTGCACAGAATTAAACACTTTTCAATGTGCTTGTTTGTACTGAACCATTCAGTACAATACATCCTTTCACCCCTGGTGCATGACGGGTTGCTTGGAAAGTGCTGGGAGTGCTCCCCATGCAGTATTTTTGATGCTTGTGTGAATAAAGTCTTATTGGTAAGGCTGCCCCAACAGACTAATAAATTGCAAGTAGGTAAAAGTCTCTCTCTAAGCACTACATACTATTCCAACTATAAGTAAATGCAATCAGCGCAGAGAGTAAAAATCAGGGCTACATAAAATCTACAGCTGAACACTAAAAGGTTAATCACAAAACCCATAGCTAAACAAACAACCTGAATAAGTGCAGCGCAATAATCATGAACACATCAATGTTATACAATATAGATAATGGTAAAAGAGAACAGATAAGCCCAAAAGTCCCTTTTAAAGAGAAGGATCACATAAGTGAGATGATGAGTCCAGAGTCCACTTCAGGTGATAGGCCTTCACCTCCTATCAAGCTACTGCGCTCATCTCAAAATTAGACCTCTGTGTCTTTGTAATCACTCAATGGATGTAGTACCGCAACTTCTCAGCCACCAATCCGTGTTCAACGTGTGTAGCCAAGAAACCAGGAGCGATCACAATCCGCCAAAGGAACTCCCCACAGGGAGATAAACATGAGTGACAAAAAAGGCAGAGATCTAAGAGCGATCCATTTGATAAAAAAGCCTCCAATTTATTTTATAATTGCACTTAAAATCATGAAGATAAAACAAGGCAGTAGACAATTACCGTAAGACTCAACACGTACGGAGGGAGGGGCTACCTGCCTGACATCACCCGCTGCCATCTTTCAGCAAGCCCTTTGGACACCGGCTGCTTGTTCCACTGCCTTGTTTTATCTTCATGATTGTAAGTGCAATTATATAATAAATTGGAGGCTTTTTTTATCAAATGGATATTGTCACTCATGTTTATCTCCCTGTGGGGGAGTTCCTTTGGTGGATTGTGATCGCTCCTGGTTTCTTGGCTACACACGTTGAACGTGGATTGGTGGCTGGGAAGTTGCAGTACTACATCCATTGAGCGATTACAAAGACAAGTGCATTAGACCTGCAGGTCTAATTTTGTGAGATGAGCACAGTAGCATGATAGGAGGTGAAGGCCTATCACCTGAAGTTGACTCTGGACTCATTACCTCACTTGTTGTTATCTTCCTCTTTAAAAGGGACTTTTGGGCTTATCTGTTCTCTTTTACCATTATCTATATTGTATAACATTGATGTGTTCAGGTTTATTGCGCTGCACTTATTCATGTTGTTTGTATACTATTCCAACTACTTTTTCTTTTAAGCTCCTGAAAATCTTACCTGTATATCTAGAAAAGTATTTAAAGGCTAAACTCCCCCCCCAAAAAAAATGGATTTTTGTAAAATCTTACCGTAAAATCCTTTTCTCTTAGCTCATTGACAGACGTAGTCCTCCGTGATTCAACACCCTCGGGTTATGCTGCCCTCTACAGGAGTAGGACTAGACAGGAAAGAAAACGTTCTGGCCACACCCTAGGGGCAGTCCCAGAGGGTATATCCTCTCACTTCCTGCTACAGCAAATCAGTTATGTCACAAAGCAGTGTTTAGAGAATTTAACCCAACCCAACTCAAAAACAGAGGGGCGGGTACTACGTCTGTCAATGAGCTAAGAGAAAAGGATTTTACGGTAAGATTTTACAAAAATCCATTTTTCTCTATCGCTCATTGACAGACGTAGTCCTCGGTGATTCAACACCCTCGGGACGTCCCAAAGCAGTACCACAAATGAGGGGTGGGAAAATGGAAATCCAATCCAATCTAGAAGGCCCAACCGGTGCCAACTAGAAGTTTACAATGCTCATCCTCAATGATGAGACTCAACAAAAGTTTTTCAACAGAAAAAAACCCTCGAGGTAGACCACCGGTCTCCTCAAATTGCGGCCTGCAAAACCTTGCGGCCAAATGAGGCATCCGCCGATGCCATCACATCAATCTTATAAAATTTTGTAAAGGTATGTACCGACGACCAGGTGGCCGCCTTACATACCTGGACCACTGACGCCTGATGGCGATAGGCCCAGGAAGTACTGAGCGCTCGAGTGAAGTGCGCCCTAACAGGGAACCGATGACCAGGTGGCTGCCTTACATACCTGGACCACTGACGCCTGATGGCGATAGGCCCAGGAAGTACTGAGCGCTCGAGTGAAGTGCGCCCTAACAATAGAATAAGCCTGTACCACCGTCTGACTGATCCATGTAGATATGGTCGCGGCAGACACAGGCAACCCCCTTCAAGGGCTATCCGTGATCACAAAAAGTGAGTCCGTCTTACGAAAACCACTTTAGGAAGGAAGGATGGATTCGGAAGAAGAACCACCTTATCCCTATGAACCACCAGATCTGTGGAACGACAGGATAATGCGGCCAGTTCTGACACCCTGCGTACAGAAGTAATGGCCACCAAGAAGGCCACCTTCTGGGATAATGTAAGCAAGGGAATCTCCCTAATATCTTCAAAGAGAAGTTTCTGAAGAACCGACCACACTAAATTAAGATCCCAGGCGGTAAGGGTGCGCGCACTGGCGGAGCCAGATGTCGCACCCCCTGGATGAAATTCGGCACCAAGGAATGATTAGCCAAAGGTTTCTTGAAAGAAGATTGCTAACGCCGAAAACCTGACCCTTGATCGTGCTCAAGGATAGTTTCTGCTCAACCCCTTGTTGCAGACAGACCAAAATTCGGGTCACCGAATAGGTATGTGGGGGAAATCCAATAGATTCACACCATGCAATATAAGACTTCCATGTGCTGGAAGTCGCTTTCCTTGCTTTAACTGGAGGTAGGAATAACTGAAGCTGACACTCCCTTGTCCTTCAGTACCTGGGTCTCAATGGCCAGGCCATTAAGCCAGCGACTGTAAAGCAAGATGGAAGATCGGTCCCTGAGACCACAAATCCTCCCTGAGAGGAAGTCTCCAAGGAGCGTCCGCGACTAGCCTCACCAAGTCGGCGTACCAGGCTCGACGAGGTCAGTCCGGAATTTCCAGAATAACTGGAATTCCCTCCACCTCTATCCTGCGAAGAAGTTCCCGCAGCAACTTGAGAGGATGGAAGGCATGCCGTAGCTGATACTGCCCCCACGGGGCGATCAGCGTTTCTGCTGCGTCCGCTAGAGGATCGCGGCGCGAGCTACAAACCTCCGCACCTTCCTGTTAAGCCAAGGTGCCAACAGATCCAAATCCGGGATGTCCCAATGTAGGGACAGCTAGTGAAAAACCTCTGGATGAAGAGGCCATATGCGATTGGATCCGAATCGGGCTGCTCTAGAGCTGCTCGATCCAGCAAATCAGACAAAATCTGATCACTCTCAGTTCCGATACCCTTATTGGTAATCTGGATACTATCGGAAGAAATGACTTCCCCTGGTTGAGCATCGGAGACTTCCTGGTCCGCTCGCTCAACCGGATCCGATTGTCCAGGGAATCGGAATTCTGATTCCATTAAAAAAGAATCTCCTTCAGGAGAATTCGGGTATGAGACTGGGTATACGGTACTGCCTCTAAGAAGGCCACCATCAGTTCCAGCCAATTGACGGACAGCAACATCCGAATCGTTGACTGAACCTTCTGGAGTTTCTCCGCAAGGAGAAACTCTCTTGCCCAGGATGTATCCAACCTTAGGCCCAGATAGTTCAGTCTCCTGGTGGGAACCAGGGATGATCTTTGGGAAAGCGAAAAAACGCTGATGTCCTGCCATGATGGGAATATAAAGATAGGCCTCCTAAATGTCTATGGACGCCAAGAACTCCCCCTGATGCAGGGAGGCCACCACTGTACGGATGGACTCTATTTCTTCCCAAGTCCAGATTTGGACGCACCTTGCCCTCTTTCCTGGGCATTGTGAATAGGTTCGAATAGAACCCCTGAAACCGTTCAATGTTTTAAGGGAAGAATCGCACCGGTGGAAGTGATCGAAACTCGATCCTGTGTCCTCCAGAAGCCGGTGAAGACATCCCCCCCACCCCAGAGATGGGTAGGGGTGCATCAGGCTGTATCTTCAGGCTTGGCTGAGCCGGACTTTTTGTTTAGCCGACCAGCGCCCTTTGAAACCCCTCTAAAGGGGCTTTGGAGGGTTTCGCCTTATCGCCCGCCCTCGCGGAACGAACAACTCTTTATGAGCAGAAAAGGAAGGTCCTCGTTAGTTACGAGGTCCTTTTATCCTAACAGTCTGTGGCAAGACAGCAGGTGGTACCGTCTATCCTATAAAGAGGAATTCCTCAAACGGATAGCACCTAGCCATGCGTTTGGAAATAACAGGGGTTCGTTTCAAAACGACCCCATTTGGGTAAAGGAAAATCCTTCGCCCTTTTTGTAGGCTAACAAGTACCAAAAAGGAATCTCAGTCTCAGCTACCTCTGCCGGTGTAACCTCAAGACTAAAGGTTTCCCGGACGGACACAACTAGTGCATCCACCACTCTTGTGCTATGGCGGAGGCAGAAACGTGCTCCTCACTGCTGAGGAGATATTACCTGAGACAACAGCCCCCTAAGAGGGACCTGCAACTGCATTGACCAGCTCCGAATCCATATCTGAAGTATCTGATAAACAATAGGGGTAGGCGGGGGTCGCTTCTTGACCCCCGTCCCTGACAGGCCACCTCCACC
The DNA here is from genome assembly GCF_965119305.1 of Pelophylax lessonae. Classification (NCBI taxonomy): domain Eukaryota; kingdom Metazoa; phylum Chordata; class Amphibia; order Anura; family Ranidae; genus Pelophylax; species Pelophylax lessonae. The sequence continues at coordinate 653,981,308 of NC_138770.1, forward strand.
CGGGATATCAAAGACTCCAAAACTGCCGATAATGCATTAAAAATAAGTGGGGTACTGGAGGGTCCTGCGGCCACCTTGAGGGGATCAGGTGGGGATACCTATGCGGCAGGGTCAATGATTATACAAGACACTTGCCAGCGACAAAAAATGACAAAGTAAAAAACTTTTTTTTTTTTTTTGTGTCCCCCAGTCGCAACAGCGCCCCTCAGTGTTACCTGCCTTTTTGGACCCCACAGAGAGAGAGAGAGAGACCCCAAGGCTCATCCCTGATGCACAGAAGTTTTCATCAGCTTGCTCAGTGCTTGTCTTGTTACAGACAGGAAGTCTTTGGCCCTATTTCCTGGGTAAAGGAGGCGGCTCCGCCCCTTAACACGCCTGCCGGCGCCTCCCCCTGGCTCCATGAGGTGTTTGAGTCACCTCAAACATGGCCGCCCCCATGCTGGAGACACGAGGCTACACCAAAATGGCAGCCTCGTGCGATCTACCAGACAATGGCGGCGGCCTGCACAGAATAGCGGCATGTCTGCAGAAGGATCTCGGCCTCACAACCCTTCACCCTCATGGTGGTCAGCGTGGTCGGCGGTCCCGGACCCTGGCGGGCCGTATGCGGTCCGTGGCCGTCGGGAGGCATCTGCTTAGCTGGAGGAATGATCTGGAATGCAGTATACATGTATAGACATCGCCCTGTGGCTACTGACAGGTAGGATACCTTATACTATCACAGTAAAGTTCTAGTACTGCCACTGACTACAATCATTTTCACATTTTTACAATTAGATTGTCCGCTCCCAAACCAAGCCTCCTGGCTTCTTGTACACAAAAATCACACTCAATTAGGGGGATCTGTGACATGTTATAGGATAGAGGGGAACCCATCCTTACCATTACAGAGAGGGGCCCGCGTTCACCACAAGACCCGTCAGGGGGAAAGGGGGAACATACTACTCACCATACCGGAACCAGGCGGGCGCCAACTCCTGACAGTACCCCTCTCCACCGAGGTAGGAGGGCTGTCGACCAATCCGGACGCCGTGACTCATGGTCTTTGGCGTTTCAGCGAGACGTTTAACTCGCAGGGTCAGTCCCCGTCCAGTGGGACTATGTCGCGGCCGACCCAGCGCGGAGCTATGGCCTGCACGCGCTCGTAGGCTGAACTGGGGTGACCACTGGATCTCAACATCCAGCCCGTCGCCCAGTTCAGCTTTCTTGCTTGAAGATCTCACAGGAACACTGGAGAAAAAAAGCTGTCTAAAAAATCTTTTCTAAGAAAAAAATCCTGCCAGGACCGAAGATCCCAGCAAGGTATCTAGGTCCTTACTCCTAACTAGACAGAAAAAAACTGATTTGCTGTAGCAGGAAGTGAGAGGATATACCCTCTGGGACTGCCCCTAGGGTGTGGCCAGAACGTTTTCTTTCCTGTCTAGTCCTACTCCTGTAGAGGGCAGCATAACCCGAGGGTGTTGAATCACCGAGGACTACGTCTGTCAATGAGCGATAGAGAAAAACAGAATTTTTGTAAAATCTTACCTGTAAAATTCCTTTCTCTGAGTCCTCCAACAGTCGCCGCCTCCTCTAAGTCATCACTATTGGGTATTGTTCACCTATCCGTAGGAATAGCTAGGCATATAGACTTAGTCAAAAGACAAAAGGCATTAGCATATACACACCCACGGGGGCTGTCCCATCTGGTCAATACCCCCCCTGCATCACCACTCCCAACTCAGTTTTGGTAGTATAGCAGTAGGTAAAAAGAGGGGCGGGGCGGCGACTGTCGAAGGACTCAGAGAAAGGAATTTTACAGGTAAGATTTTACAAAAATTCCGTTTTCTCTTACGTCCTCCGACAGTCACCGCCTCCTCTAAGTCATCACTATTGGGATGTCCCAAAGCAGTATACACATGAGGGGTGGGAGCCGCAACCGTAGAAAAGGCAACGCAGTACCCACATCAGAGAAAGGAATCTTACATGCACCGTAAGAACCAACCGGGCAACAGAAAAAAACAATGACCAACAGGAGCAACAGCCCAGGAAAGCAAATGCCAACAGCCAGGGACCCAGAGAAAAAAATGCAAGGGTCCATCATGGCACAGCCGCACTGAGAACTTTGCGGCCAAAAGAAGCATCAGCTGATGCCAGAACGTCTACTTTGTAGAACTTGGAAAAAGTGTGCACCGACGACCAAGTCGCCGCCTTGCACACCTGGGCCACCGAGGCCCAGGAAGTACTCAAAGACCTGGTAGAGTGCGCCTTAACAGGGAAGGGCGGAACCCGTTCCTTCAAGACATAGGCCTGCTCAACGGTCTGTCTGATCCACTTGGCAATGGTCGCTGCCGATGCAGCCATGCCCTTCCGAGGTCCCTCAAGAAGGACAAAGAGAGAGTCCGCCTTCCGAAAGGATTCCGTAGACTTCAGGTAAACCCTGATCGCCCTGACAACATCCAAGGAATGCAAAGCAATCTCCTTAGGATGTTTAGGCTTCGTACAAAGCGAAGACAGGACAATTTCTTCATTAAGGTGGAACTCAGTGATCACCTTGGGAAGAAAGGACGGGGGTGTTCTCAACACCACCTTATCCTTGTGGATTATCAAGTAAGGAGAGCAGCAAGACAACGCCGCCAGCTCCGACACTCTGCGAGCCGAAGTGATCGCCACAAGAAAAGCAGAGGTAACGATATCTCCCTGATATTTTCAAAAGAAGCACGCTGCAATGCGGACAGGACCAAGTTCAAGTCCCATGGAGGTAAAGGCTCCTTCCTAGGAGGAGCCAAATGTCGCACACCTTGAATGAATGTGCGCACCAAGGAATGAGACGCCACAGGGCGTTGGAGAAAAAAGGACCGCCGGTGCTGACACCTGGCCCTTTATAGTGGCAAGCGCCAGGCGCTGGTCCACTCCAGACTGGAGGAAAGCCAAGATTCTCGACACCGAGTAAGAACGAGGGGAAAACCCCCTGGACTCACACCAGTTGAAGTAGGCTTTCCAGGTACGGTAATAGATCTTACCAGAGGAAGATTTCCTAGCCTTGATCAGGGTAGGGATAACCTCAGAGGATAGACCCTTGTCCTTCAAGACCTGGGTCTCAACAGCCAGGCCTTTAAAGCCAGCGACTGTAAAGCAGGATGGAAGATCGGACCCCGAGACAGGAGATCTTCCCGCAAAGGCAGACGCCACGGAGACGCCACTGCCAGCTGAACAACGTCGGCGTACCAAGACCGGCGAGGCCAGTCCGGCGCCACCAGAATCACCATGTGCGGTTCCGAGATCAATCTGCGAAGGAACCGGGATAGTAACTGAATCGGAGGAAAGGCGTACATCAGACGATACTGATGCCAAGGGGCCACCAACGCATCCGAGGCGTCCGCCAACGGGTCGCACGTTCTTGCCACGAACCTTTCCACCGTTCGGTTTAGCCGGGATGCGAACAGATCCACGTCTGGGGATCCCCACTTCGCACACAGCATCTGAAAGACCTCCGGGTGTAGGGACCATTCCCCCTGGTCCAGGGTCTGGCAGCTCAGATAGTCTGCCTGCCAATTCTCCACACCCGGAATGTGAACTGCCGAAATCGCCGGGACATGAGTCTCGGCCCAAGACAGGATGTCGGTCACCTCCCGAGCTGCTCGAGCACTTCTGGTGCCCCCCTGGTGGTTGATGTAAGCCACCGCGGTAGCATTGTCCGTCTGTACGCGAACAGGCAGGCCCTGGAGACGGTCCGACCACTGGAAGAGACAGAGTTTTATCGCTCGTAGTTCCAGCACATTTATCGGGAGGGAGGATTCCTCCTCCGACCAAGTGCCCTGGGCAGACAGGGTGCCCAGGACTCCACCCCAGCCCGACAGGCTGGCATCCGTGGTAACCACTGTCCACACCAACGGGCGAAAGGACTTGCCTTCCGCCACCGACGGGGACTGGATCCACCACAGAAGAGCCAATCTGGTCTGGCGACTCAAGGAGACATCCAGATCCAAGGACTGAGGAAGTCTGTCCCACCTGGCCAGGATCTCCGTCTGGAGAGCCCGCGTGTGGAACTGGGCAAAGGGAATCGCCTCGAAGGCCGACACCATCAACCCCAGGCCCCGCATGCAGGTCCTGAGTGACGAGACGGATTGTCCCTGAGGGACCTGATTTCGTCCCGCAAAGTCCGGAGCTTGTCCTCCGGCAAGAATACCTTTGCCTGAGCAGAGTCCAGAACCATTCCCAGATAGCGAAGGCGAAGCGACGGAGACAACGCTGATTTTTGAACGTTGATGGTCCATCCGAACTCCTGGAGCGTCTGTACCGTGATGGACAGATCGCGCACAAGGTCCTGACTGGCACGCGATCTCAGAAGCAGATCGTCCAGGTACCCCAGGACCGCAATGCCCTGGGCCCGCAGCAGGCCCAGGACCGGCGCCAACACCTTGGTAAACACCCTGGGTGCCGAAGCGAGACCGAACGGTAACGCCACAAACTGGTAGTGGTCCTCTGCGATAGCGAACCGAAGGTACCGCTGATGACCCTCGAAATTGGGGATGTGCAGGTACGCATCCTTCAGATCTATCGAAGCCAGGAATTCTCCTGGACTCAAGGAGGCCACCACCGAACGGAGGGACTCCATTCGAAACTTCTGAACACGCAACGAAGCGGTTCAGCGCTTTTAGGTGCAGAATAGGACGCACTTTGCCCTCCTTCCTGGGCACAGTGAACAGATTCGAATAAAACCCCCGAAACCTGTCCCGATGAGGCACCGGGACAATCACCCCCTGAGTAAGCATGTCCTGCACCGCTTGATGCAAGTCCTGCAGACGCCCCGGAAGCAGATGGAGATTGGAGGGAAAGAATCTGTCCGCCGGCCTGGAAAGGAATGCGATCTTGTAACCTGATCGAACGATTTCCTTGATGCTAGGCAAACTAAAACTGAGTTGGGAGTGGTGATGCAGGGGGGGTATTGACCAGATGGGACAGCCCCCGTGGGTGTGTATATGCTAATGCCTTTTGACTAAGTCTATATGCCTAGCTATTCCTACGGATAGGTGGACAATACCCAATAGTGATGACTTAGAGGAGGCGGCGACTGTCGGAGGACGTAAGAGAGAACAATATTCCCGGCAGACTGACCCACTGCCATCCTACTACCGATGCCTGGTCCTAGGTTCATACAACAAAAACAAAAAAAGGGGGAAAGTACAGATCAGTCAAATGTTGATACAAAAAACACCCACTCGCTCAAATAATAAGCAAAGAGCGGAACTCCAATGGCAAAAACCACAGCATGTATAAAAAATTGGACAACTAGAAAGAGAAATTGCCCAAGGAAAGCGCCATATAATGGAGTAACAGGGGTATAAACATATGTGGGTTAACAAAAATTTGTGCCCGGGCCAATTTTCAGCTTTCAGTGCTGTCACTCTTTGAATGAAAATTGCGCGGTCATGCAACGCTGTACCCATATGACATTTTTATCATTTTTTTTGAGACAGGTAGAGCTTTTTTTTTTGTGTTATTTCACCACAACTGGGTTTTTTATTTTTTGCTAAACAAATGAAAAAAAGCCCGAAAATTATGAAAAAAGTTTTGTAAATATTTAATTTTTCTCCTTCACGGATGTTCACTGATAAGGCTGCAGTGATAGGCTGCACTGTTGAGGCTGCATTGACGGGCACTGATGGGCATTGATGAGGCAGCACTGATGAGGAGGCACTAATATGCAGCACTTTTGGACACAGATAGGTGGCACTGAAAGGCATCCCTGATGGGCACTGATTGGCAGTATTGGTGGGCACTGTTGGGACTGCACTGATAAATCAGGAAAATGATGATCAGTGCCCTTGATTGTCAGTGCAGATGTCCCTGCTATGGAATGCAGCTTACCGGCTCTCATGCCCTCACGTGCTGCCAGGGTGAGAAAAGGAATGCCAATAACCCCCATTTCCTGTTTACACTGTGCATGGTAAAGAGCCTACGTCATAGGCTCTTTACCGTGATCGGTGATGCATGGTGTCCGAGTGTAATGCATGATAATTAAAATGTACTGGAAGCACACATCAAGGATCTTTGTGCTATATAGTGTTTTAAATAAAACCTCATTCCACAGGCATACTTAAAGTATATGAGAACCCTCATCTTGTTGAAAAACCCATTCAGTTTAAAAAACAATAGGGTTAATTTACTAAAACTGTAGAGTGCAAAATGTGGTGCAGCTGTGCATAGAAACCAATCAGCTTCCAGGATTTTGTCAGAGCTTAATTGAACAAGCTGAAGTTAGAAGCCGATTGGCTACCATGCACAGCTGCACTCTCCCGTTTTAGTAAATCAACCCGTTTTAGTATTATCCCCCCTTTTTTTTTTATTTAATAAGTGATCACATACCCTTTGTTCTCAGCTGCATAAGGAGCTCAGAGAGCTGAAGGAGGAGATACTGCAGCAGACCGCTCTTCCCGTTGAATGGTTGCGCAGGGGTGGCATGTCAGGACAAGTCTGATCGTTGGAAGAGAAGAGGCTGATTTCCTCGAACAACTAAAAAACTGACCATGCTGTGCTCTCATGTCTAGTGTGGTCATTTTGTAATAGGAAAGCAGAGGAACTGGCAGGAACACCAGGGATTTCACACAAAGGAGGCAATACAACCAGGAGCCGGATGACTGCTGCATTTTGAGGGGTTCCCTCATCATCTCACTACACGCGTATCTGACCACTCTATAATGTGAGGGTCAGATTGCTCGTTAAGCATTTTGCACTCTTTGAGCACCGTGGTGGAGTGTCCTTAGGATTTAAGAACTATTCCTGGGTGTGGGATCCTTCTCCTATTCCTCCTTTATATTACTCAGGGAAAGGACTTTCCTTTGGAATATGCATATGATGGGACTTATGGACTGATTTCTATACTTCTGTCTTATGTTTTAATATTGATCAGTTTTTCATGTTTATAACAATGATCAGTTTATGAATATTCATTATTTATATATTGGGTTATATCAACAACCTGCGGCGCTGTACTCCTCTTTTGCCTAGCAATACAACGAGAACAGGATACATTTTCATACAAGTACATGGTATAGCAGGTACAGATCAGGAATATGAAATTACAGGTTTTTTAAGCATGCGTCTGAGTGAGGGCCATGTTTGCCTGCACGAGGATGCACAAGCGTAGCGTGAATCCCCGTGTAGGCAGTTCCAATTATGATAATTGTGACACAGTGGTTGCTGCCAATTTGACAGCTATACAAGAGCATGGCCCCGATTGGACACTGTCTGGGCTCGGGGCCGCACACCTGCTTGGCTGTCAAACTGGGAGCAGCCACTGTGTCCCAACTGACATGAATGAGACTGCATGGGGATATACGGAGCGCCTGTGCATCCCCGTGTGGACAATTCGAACTACATTCGTGTGAACGAGGCCTTTCAACATAACACAAAAATGTTTACATCAGTGCTAGGACAAGGTCATCCAGCTTCCAGGGAGAAGATACCAAACTGCGTCTACTACCTCTGTAATGTGTGCCCCAATTTCATTACACACACCCAATAATTGCACCCAGTCTTCATATGTTACTCATACATCATCCTACACATCAATTCCATCTATTTTGATTTCAGGTTCAATAATGCAGAGAGTCTGGTTTTCATTTTTCAATTATTCACGGACTCAATCACATACCCCACCTAATATTTTTGGTTGTTCCAAAAGCAAGTACAATAAACCCTCCTCCATTGCGGGGGTTACGTTCCTGACCCAGCCGCGAAAAGTGAAAAGCCGCAAAATAGAAAAACCCTATTAAAATGCATTGCGGGCATGTATTTTTCTACTGTCACTGTACGTGTAAAAGCATTTTAAGGTCTTTAAACACACTTTTAAAACAATAGAAACTCATTTAAACACATAAAAGATACTGAGAGACATAGCAAGAGCTATGGAAAACACAAAAATATTTAATTTTTAATGATTTATATAGTAAAATAACATTACAAAAAAAAACGCAATATACCGGGACTGCAAAAACTGAACCGCGATGGAGCGGGGGTTTACTGTATATTTGTTATGATAACACATCACACCCTATAGAATTTAAATCATCAGCACTCACACCTACCCAATCTGATTAAACCATTTTTGATGGTTCAGATCATTAAAAGAGAAGTACTGTATGGGGTTTTTCGATTCATACTTACCTAGGTGGATGCTGCATCTGTCCTCCAGGGCCTCTAACACTAATAACTGAACGATCAAACACCGCCAATTGCTTGGTTCTCACAGCTCCCCGAGCAGAGATCTGCTGACTGTCAGCCACCGGCTCTCTGCTCTGCCCCCTCCTCGCTCACTGGGGCACTGGGCTGTGGAGAGGGCGGGAGCACCCAGCTCAGGCTCTCAGCGGCTCGCCAAGAGGCTGAGACAGCAGATCCCAACTCAGTTGTTGTGATAATGCCTGAGCTTGGACCAGCTCTGTGACGTCAGCAGAGACCGGACTTCAGCCCACTGTCTGCTGAAAACAGAGATAAAAATGAACTGCACTCCTGTAATCCACAGGAGAAGTACAGCCAAAGCTTGTTTGGCTGTACTTCTCCTTTAACTACTTAAAGCGGAGTTCCACTCTGGGACATTTTTTTTAATAAAAATACCCCCGGGACAGTCAGGGCTAGTGCATTCCACAATGGCTAGCCTTTGATCTGTCCCGGGTCGCACTTACCTGCAAGAAGAAATACTTACCTTGAAAATGTATTGTCCAGCGCTGCCATCTCAGGTGTGGGCAGCTTGAAGCCAGCCCGATCCTCTTCTGTGTCCTCTTCCGTCTTCTTCGGTCCCACGATGCACTGCACCGGCCCTGCCGTCACTTCCAGTGCGGCAGCGTCATCCCTGCACAGCTTCTGGGCATGCACAGAAGCTGGTCAGCAAGGTATGACGGCGCCCGCATCGGGACTGACATCGGGGCCGGTGCAGGCGCATTGATTCCTGGGAGCAATGACGTTCAGCTCCCAGGAATCATTGCAAAGCCAGGAAGTGACGAATCGCCGTGGCCGCCGAGGGGAGGAAGAGGAAGTAAGGTAAGTATATTTTCTTCTAAACCAGGTAAGTAAAAAAAAAAAAATTGCGATTATCCATTTGTTTTTCAGGTGACCCGGAGCGAGAAGATGGAGGTAAGTATAATTTTAGGGTGGAACTCCGCTTTAAGGACCGGAAGGTTTTACCCCCTTAATGACCAGGCCGTGTTTTGCGATACGGCATTGCGTTACTTTAACTGACAATTGCGTGGTTGTGCGATGCTGTACCCAAATAAAATTTATGTCCTTTTTCCCAGCAAATAGAGCTTTCTTTTGGTGGTATTTCAACACCTCTAAGGCTTTTATTGTTTGCGCTATAAACAAAACAAAAAAAAAGAGCAACAATTCTGAAAAAAAAAAAACACAATATTTTTTACTTTCTGCTATAAAACATTCCCAATAAAAAAATAAAAAATCTAATTTTTTCATCAATTTAGACCAATATGTATTCTGCCACATATTGTTGGTAAAACAAAATCCCAATAAGTGTATATTGATTAGTTTGCGCAAAATTTACTGCGTCTACAAACTAGGGGATAGATTTATGTCATTTTTATTTTTTTTACTAGTAATGGCGGCGATCAGCAATTTTTAGCTGGACTGTGACATTGCGGCTGACAGATCATACACCTAACTGATAATTTTGAAGGGACCATTGACATTTTTACAGTAATCGGTGTTAAAAATATATAAATGGTGCTAATCTTCCACACTACAAACTCAAATACCACAATAAGGCCCCGTTCACACAGGGGCGATCCGACTTCGGGGGGCGACCTCCGAGGTCGCGGTGCGAGCAACGCGCCGCGACCTCGGAGCGGCCGCCACGGACTTCATAACATTGAAGTCTATGGCGGTCGCCTCCGGATCGCCCCAGAGAAGTTCCGGACCCTTTTTCTAAGTCGGAGCGACTTGTGTCGCTCCCATTAGAACGGGTCCGCAGCTTCCCTATGGAAGGCGACCTACGGCGACCTGTGAGGCGACCAGGTCGCCTCACAGGTCGCCTTAGTGTGAACGGGGACTAAATGCCGCTACCTGAAATAAACAAATAAAAATAAAGTGAAAAGAAACAAAAGAATATGTGCAACACGAGGAAAACGTTTTAAATCAGGTCTTCAATCTCTTTAACCACTTGCCACAGGGAGGACGTCCTCGGGTTCTAGTGGTTATACCAGGTTGATGGCTGCATCTGCAGGCATCATCCTGGAAAAAAAAAATTATAGCCAGCGATTCTCTTTCCAGCAGAAGCGATTAGAGTGGCTGAATAGCCAGGTGGCGAAAGAGGGTCCCACCTCTCTCCTGCCATCCGATCATGGAGCCCGGGAGTGATGCGACCTGCGGTGATGGCTGCCCAGAACAGAGAGAGCAGAACTAACGCTGTTCCTCTCTCTTTGTGATCCCGGAAACAGGAAGCAACAAGTATGATGTCACTTCCGGTTCCGCCTCTTTGTTTACCTGGCCAGTAAAGAAGCTGATCAGACCGATCTGTGTCTGATCGGCTGCAATGGAGGCCAGAGGAGAAATTTGAGGTCTAATAGACCCCAGATCTCTCCATAAAGAGGACCTGTCACAGGCCCATGCTGTTCATCCCTTGTGATAGCAATAAAGTTAATCCAAAAAACTAACAAAAAAGTGTACAAAAAGTTTTGTATAAAAAAATTAATAAAAATAATAATAAAAAGATTAAATGTAAACGGTGATTGAGCTACACATGTGAGGTATTGTCGCAAACGTCAGAGTGAGAGCAAAAATTCTAGCCCCAGCCCTCCTGTGTAACTCTAAAATGGTAATCTGTAAAGGCGTTTAAAGCGTTGCCTATGGAACATTTTAAGCACTGTAATTTGATGCCATTCCACGGACAGACCCGGTTTTAAAGCATGACATGTTAGGTATCTATTTAATTAGCGTAACATCATCTTTTATATTTTACAAAAAAAAAAGTATTATATTGCGATTGTGTGCAATAAAATTCATTAAAGTGTACTTTTTCCAAAAAAACTGCATATGAAAAACTACTGTGCAAATATCATATGACATAAATTGCAACACCCATCATTTTATTCTATAGGGTCTCTGCTAAAATATATATTAGGGATCGACCGATTATCGGGGGCCGATATGCACTTTCCCCGCTATATCAGAATCGGCCCCGGAGGTTACCGATATTGCCAATATTTCGGGAAAGTGCATGTACCGGAATGATGCCTGCAGCTAGAGGCATCACCCCGGTAACAGCGTCCATAGCCGACACTCGGCTGTCTTGTAATGACAACTGATGCGGCCGAGAAGCTGCTCGGCTGTCATTACAAGGAGCGGGAGGGGACGTCCCGTCCCCCTCCTGCCGCCTTCCGCGGCTCGCCCGGGTCTCCCGTCCCACCGGAGACCCCGACAACCAGCCTGGTCGGCTGCCGAAGTCCCGATCAAAGCCACATTCGGCTCTGATCTGGTCTCCATGTAAAAACCCGGAAGTGACGTCACATGACATCACTTCCGGGTACTCGGTGCCAAAATCAAAAAAATGACAGCATTCAAAACAGCCAAACTTGGCGTTTTGAATGCTTTTAGGTGCAGAGGAGGGGTTTGGGGTCTTTTAGATCTCCAGATCCCTCCACAAGAGTACCTGTCAAGTGATCAAAAAAAAAAATTTTTAAATGTACAAAAATATTGGCCAATATTGACCGATACCGATATTTAATGGTAAAAATATCGGTATGGGCAACAAAAAAACGATATTGGTCGATCACTAATATATATATATATATATATATATATATATATATATATATATATATGTTTGGGGGTTCTAAGTCATTTTCTAGCAAAAAAAAATAGTTGATTTTTACATGTAGGAAAGAAGTGTCAGAATTGGCCCTGATGGCAAATGGTTAATGGCCAAAATATCGGTATGGGCATCAGAAAAACGATATCGGTCGATCACTAATACATATATATATTAGATATAATGTTTGGGGGTTCTAAGTAATTTTCTAGGAAAAAAATAAAAAGTTGATTTTTACATGTAGGAATTGGCCCAGATGGCAAATGGTTAATGGCACAAAATACTCTTCAACTCCACATTTAATTGTTAACATTTAATTTCCATATAGCATTGTTATTTTAGTGTAATAAATATCTATGCAGTGATAAAAATAGCAGCGTTTTCAGGATTATGCATTCTGTTTCTAAAACTGAACAAGCCTGCGGAACCTCAGCAGGGGCGATGTTCTATATTGCGGAAAACCTAATATAGGGGAAAAAAGTCCTGCGGGCATGTATATACCACACACTGGCACCCCATGTTGTCCTTGGCCCAGTGTGCGGTACTGTGCCATCAGCCCATGTACTGAGGGTATAAAAAAGATTTCTCATTCAATATCTATTATCTTTATTTATAACATTTGCTAGCGCACAATAAACAGGTAATAGCGAGGATTTAGCCACATCAAACGCCGTCAGCATCCAGAACAAACGCGGTGAACACAGCAGCATTTCAATGTGGAGAAATCAGCTCTTTTTAATCTCCTGATAAATGATGGATGATCTAAGCAAACCCAGCAAGCGCAGCATATGTGGAGAGGTATGACTACAAGTATGATTGAAAGGAGTTTCACAAGCAAGCTTGCACCGGCAGAAGCTAATGCAAACCTACAGAGATTGAATTATGCTGCTTGCATTCAAATATTAGCGGCTGTGATAAGTGCTGGAGTGAAATGATGCATTTCACTAAAATATCGAGGATGACACATGAATAGTTAAGCATATCTTACCGGTGTAAGGGCATGTATTACATAAATGAGTAGCAGCTGCCAATTCAAATCCTAAAGAAATGTCTATATACAAATATCACACAACTGCAATTCCTCCCATCATCATCATAAAGGCCAAGACCCCCCACCAGGCTGCTGTCAGGATTATTCACTTGCTAGCCTCTTGTCTCTCTTAGGGACTATGGTATAAATATATTCCCAGCAGAATTCCCTTTTTCTATTCTCCAAATTAATTTGCTATAAAGTAAAATACATAAAGGATTTGGGATGTTTTTGTGGTGACCCATGCCAGTGACAGTAACATAAATTATGCAGAAAAATCTCACCGCTGGAGTCTGCAATACAAATAAGCCAACAAATGGCTTAACCCAGAGCTATCCAATGTAAACTGAATATCAGTTTGCAGAAAGTAGGCTTTACCCACTTTAAAGCGGAGTTCCGGCCTCAAATACCTTTTTTAACTAAAAATACCCCTATATGGGAATTTTATATGAAGCTGCAAATAATCAGGGGAATGCCAATCCCATATCCACATCCATAATTAAATAGAACAGTAAAACTAAGGTGGGAATCTCACTGTAGGTAATTGTGGGACCAAATAATACAGTGGATTGAAAACCAAAAGGACTTTAATGGATCGGGTATGGCAGTAGTGAACACACAGGAATGTAAAACATTCAAAGAACTTTATTAAGTAGATAAAAACATGAAGGTGCATAAATAAATTACATTGCATCTGGAACAATGAGTCAAAGACATATCAAGATACAATCATAGAATCATATGGTTCTTTATGATTGTATCTTGATATGTCTTTGACTCATTGTTCCAGATGCAATGTAATTTATTTATGCACCTTCATGTTTTTATCTACTTACAGTATATACTCGGGTATAAGCCGAGTTTTTCAGCACATTTTTTTGTGCTGAAAACATCCCCCTCGGCTTATACTCGAGTCAAGAAAAAAAAAAAAGTCCCTGGCCGCTCCGACGTGCTTAAGCTTTAAAAATGGCGCCGCCCAGCGCATACATGTCACCGCGCACGCGCCGCCGCCGCTCGGGAGAGGCCGGGAATAGCCGAAAGTATACGAGCGGTGACGGCGCCTGCGCAATGATGTGGCGGCGCCATTTTTAAAATGAAGGCGCCTCTGGAACAGGTAAGTGAAACAGCTTCACTACCTGCCATTATGCAGGGCTGCGGGCATACTACAAGGGATGCAGTGCTGCGGGCATGGTCCACCTGTACCATGCCCACAGCACTGCATCTCCTGTAGTATGCCCACAACCCCGGATCCTCTTGTACCATGCCAGTACACTGCATTCTCCTGTACCATGCCAGTACCCTGCATTCTCCTGTACCATGCCAGTACCCTGCATTCTCCTGTACCATGCCAGTACCCTGCATTCTCCTGCACCATGCCAGTACCCTGCATTCTCCTGCACCATGCCAGTACCCTGCATTCTCCTGCACCATGCCAGTACCCTGCATTCTCCTGCACCATGCCAGTACCCTGCATTCTCCTGCACCATGCCAGTACCCTGCATTCTCCTGTACCATGCCCGCCGCCCTGCATTCTCACCCTAGGCTTATACTCGAGTCAATGATTTTTCCCATCTTTTTGTGGTAAAAGTAGGGGCCTCGGCTTATACTTGGGTCGGCTTATACTCGAGTATATACGGTAATAAAGTTCTTTGAATGTTTTACATTCCTGTGTGTTCACTACTGCCATACCCGATCCATTAAAGTCCTTTTGGTTTTCAATCCACTGTATTATTTGGTCCCACAATTACCTACAGTGAGATTTCCACCTTAGTTTTACTGTTAAAAATACCCCTATAATACTAATCCATCGCCCTTTACAGAACCGCTACTCTCATACTTACAAGGTGTACGGTATTGGATTTTAGTAAAAATCTTACTTTTAAAAATGCTGTCTGGGCGTGGCCATCTTGGATGTGGGCATCTGAAGCTGCAGTGTAATCTGCTGTGTCCTTCTTCCTGATTCCAGGGAGTGATCTGGGAGTTCTTTCTGATTCCAGCCTCCTGGGAGTGATGACAAACAGCTCCCAGGATGCAATGCAAAGGCGGAAGTGATGTCGGTGGCCGTGGCCACAGAGGGGGGGGGGGGGAGAAGGAGGAAGTACAATCAAGAATTCCCTGAAAATAAGGTAAGGGACCCCCAAAAAAAATTGAAAATGCTCAATTGTTGATCAGCATAGCGAGCACTCCAGGAATCACTAAAGTTGCAAAATAGGCCGGAACTCCACTTTAAGACCGGAAGGATTTGCCCCCTTCCTGACCAGGCCCTATTTTGCGATTCAGCACTGCGTTATTTTAAAGGGACAAATGCACGGTCGTGCGATGCTGTACCCAAATAAAATTGATGTCCTTTTTTTCCCACAAATAGAGCTTTATTTTGGTGGTATTTGATCACCTGTGCGATTTTTATTTTTTGCGCTATAAACAAAAAAACAGCGACAATTTTGAAAAAAAAAAAAACAGAAAAAAAATATATTTTTCACATACTGCTATATGAAATTCTCAAAAAAAAAAAATTCAAAATCAAAATTTTTTAACATTTTAGGCCAATTTGTTTTCTGCTACATATTTTTGTTAAAAAAAAAAAAAAAAAATTTGCAATAAGCGTATATTGATTGGTTTGTGCAAAAATTATAGTGTCTACAAATTACGGTATATATACTGGAATTTTTCATACTTGTAACGGCGGCGATCAGTGACTTTGATTTTGCGGTGGACACTTTGTGGGAATCAGTGACACTAATACAGTGATCATTACTAAAAATATGCACTGTCACTGTACTAAAGACACTGGCTTAGAAGGGGTTAACATCAGTGGCCATCAAAGGGTTAACTGTGTGCCTAGCCAGTGTTTATGTGTGTACTGTGCGCTGCTTTCACTAGGGGATGTACAAAATCACACCACACATAGCTACACTTAGGCTGCATTCACACCTGAGCGTATCATTTTCAGGCGTTTTTGTAGGTGTTTTTTGGAGCGTTTCTCTGGCATTTGCTGAGTGTTTTAAGAGAGTTTTTAGGGTGTTTTAAAAGCGTTTTTTGGGGCGTTTTGATTTATGTAAAAAAATAGGTGTTAAAGGGGTGGAGACCACCTGTGTGTTTGAAAAATGCCAGTGAAATGCCGATAACGGCGTTTTAATGCATTCCCATGGGACCAGAACAGCTCTTGATCAGCCCAAAAAGAAGCTCATGTACTTTTTTGAGCTACAGGTGTTTTGCTTCAGGGGACAAAACGCTCAGATGTGAACAGGGGCCATTGAAATGAATGGGATTTTGATTGTTGGGCGTTCTGGATTTTCACAGATGAGCGTTTTATGGGCTGAAAAACGCTCAGGTGTGAACAGGCCCTCAAGTGTTTGTTACCCCAGCATTTCCTATTCCTGCTATGTGCCCGCTGTACCATGAAAAAGTCTCCTGTTCTCTTTGTATCGCTTTCTTTATGTGAAATCCCTGGTGTTCCTGCCAGTCTGTCTGCTTTCCTATTAAAAACTGATGACACTAAGCAAAACACAGTGTGGTCAGTTCTCTAGCTATGCTGGGAACTCAGTGTGCTCTCCAATGATCAGAATTGTCCTGACACGCTCCCACTGCACAGCCATTCACTGGGAAGCTCAGTATACTGCTGCTTTTCCTCCCCGAGCTCTTATGCAGCTGAGAACAGAGGGAATGTGATCACTTATGAAAAAGGGAATAGGAGCCGGTTCACACTGAGGCGGCACGACTCCTTACTACTTCGGGGGCGACTTGTGCATTACCATGCACCACGACTTCGGAGCGACTTGCAGGGACTTCACATAATGGAAGTCTATGCAAGTCGCTCCGAGGTCTCCCCGAAATAGTACAGGACCCTTTTTCTAAGTCGGAGCGACCTGTGTCGCTCCTATTAGAACGGGTCCTGTAGCGGTCAATGGACCGCGAGGGAGCGCGACTTGTCAGGCTGACAAGTCGCACTAGTGTGAATGGGCTCTTAAAGGTATTTATAATTTTATTTATATCTATACACACGTTTTGCCTTTCATTTTTATTTCAAACTAAATGGGTTGTTTTACAAGGTGATCCTTTACAATCACTTTAAAGTATGGTGTGCAGTATTCCAGTTGAGCGCCGGCTCACATTATAGCGATGGCAGAGATCGCATGTGATTCAGGGGGCGCACTGCTCTGAAAATCACATGCGATGTCTGTGCGATGCAAATTCAGCCATACAGATTGTATGGCTGAATTTGCGTCGTATTCGGACACAACTTGCACAGGACCCTTTTTTGGCTCCGCACCAGAATTGGATCGCATGGGCGTTCGCACCGATCCGATCCATGTCCGAACTGACAGTTCGCACTGCGATATGCAAACTGATCTGGGGGTGTCGATAACTTTGTATTGACACCCCCAGCGATTTGCATATGGCAGTGTGAAGTGAACTGCTTGCAAGTCGAGTGCGATGCGGGAACCCACAGAGAATTTGCAGGGTTCCCGCATCGCATATGAACCGGGACTCAAAGGAAGAGTGAATGCAAACATCCTGTACATTCAGAGCACACTGATGCTAATTTGATATTCTATTTGTATGTAAATATCCCAGTTAGCAAATAAGCCCCCCCTGATCTGGACTCATTTCCGGCCTCTCAGCCTGATCTCCGTTTGTTTTGAGCCCAGGAATAACGGCGATGAGCACCTGGATGGCAGCCATGTAGTTTCAACAATGCTGATCAATAAAATACATAGCAATTCTTTGTGTCAACAGAATAAGACTGCGAATGTTCATTCGTGCACAAATTGCCAAAGTGCTTATGAAGAGCAGAGGTTTGGCGGGCGCGCAGGGCGGCGTGCCCTCCACGTAGTGCCCAATTGTTAATTATACAGGCCAGCTGGTTTTGAAAAATGGGAGTTTTTCCCAGGAATGGGAAACATGGCTTCTGTGCGGACGATATTCAAAACAATTCAGCGTCCTTATGGTTCCGTTTTAATCTTTATTCGGAGATAATACGTTTTACACATGACAGTGCTATAACTCATGCTCATAAATGGAGCCTTAAAGGAGCCTGACAGTGAAATATGACTTCATGTATGAGCAAAATATTGCATGTAGAGATCTGGCTAATCCATACATTGAAAGTATTAACTTGCCTTGGGAATGCTTCAATGGAAAGGAGTTGATGAGAGGAATACACACAACATTCAGCACAATTATAATCATACAATATAGGTTTTGTAAATGGGTGTTCACATGAATATGTATTTATGTAAATTAGCACACAAACCAGCAAAAAGGATTTTCATTTACCGCGTTAATGGTGCCACCTGTAACCATAAACCATTGTGGTTATATGGTTTCCAACACCTAATATAAAATATGCATGAAATACATACACAGTGAAAGCAAAACACTGCATGTATGGATCTTAAAAAGCCATTTCAGGCAACAGGTGATCTCATTCAGTTAACCACTTGCAGACCATATAACTTGCATATACGGTGGCTCTGCTGCGCAGGATCACGTACCTGGTAGGGATCGACTAATTATCGGCAAAAGGCCGATATGCACTTTCTCCAATATATCAGAATTAGCCCCAGAGGTTACCGATATTGCCGATAATTCAGGAAAGTGCTTGTACCAGAGTGATGCCTGCAGCTAGAGGCATCACCCCGGTACCGGCGTCCATAGCCAACGGTCGGCTGTCTTGTAATGGTTACTAAAGCGACTGTGAAGCCGCTAGGCTGTCATTACAAGGAGAGGGAGGGTATGTCCCTCCCTCCCGCGGCTCGCACGGGTCTCCCGTCCCACCGGTAGACCAGGGCAACCATCCTATACGACTGCCGAAGACCCAATCAAAGCCGCATTCAGTTCTGATCGGTTCTGATCGGGTCTACATGCAAAAACCCGGAAGAGATGACATTCCAGGTACTCAGCACCAGATTTACAAAAATTACAGCATTCAAACCAGTCAAACCTGGCGTTTTTAATGCTTTTAAGTGCAGAAGAGGGGTTTGGGGTCTTTTAGATCCCCAAATCCCTCCACAAGAGTACCTGTAAAGTAAAAAAAAAAATTAAAAAAAATTTTTTTTTTACATGTACGAAAATATTGGCTGATACCGATACGCGATGACAAAAATATCGGTATCGGCAATGAAAAAAACGATATCGGTCGATCACTAGTACCTAGTATGTGATCCTGCACTTCCAGGTCGGGGTGTGCATAAACGCCGCCAGCGACCTGTTCCCACTGTGATTATAAACAGAGGGAGCTGATCTTCGGGTGCTGCAGACTCAATGTCTGCTGGCACCCACCAATCATTAGGTAGAAACCTAGGACCGCGATCTACCAATGTAAACCAGGCAGATCGCCGTTCTGTCAGTAGGGAAGGCATGGATCCTGGGAAACATGTCTTCCCCTAGTAAAGGCATCTCCCACAGTACACAAGCACTGGCTAGCCACACATTTAGCCGTTGGATTGCCTCTGATGTTAACTCCTTCCCAGCCAGTGTCATTAGTACAGTGACAGTGCATATTTTTAGCACTAATCACCGTATTAGTGTCACTGGTTCCCACAAAGTTTTAAAAGTGTCCGGTTTGTCCGCCGCAATATCGCAGTCCTGCCTGAAGTTGCTGATCACCACCCTTACTAGTAAAAATAAATAAATAAAAAATTCCATAAACATATAGTTTGCATACGCTTTAACTTTTGTCTAAACAAATCAATATACGTGTATTATCATTTACGAAGTTTAAATGTAGAACAGATTTCCCTGTATAGAATAGGCATTAAAGTGATTCTAAAGTCTCCTTTTTTTTTTTTAAATAACAAACATTACTACTTACCTCCTCTGTGCAGTTGGTTTTGCACAGAGCAGCCCATATCCTCCACTTCTTGTGTCCCTCTTCGGCTTTCCTGGCCCCTCCCTTCTGTTGAGTGCCCCCACAGCAAGCAGCTTGCTATGGGGGCATCCAAGCCGAGTCATAGCTCCCTGTGTCCATTTAGACGCAGAGCCATGACCAGGTCCCGCCCCTCTCTCTCCTGATTGGCTGAATGATGCATAGAATGCATTAAGATAAAAAAAAAAAACCTTCTGCCTTTACAATCCCTTTAAAGAGTCGCTAAACCCATGACAATAAAATCAGTCTGTATATGCAGTAAAGCATGCTGGTTATACTCACCGTTGATAAGGTCATCTGTGACGAAACGCATCGGGTCACGGCGTGCTGACGTCACCCCACAGCGCCCAGGAAGTTACGGGCGAGTTTAGCCGACCGGCCGGCGGCTTTGTTATCCCACTAAGAGCACGTTTTTTTTCGTTTGTATGTAAGTGTTATTCTATCTACAATAAAATGTTTGTTGGATTTTACGCTATGGCGTTTTCCTCTATTTCATATTGCTGATTCACGTCTGAGCCGCAAATATCCTGAGTCTATACCCGGAACCATCTGAGGTTTATCTGCCCCTATTGGATCACTATACTGGTCATCCGATTATTTGGATACATGTGTAATTCCAACTGGATCTGGTAAGGAGCGTCTAGATTGGTGGTGGATATCACTGGCCCCTGTCTATTGGCACTACCTTGGCACATCCTGATGATACATTTATATAAGTGGTGGTTTTTAATTTAGCTTCTGGTAGGATCCATACATGCAGTATGTGTTTGACACATTCATTGGTGTTTTTTACACTATCACTGGTGAAGATGATGCACTTATTTTTGTGAGTGCACCTTTTCTGACTCATTTATATTCTTTTTGTTTTTGGTTTTACGCTATGGCGTTTATGTTTTTCATTTCATGAATCTCAATGCACCATGGTTTCCTGAGAGTCTTCATTGCAACTCTATAGAGGCTTTCAGGTTTTCACCTACATTGGGATATCCTGATGTTTACTGGCAGCTCAATCACAGTTCTCTGGTAAGCACATTACCATAAGGATTTCCAGTGTGGACATCTTTATTCGTGAATTATTATTTATGGACTTTTATATGGACATTTAATTTAGTTTAATCAATTCACTTATTTTTAGCGTGACTTATATATTATTTATTGCTGTTGGGGTGTGGTCACACTTGAAGTTGCTGCTATTTTTATTTGCACGAGCGCGGTTATTTTTAATTTATTTCTTTATTTGTTATACTCACTGTGGAACCTAAGGGGTTAATCCTCTGCATTGTGTAAAAAGGCCGATCGATCCTGTCCTCCCTGATCATCCCCTTCTTTCACTGTCCCCAATCCATCTGCTAATAGAACAGAGCCTTGGGGGCACTCTGCACATGCTCAGTTTGGTATGTCTTGCAAGAGTGTTTTTTTTTTTTTCTTGGGAGGGTGCATGTGATCGGCAAAGGGCCAATCAGCACTGTCCAGACAGAGGGTCAGGGATCATGCAGGCTCATAGTACAATCAGAGTAGAATGAAAACTCCTCCTACAAGCTTTAACCAGAAACTGATAGAAGTCACAAGACTGCTATATACTGCTGATGAGAAAAGGTATTTAGCAGTTTATATTTACTAAAACTATTTGCATTTCCATTTTTTGTGTACTGTGGGAGGCCCGATATAATTAATGCAGGGTCCTGGGTTTAGTAACACTTTAACCACTTCAGTACCGGGCACGTTCACCCCCTTGCTGCCCAGGCTAATTTTCAGCTTTTAGTGCTATCACACTTTGAATGACAACTGTGCAATCATGCAATACTGTATTTTATAAAATTGTATTTTATATAAAATACTTTTTTTGTGACAGATAGAGCTTACTTTTTGTGGTATTTCATCACGACAGGGGTTTTTCATTTTTTGCTAAACCAACGAAAAAAGACCGAATTTTTTTTTTTTTTAATGTTGTTTCTGTTATATAATCTTGCAAGTAAATAATTTTTTTTCTTCGCTGAGGAGGCTGCACTGATGAGTACTAAAGAGGCGGTACTGATGGACACTAATAGGCACTTATTGGCACTGATAGGGCTGTACTCATAATCAGGATACTGACAATCAGTGCCCTGATTAGGAGTGCTGACAGGCTTGCCAGTTATTAGAGTCTGAGGAAAAGACTGCTGATAACTGACAAGTCCGTTTACATGTGATCAGCTGTGATTGGACACAGCTGATCACATCGCAAAGGGCTTCTGTGATTGTCCCTTTACCCGGATCTGTGATCAGCTATGTCTGAAGGACAGAGCGGTCACAGAGAGTGCCTGATCCCCGCTGCAGGGAGGTGCACAGGGGGCAGGGGTTCTGAGAGGATGTCTATGGACACCCTCCCAGAACTATAATACTGCACTGTAGCCATCTTTTCACTATAATGCGGTACTAAAGTGGGTAAAGAATAATTCCAGGTATGGGTATTTTATACATAGTTACGCTGGCCTTGCCTGCCCCTCAAAAGCTGGAAATCACTGAAGTAGACACCACTACTCCACTGAGTCCCACACCTAGTAACTGCTCTCCTACACTGGGAACATAGGAGGTCGGCTGCTCTGCACAGGTGCCATTCAGAGAATGCTTTTTCTTTTCTGAATGAATGCAAAGCATTCTCTGAATGGACAAGGTGGAGAGTATGACATCATACACCCCAGAAGCCAGTGGTGATCATTGAAGTAGTGATGTCTACGGCGCACAGAGCAACCCTGATCTCCCTCTTCTCGTGTCCCCCATTCTGGCTCCTCCACCTTCCAAGTAGAGAGAAGAATGGGGGACATGAGCCCTTATCCAAAATGGCCCCTGCATGGCCTGAAGAAGAAGCGCATGCTCCGCAACGCGTCGCCGTTTGTTTTGCACCCAGTCTCAAGGAAGTGACGTCATGGCCCTTCTACCCGCGGACCTACGCCACCAAGCCGCCGCCGAGTGATCAGCACAACCCCTGCAATTCCACAGGAGATCGCAGCTCATCCTCCACAGTGCCAGCTCCGCTAGGAATCGAGAAGGACCCCCCCCGGATGACTTACGCCCAGATTCTCCATTACCTTGTGATGCCTGTTTTTATCTTACCTTTGTGAGTAACACTCTTTTATTTGCCATTAAAGAACTTTATATTGCTACACTTAGATTGGCGCTCGGTTTCTCTTCTCTCTTCTTGGATCCATTACAGGGTTACTTCACCCTTTACCGCCAGCAGCCATCGAAGTGAATTAGCAACTCCACCGGACTTTGCATTTGGAACTGACATTTCCCACCTCCTAATCTTTAGACTACTTTAGCAGTTCTGATATTCCGATTGCGCCAATTTCCCCCCCCCCCCCTCCTTCCACCTTCCAAGTGCCCACCATAGCAAGTCAGTTGCTATGAGGGCACATGTGCACGCTCGCTTCCGAGCTGGCTCTGTGTGTCCATAGACACACAGAGCACAGCTCGGCCTCATCCCCTGCTCCCTCACCACTGGCTGTGATTGACAGCAGCGGGAGCCCATTGTGTGGAATGCCTTAGAAACTGCAGTCCACAAACAGTCACCATTCAATTTACATTAACTTGAGCAATTCTGCAAAGAAGAGTGGGCAAATATTTCAAAGTCTAGATGTGCAACGTTAGTAGAGACAAATCCCAACAGAGGAAAGGCTGTAATTAAAGCAAAAGGTGGTCCAATAAAATACTGACATAAGGGGGTAATCCTTTTTCCAACTCAGTGGTTCTGTTTCCGTTTAAATATTTTCTGACATGTTGGTGTTATACCTTTCACTTGGATGTTATAAGTAAATAACAGCTGGATAAAACAAAAATGTGTCTGTCTTCAGTTCAGGCTGCAAAGCAACAAAATGTAAATATTTTAAAGGGGGTGATTCTTTTTTATACCCACTGTATGTTTGAACAGAAACTGACACAGGAATGTGAAGATTTACTCTATCATAGGCTTTGTGTACAGGACAACAAATGATACCATAAAACAACATGATTAATGCACATCTTATACAGGTTAAAAAACACAAGTAGCAGGCAGTAAGGTTTACAATAAGTTATGATCTTGTGTTTTTCCATGGGGGATGGAGGGCTTGATGTTATAAATCTTCCTTTTTAGTACAAGGTCATTTTAAGATTAGGGACCTCTATCCAGTACATTCTTGACCTGGAGGTTTTTTTTTTTTTTACTTAAACTGGAGTTTAACTTTAATGGCAACCAAACTGCTCTTGGTACTCTATTTGTCACATCTTTTGGATTTTAACTTCCTCCAGGGCACTATCTGGTGGACTAAAATAGTGGGTGTAAAAAAAAAAAAAAAAATACATCTTTGTCAACATGACATCAGGAATAGAGGAGCACATGAGCCAATGCACAGGCCAGGTTCTACCCCCCAGTATCCTGTGTAGGTGTGCCTACATGCGCTTCCAAATCCAGAACTAGCCCCAAAAGACCTATTTAAGGGAGGAAGCAGTGAGACAAGATTGTTGGATGATCTTTAGCTTCTCTGTGTTCCTTGCTATCATGTATTTTGTATTATGCTGCCGCTCCGTGAAGACGTCAGTGTGACGAAACTAGTAGGGCGGGGCTTAGGAAGCTATAAGAAAGACACCGCAAACAGCAAGCAAGACACCAGGGCTGGAGAGGGCCAGGAATTCTTACTACAATTCTTTTTACATGCCGGGAATCCTAGTGTCAGGTTGACACAATGTTATGTGAGTCTAACTATTTATTTAAATAAACTTGGTTATATTGTAACGGAGTTATGCTATGTTGGATCTGTTTCTCTCCTCCTCCTCAACATAATCTCCCTATCTCTGGGAGCATTTTCCCTGGTGGAGGATACAATCAAGCGAGATTGATACCAGCTAGAGTTCTGTGGAGGCATTATACAATCAACAGTGGAGTTTATCAAAAGCGAGATTGCTGGTTTTACCAGCTAAAGTTATGGTGAGTCCATTTAGAGAGAAAGCCTGCACGGATGGTGGGATCTCCACGTGTGGACACCAAGAGCACTTTGTGATTTATATTGGCACTTTTTGCGCATTTGCACAAACTATCACTGAAAAACATTTTTAAGCATTATATGGACTGATGATGGGACTGAATTGATTTACTGACAAACAGTTAATTTTTATATCATATATTGTGATGGAGGGTTTGTTTTTAGTTTTTTTTGCACATATTGGTTTAAGGTCATACCAACACTAATATTTTTGCCTGTGGATTTTGCCAAATAATCATTGATT
The DNA here is from genome assembly GCF_965119305.1 of Pelophylax lessonae. NCBI lineage: Eukaryota > Metazoa > Chordata > Amphibia > Anura > Ranidae > Pelophylax > Pelophylax lessonae. The sequence goes on from NC_138770.1 coordinate 654,006,244, forward strand.
TTTTATGAATTTTCTATAGAAGTTATTTCACAGATTTATGCACTATAGTTATTTCAATGTATTTGTTATATAACTGCCATCTAGTGGTTAGTTTACTTATTTAATTAGGCACACTTGTTGAATTTTCACTATATTTGCACAATAGACTTCAAAATAGTATATTTGGTCTACCATTGCAGTGATATAGATCATTTTTCATAACATATGCCATCTTATCACTATATGAGTTTAGGTTTACAGTCTATATTTGCACTCTACCACATATTTTTACCAGCGTGCAGGATTATTTTTTTGTCACTTTTTTTTTCTTACACTTTACCAAACTTATTGGTAGCTTTTGCCTTTTTTTTTTTCCTAGTACAATCTCCACATCAAATATAGAGACAGTATCATATCTTGCACTGGCACTTTAAAGCATTACATTTTAGTCCACCCAGATAATTATTTTTGCTAGAGTTGGGTCTAAACAGAATTTGCGCTAGTTTTATTTTCTGGTCTTTATATATATATATATATATATATATGTATGTAGTATATCTACAGTTAACCAGCAGCATTTTCCGTTAACCCCATTTATATGTAGATTGATCCTATATACGAATTGTCCTGAATTTTATCCAAAGTTGACATCCAAGGCGCTTGATTATACATTTCTCTATCATGTATTTTGTGTTTATCCTGATTCTTCGTTACCAACCCAGCCTGCCTCTGGACTTCCCCTTCTACTTGACCTCAGCTTGTTATAGGCCTCTGCCTCTCCTGTCCCACCCTGCATGAACGCAGCCTGACTCCTGACTATTCTGCGGTCTGATCCTCCTGAACAATCATGTACCTTAGCCCTGAATACATTGTGATTTTATCCCCTATGGTTGTCATCACACCGTCTACTGCTGAAATTTGACTTGTTCCACCACTGGTTTTCCTCAAGCTCCTGCAGACGTCCTCGTCCACCTGCCTGAGAACTACCCAGTTGGGCACTTTCCAGAGTAGCCACCAGCAAGTCTGCCTATTGACACCGTTTTTCTTTGAGCCTTGCACTCCCTATCATCATTTGGACTGCTTGGACTATTGCCGCAAGGGAAGCTCTCTTGTCCCCTTGGCCTCCGATCGGGTATGCAACAAGACTATAAACCCCCGGCCTTTGTTGTTTTTTGTGTGTGTGATGGCTACAGAAAGCATGCCAAAACTGACTGATGTCCTGAGCAGCCACACATAATATAAATAAAACGAATGAACCTTTAACTTTAAACACAATGCTAATGGTGGCGACTATGTATTTAATGCAAGCCATAAAAAATAAATAGAACAAGTAGCTAGCAGCTGTGAAAACAAGCAAGCCATTTGCGTGGAAGAAGAAGGCTTTAATTATGCATAACAGCACCTGAAATATTCATGGTGGGGGGAACTTTCTACAGAGCTATGTCTGGCTACAGAAACATCTTAGACTACTTCTAGACAATATGTCCTCACCCAACACAACAATAAAGGAAAAGGCCCAGCCCGGGAAGTAAAAATATATTAGATCTCTTTACAAATGCAGATGATTTAAAGCTGAACTCAATGCAAATGGCTAAACACATGAATTTACAAGTTTGCTTTTTTTTTCTTTTTTTAATCTACCAGAGGTTTTGCATTTCTATCCATCCAATTCAGGCTGGTGGTGTAATGGTATGGAGGATATTTTCTTGGCATACTTTGGGCCCCTTAGTACCAATTGACCATCGATTAAATGCCACGGCCTACCTGAGTATTGTTACTGACCAGAATTATTTGATTTGGGGTGTTTCACTAATAGCGCTTCACTGTTTATTTAATACAGACACTGTGTAGTATAGCTGGTTAGAACAGAGGGGCTGCCAGTAATTGTCCTCACTAACTTTACAGCCACATGGAATAGCAGCAGGAGGGGCAGGGAGGAGATTGCTCACACACTAGGAACTGACAAGAAGGGAGGGGAGAGAGAAAGACTGCAGAATGAAGGAGTCACGTAAACTGACCACAGTGTCATAGATCAGCGGCCATGATTACCGTGGTCAGTTTACATAGGGGAACACAGGAACAAGCAGGATCAACCAGGTATTTTACAGCATATAAAGAGACAAATGACAATGCAGAAGCACTGTGCTGTTTAACATGCTTTAGGGGTGTAGCAGTGAATACAGAGCTGCATTTATGTACACCTTTTCTATCAGCTTGGGGTCCCGCCCTTTAATACAGCTGTTACATTGGTAAAATGCTGCATTCACCTAGGTGGGTATAATTCTTTGTTATTTTGAAATCCCATGCAGCTGAAAAACAAAGCAAACAAACAAAGAAAAGGGTGCACCAGCCTAGCGCATTATCCTCAGTGGGCTTTTATTAAAGAAGTATTAAAAATAAACTATTAACAAACATGAGATAAAATCCAGCATATCAATTCCGTAGTGCAACGTCCATATTACAAGTCCAATGTCTCGTGAAGACGAAAGGCTGACGCGTTTCGAGGTGATGCCTCTTCCTCAGAGCCTCGAAATGAGTCAACCTTTTTACTTTTATTACCCTCTTTATTTTTAATACTTCTTTAATAAAAGCCCACTGAGGACACTGCACTAGGCTGGTGCGCCCTTTTCTTTGTTTATGTTTGCAGTGTTTTGTCGACCACCCCGGTCGTAGAGGGCAGCAAAGCTTAGCCATAGTGGATGCCAAGTGGGAGTTCCGTGATAGAGGCAGCCTGAGAACCTGGTTCTGAGCGCAGGAGCAAGGTGCTCAGCATCGCAATTTTCTTTTTGGAGCTGAAAAACAAATATGCAACTTTGATAAAGGGGATACCCATGTCTCTGAAATGTTGGTTTTTCAGATGGAAACAACAGCAAGGTGTCCCAAGCGCTAAGCCCTATATTGATACACACTGCCTCTATGCCAGGGCAACCCGGTGCAGCCATCAGTTAGTATATGGAAGTACTAAAATGGGCAGACAGAAGATAAGACAGCGCTATCTGAGTGGGATAATGACCACTGTATCCATATGAATTGTAAAGAGCCATGGAATGTCTCAATGCAGTTTAATAGAAGACAATAGCATTAACAAACCTTTAGTCATTAAAAGTCAATACAAGACCGCCCTGTTATGCAGGCTGAAAGCTGCTCACACAAAGCCACACACATACTGGAGCCAAACCGGGTCCCACCAGCTCTCCCGTGTGACTTCACCACAGCGCAAAGGCGGAAGTGCCTGGACCTGAATAGGATGCCTGTAAACCAGCTTGGAACGCAGAGGGGACAAGGGTTGCCATGACGACAAGTCCTTGACAAAGCGCATGCGCGCGAAACCATGTCGTCACAGCAACCCTTCTCCTATTCTGGTCCGGCAGTTCCGCATTTGCGATGTGGTGACGTCACAGGGGAGCACTGGCGGGACCTGGCTTGGCTCCCATACGTCTTTGGCTTGGTGTGAGCAGCTGTCAGCCTGCATACCAGGGCGGTCTTGTTCCATCTTGCTCAACTGGTCTAGTGGCCATCAACCCTTTTACATCTGGAACCCACCACCCTGGTACTGTATTGACTTTTAATGATTAAAAGGTTTTTAATGCAATTGTCTACTATTAAACTGCATTGAGACTTTCCATTGGCTCTTTACAATTCATATGGATACAGTGATTGTTAACCCACCCAGATAGCGCTGTCTTATCTTCGGTCTGATTTTTCAGATGGGACTACAGCAAACTTTTTGGACTTTATGGCGTGCTGGCTTTAACTATTTAAATAAGCTCACCTGTATCCGAACCAAAGCTTTTTTCTATAAGTTATTTAGCAGTAATATATATATACCGTAATTAGCTCTTTTGCCCCTACTTCTCTTGTGCGTCACAGGGGTGCACTTAGTTCTGTACTCCTGTGACCCACATTCAGCGACATAGGGCTAAAGTTCGCTGTCGGCTGAGGGATCCCAACTTTTATGTTGGGATCCACCCAGATCTCTGAGTGGCAGCCTGTCCCAGGTATGACATCAGTTCGGACATGGAACATTGGATATGGCTTCCTCACTGACAACACGCTGTTTTCTGTCACAAGCGGCTCTTCCAGTGGACAACTTCCATCCAATGTGGCATGGCTGCAGATAAGTGCTTTGATTTTATATTTCTGTTAGTTTCCATTTGGCTTTTTAATCATACCGATTGATGCTGCACTTAGCTGGTGCCCCTTGTTTTTGTAATTTCAGAGATTTGTTCCTGTCCCAGGTGGAGCTGCCTGCTGAAGTACACCCTTCCTATGGGATTTTTTTGAACTCCTTATGAACATTCTACAAACTACTTATACTACACAAGTGTATCTTCACATTTATCTAGGGGGGTTGAGATTAACTCATGTGGCTGGTGCGTTAGCATGAGTTACTGTTTCATTTGTTGTTTAAGCCTCTCGGCCCGCCGCTGAGAGCCGGAGCCTGTCAGTCACTACCGCCCCCTCCACAGCCTAGCGCTTCAAGTGAGCGCTGGAGGGGCAGAACAGAGAGCTGCTGACTGACAGTCACCAGCTCTCTGCTCACCGAAGACCAAGAACTGAGTGATCAGCGGTCTTTGATTGCTCGGTTCTCGGACTTACAGGTGGCAGAGGACAGCTGCAGCATCGAGCGGATGTTGCATCCACCTAGGTGAGTATAATGGTTTATTTTAAAATCCAAAACTTTTGTATGTAAGAACAATACTTCCTGCTTCCCTTTGCGATGGAGCACTTGGTCTGCTCCTCGCCTTAACATCCGATCTGTAATTCTCTTCTCTGTTTCTTTTGTATCTGTGCATATAGATTCAACTGCAAGCAAGCTGTTGCTGTGTATGCTCAGCCATCAGCCATTCGATTAAGTCCAGCATTACCTGTTAAAACTCCAGCATACCCCAGTTTCTATTACACTCTCCTGGAAAATAAACCTATGTAAGCCCAACATTATAGATACCCTTGGCAGATTTCCTTATTATATACAGACTAATTGTAAATTCTACAATTATTTTAATACTGTTATTTGATATGCAGTAGTGAGACCTTGAGCCGATGGTCTGCAGCCCTTTGGTAACCCCAGTGGCCTATCAGTCTGGTCGGTTTGGCCCTCTTCACTCATGGGGATATCTTGGGAGGTGCAACACGCCTCCACCCAGTTGTTTTCATCCTTCACAGCTAAATACATTCTTATATCCAACACAGTCTGCTTAGTAACTCCATTACATCTTGTTAGGGCTGGGCTCCTGCTACTTTAAGCGTTTGTTACGCCAACACTTCATATGCCTGATATGTGCCTGCTGTACCATGTACTTGTTTGAGAAATAATCCTATTCTCTTTGTATTGCTTCTTTTGTGTGAAATTCCCAGTGATCCTGCTAGTCCCTTGCTTTCTAATGAAAAACTGACCACACTAAGCAAGAGAGAACAGCTTGGTCAAATTTCTAGCTATGCTGGGAACCCAGCCTGCTCTCCTCCAATGATCAGACTTGTCCTGACACGCTCCCACGGCACAGCCATTCACTGGGAAGCTTAGTGTGCTGCTGCTTCTCCTCCTCCCACCAGCTCTTATGCAGCACTCTTATGAGAACAGTGGAAATGTGAAAAAAAAAAAAAAAAGGAAAAAAGGTATTTACCATGTATTTTTTTTTTTTTTTTATATATCTATACACAAATGTTTTGCATTTCATTACCATTTTAAACTGAATGGGTTGTTTTACAAAGTGATTGTTTACAATACAGTTTAACCACTTAAGCCCCAGCCCTATTTCGGACACTTTTTGTTTACAAGTTAAAAGCAGTATTTTTTCCTAGAAAACTACTTAGAACCCCCAAACATTATGTATATTTTTTTAGCAAAGACTCTGGAGAATAAAATGTCGGTCATTGCAAAACTTTTTGTCAAGCGGTATTTGCGCAGCGGTCTTTAAAACGCCATTTTTTTGGAAAAAAATTGAAAAAACTGAATTTTTGTAAAATCTTACCTGTAAAATTCCTTTCTCTGAGTCCTCCGACAGTCGCCGCCCACTTCATATTCATCACCAATGGGGTTATGTCCTTTATTCCGTAGGAGTAGCTAGGCAATAGAATATGTTAGTACAAAGACTTTTAACATATCCCACCCCCAGGGGGTGGTCCCCTCAGTACATAACCCTCCACTTCCTGTATCCAACTCAGTTTCAGTGGAATAGCAGTAGAGAGTACATCAAAACCCCAAAAGAGGGGCGGGGGCGGCGACTGTCGGAGGACTCAGAGAAAGGAATTTTACAGGTAAGATTTTACAAAAATTCAGTTTTCTCTTACGTCCTCCGACAGTCGCCGCCCACTTCATATTCATCACCAATGGGGATGTCCCAAAGCAGTGTAAACATGAGGGGTGGGAAGAACTCAGCCGCGCCCAAGGCAACGCCGTCTCCCCATCAGAGAAAGGAACCTTACCAAAGGAAGGAAACCAGTTGGGCATAAGAACAAAACACTCGCTCAACAGGAGCAAGAAAACCCAGGGAAAAAAACAAAAATCCCAAAAAGCCAAAGAACCCGTAACAAGGACTCTAGGAAACTGCCGCACTAAGAACCTTGCGGCCAAAGGAAGCATCAGCCGATGCCTGAACATCTACTCTGTAGAATATCGTGAAAGAGTGTACGGTCGACCAAGTCGCCGCCTCACACACCTGGGCCACAGAGGCCCCATGACGACAGGCCCAAGACGTACTCAGAGATCTGGTAGAGTGCGCCTTTACAGGTACAGGGGGAACTTTCCCCCTCAAAGCATAGGCCTGATCAATGGTCCGTCTGATCCATTTGGCGATTGTAGAAGCCGACGCCGCCATGCCCTTCCGAGGACCTCCCGGAAGGACAAACAAGGCATCCGACTTGCGAGAAGACTCAGTCGATTTGAGATAGACTCTAATCGCCCGGACAACATCCAAGGAGTGAAGCAACACCTCCGTCGGATGCTTCGGCTTCGCGCAAAGCGAAGGTTTGACAATGTCCACATTGAGATGAAAGTCCGAAACCCTTTTTGGAAGAAAAGAAGGGTTAGGTCGCAAGACCACCTTGTCCAAATGCACAACCAGACACGGAGACTTGCAGGACAAGGCTGCCAGCCCCGACACTCGACGAGTCGAGGTGATAGCCACCAAAAAGGCGACCTTCTTGGATAACAAAGACAGCGAGATCTCCCTGAACCTTTCAAAAGGAGCACGCTGCAATACTGATAGAACTAGATTCAAGTCCCAAGGGGGAAGAGGGTCCCTCCTAGAAGGGATCAGATGACGTACCCCCCGCACAAAAGTGCTAACCAAAGAATCAGATGCCACAGGCCGTTGAAAAAGAACGGCCAAAGCAGACACCTGACCCTTGATCGTGGCCAGCGCCAGACGCTGGTCAACACCCGTCTGAAGGAAGGGCAACACCCTAGACACCGATAAGTGTCAGGAGAGAAACCCCTGGATTCGCACCAGGCAAAATACGCCTTCCAAGTACGGTAATAAACCTTCCCCGAGGAAGACTTCCTCGCATTTATTAAGGTGTGAATGAACTCAGGGGAAAGACCCCTGTTCTTCAGGACCTCGGTTTTAACAGCCAGGCCGTCAAGGCCAGCGACTGTAAAGCAGGATGGAAGATCGGTCCTTGCGACAGAAGATCGTCTCGAAGAGGCAGACGCCACGGGGCGTCGATTGCCAGATTTACGAGGTCTGCGTCCCAGGACCGGCGAGGCCAGTCCGGTGCCACAAGAATCACCGTGGCCGGTTCCGCGAAGGAACCTGGACAGCAATTGAATCGGCGGGAACGCATACATCAGTTGGTACTGATGCCACGGGGCAACCAACGCGTCCGACGCGTCTGCCCGAGGATCGCACGTCCTTGCCACGAACCGTGGTACTTTGTAGTTCAGACGAGACGCGAACAGGTCTACCTCCGGAAGACCCCACCTCGCGCACAACATCTGGAAGACAGCCGGGTGAAGGGACCATTCTCCCTGGTCCAGGGTTCGACGGCTCAGATAATCCGCCTGCCAAATTTTCACCCCCGGAATGTGACCTGCCGATATTGCCGGGACATGCGTCTCGGCCCAAGACAGAATCGCGGCCACTTCTCGAGCCGCCCGGGCACTCCTGGTGCCCCCTTGGTGATTGATGTAAGCCACCGCCGTGGCATTGTCCGTCTGCACCCGAACCGGGTAGCCGTGAAGACTGTCCGTCCAACGACGAAGACAGAGGAGTATCGCTCGCAGTTCCAGAACGTTGATCGGAAGGGAGGATTCCTCCGTCGACCAAACACCCTGGGCGGACAGAACGCCCAGAACACCACCCCAGCCCGACAGGCTGGCGTCCGTGGTGATCACCGTCCATGAAAGGGGACGAAAAGACTTGCCCCCCGATACTGAGGGGGATTGAAGCCACCACAGAAGATCCCTTCTGGTCTGAGAACTCAATGACATCTGGAGATCCAGAGACTGCGGACGCCCGTCCCACTTGGACAATATCTCCGCTTGGAGATCCCGTGTGTGAAACTGGGCGAAGGGAAATCGCCTCGAAAGCCGAGACCATCAATCCCAGACACCGCATGCACGTCCGAATGGACGAAGATGGAACGTCCCTGAGGGACCTGACTGCCTCCTGAAGAGCTGCGAGTTTTTCTTCCGGCAGGAAGACCTACGCCTGGACAGAGTCCAGAATCATACCCAGGTAAGAAATCCGAACCGATGGGCACTTTGGAAAATTAATCGTCCAACCAAACTCCTGCAGAGTCTGCAACGTGACGGACAGATCCTTCTCCAGACTCTGGCTGGTCGCAGACCGAACCAGAATATCGTCCAGATACCCCAGAACCGAAATGCCCTGGGCCCTCAACAAAGCCAGAACCGGTGCCAGCACTTTGGTGAACACCCTTGGAGCCGAGGCGAGACCAAAAGGCAACGCCACAAATTGGTAATGATCTTCCGCTATGGCGAATCGAAGGTACCTCTGGTGACCCTCGAAAATCGGGATGTGAAAATACGCATCTTGCAAGTTGATGGAAGCCATGAACTCCCCCGGAACCAGGGCAGCCACCACCGACCGCAGGGATTCCATGCGGAACTTGCGCACCCGCACAAGGCGGTTCAGCGCCTTCAAGTCCAGAATCGGACGCACCTTGCCCTCCTTCGTGGGCACGGTGAGCAGATTGGAATAGAACCCCCGAAATCTGTCCCGATGAGGCACCGGGACCACCACTCCCTGAGCCCTCAGGTCCTGCACCGCTAGATGCAGGTCCCGCAAACGCTCCGGGGATAACAGAAGACTTGAGGGAAAAAATCTGCTCTCCGGCCGAGAGAGAAACTCGATCTAGTAACCAGATCGAACGATTTCCTGTGAAGTGGGTGAGGGCGCCCCTTCAGGCCGCACTGTTGTGGGCCGCAGAACCGGATTGGCCGGACTTTTGCTTACCTGCCCACGGCTTCTTGCGGGAGCCTTGACCCTTGGACGGCTTGTCCCAAAATGTGACCGAAAGGCACGAAAGGACCCCTGAGGGGGCCGAAAGAAAGCATTCTTTCTTCCAGGAGCCGTCTTAGTCTAGTGGGATTGAGGTAAGAGCGTGCTCTTACCCCCCGTGACCCCTTTAATTAGGGCATCCAGGGATTCGCCAAAAAGGCGAGAACCATCAAAAGGCAGATTGGCCAAGGTCTTACGTGAAGATTGATCCACAGACCAACACTTCAACCAAACCAGGCGGCGAGATAACACCGCCACACTGTGTACACGTGCAGCCAACGGAACCATATCCAGGTCCGCATCACACAAATACATGACACCCTGGTGGATTTGATCCACCATATCCAAAGTCGCCTGGGGGGCAGAATCAGCCACCAGGACACGCCTAAACACCTGCGTCCAGTTCGCGACCGCCTGGGCCGCCATAAGTGAAGCAATAAAGCTTTCAACATAGAACCCATAATAGAATAGGTACGACGGGCAAAGGACTCCATCCTCTTGACCGTTGCACCCCGGAACACCGGGGTGTCTGCAGCAGGAATCGCAGTGGACTTGTTCAAAACTGCTAACGCCTGGTCCACCGGAGGTGGGACACACCAACGCCCATCAGTAGCGGGCGTAAAAGGATAGCGCAGCTTAAACCTACTTGGTACAGCAAAAGGTTTGCGTATATTGCGCCATCGTTCTTTCACAGCGCGCTGAAAATCATCAGTGCATGGAAACATCTGCGATGATATGCGCCTTTTCTGCGTCCCATAAGCCGTCAAGGCAGCTGGAGGACATGTTTCCTCCTCCAAACGCAGAGTTTGCTTGATAGAAGCAACCAATTCATCCATGAGCGCAAGCTCTTCAGACGAGCCAGGGGGAGAATTATCAACCCCCTCTACCTCAGCCTCCATTTCTGACCCTATAAGGTCCAGGGAGGAACGAGACCCCGATAAGGAGGTCTCTGCCCCAGCAGCCCCAGTACCATCACCCTCTGAAACAGAGGAAATTGAAAACTCTGGGCCTTTTAGAGGATTGAGCAACCACCAGCATTTGCACCTGAGTCGCAAGGCTAGCCACAATCGCAGCCAAATCCCCCCCCGGGTGGGGAAACCGCAGTCCCCTGGCTTCCCACTAAATTGGCAGGAAACTAGTATTCCTGAGAATCCATGCCCTTGTAGTAGCAAAAATAAATGGGTGACCGCCCCTTTAAGAGAGCGCTGCGATCGTAGCCCACTCACACTAAGCATCCCACACAAGGGACCCCCACAGGGACAAGTATACCAAGGCAGGATACAGGGAATAAAAAGAAATGAACCTGGAGAGATCGGTGCTGCTGCTGCTGCCTGCGGTGCTCCTGAAGGAAAGGAAATGCTGGCATACAGGGCGCTCTATGAAAGCCTATGGAGGCTACAAGAAAATGGCCGCCATGCATGTAAAACATGCGGCCGGAGCGATCGCAGCCAAAATGGCGCCGTTTGGCGCCGAAACCGCCGCTCCCACACCCCATGAGGGAGAAGTAAAACACACCATCTGCCCAAAAAAGGAACATGGTAAACCGCCGCAGCGGCGCTGTAATGTGCCCCAAGCATGAGAAACTCAAGCCCCACAGCACACAGCCGTTCACACAGACAGAAAACTGACACAGAGTGCAGCCAGCCCCCCCTCCTGCAGCCCACAGCTTGCAATGTGAGAGATAGGGAAAACGTAATAGTGTGAACACAGGGCAAGGTGCACAGTCCCAGACTGACACCCCCCAGACAGACAGGTCCCCACATAAATGCACTTACCTCTCACATGGCGTGGGGGACCCGCACAGGCGAACAAACCGCTGCACATGAGGCAGGGAGAGTCGCATCCAGGACGCATCAGAAGGTGGGTTGAGAAACCGCACAGCGTCCAGTGAGGTAGCCACCTCACCTAGCATCCCTGCACGGAACAGGGATGGGTCGTTCAGATAACTCAGGAGCGATACCTGACTGAACGCTCGATGGCGGGCTGAGAAGCCACTGACCCACAGCCTGCTACTAGGGGGGTCAGCCCGAGACGCAGCCCGCATGATCCTCTTCATCAGAAGAACTAACTAACGCTGGTAAAATAACAGCTAACAAGAAAGAGAGAAAAAACTCAAATAAAATCCAAAGAAAGGAAAGAGAGCTGAGACAAGGTGCCCCAGCACAGAAACTTCCAGCTACTCCTGACAGCTAGACAAATGAAACTGAGTTGGATACAGGAAGTGGAGGGTTATGTACTGAGGGGACCACCCCCTGGGGGTGGGATATGTTAAAAGTCTTTGTACTAACATATTCTATTGCCTAGCTACTCCTACGGAATAAAGGACATAACCCCATTGGTGATGAATATGAAGTGGGCGGCGACTGTCGGAGGACGTAAGAGAAATCACATTTCACTGCATTTAAAAAATACTAAACAGTAAAGTTAGCCCATTTTTTTTGTATATTGTGAAAGATGATGTCACGCCGAGTAAATAGATACCCAACATGTTACGGTTTAAAATTGCACCCCCCCCCCCGTGGGATGGCGACAAACTACGGTCAATAGAGATCTCAATCTGCGACGCTTTAAATTTATTTAACGGTTACCAGTTTAGAGTTAGAGTGTAGCTCTTTTTTTTTAAATTATTGCGCACGCTCTGGCGATCGCGGCGATACCTCACATGTGGGGTTTGAACAACGATTTCATTCGCGGCTCGACTTGCGTATGCGTTTTTTTTTGTGCGCGAGCTAATGGTGACGGGGGCAGCGAAATTTTTTTTTTTTTTTCCTATTTATTTTTTATTTTTTTTAAACTTTATTACAGTTTTTTTTAAAAAAAAAAAATCTGATCACCTTTATTGCTGTCACAAGCAATGTAAACATCCCTTGTGACACCAATATGTAGTGACAGGTACACTTTATGGAGGGATCGAGGGTCTAAAAGACCCTAGACCCCTCCACTACACTTCCCTGTATGCAAAACGCCGAAAACGGCATTTTTGCATACAGCGGTTTTTTAAATTTGCCGCCTTTTGCAGCACAGTAACCCGGAAGTGACGTCATGGACGCCGCCTCCGGGTTACGTCATCGGAGACCCGATCGATGCCGTTTCCGGCATTCATCGGGACTCCATCCAGCCGGCGGACGTGCCGGCTGGGTGCTCGGGGCTCCCGGTGGGACGGGAGCCCCGGGCAAAGCCACGGAAGGCGGCGGGAGGGGGGGGCGTCCCCTCCCGCCCCCCCGGGTAACGATCGAGCGGCTCCCGAGCCGCATCAGTCGTTACCGACGGAAAGCCGACCGCCGGCTTCAAACCACGGAACCGGGATGATGCCTCTAACTAGAGGCATCATCCCGGTATAAACCCGCAAAGTGTACCCACGTATCGGTACGTTGATATGCGGTAAGAGGTTAACAAGCAGCTCTTATTTTTTTTCAGTGCTCAGCTGTCGGTTAATTACCAGCCACTCATTGTTACCTCAGTGACTCACCTGGTTACCAATAACCTGCCTCATTAGTCCAGCCTACAGCCAGCCCCTTTTTGCTATTTAAGCAGCTTAGCTCATTTCCTCCTAGACCTTGCATGGTCTGCAATCTCTAGTGCGTTCCTTCCTGTGTTCCTATGTATGACTAGGCCTGGCTGACTTCCCTTCCGATTCCTGTTCCTGATTTTTGCTCCCGACTAGGCTGACTTTTGGTTTTCTGACCCCGGCTCATCTGCTTACCCACTCTGGCATCCAAACCCTGGCTTCTGTTTTTTGACTACGTTCCTGAACGGTGTTATTTTTGCCATTTCATTAAGGATGTGATTTTAACTGCACTTTCTGTCTCCGTCTGGTTTATGGTTCCTGGCACATCTTGAATTTATGCATGGATATATATATAGAGAGAGAGATATAGATATCTATATATATATATATGAGCCCTAATGCTGTTTTTGTACCATAGAACATGCCTGTACCTATACATGAGCATCCCTGAAGAACAGCAAAAATCCTTATTTCCGAAATGCGTCGGATGCTTCTGTAGCTTGTTTGATTGGCCAAGGTTTCTCTCTACTACCATTACTGTGTTGTCTATTAATACATTAGCCACAATTATTTCATAGGTTAATTTTATGTGTCTGACTTGTTGTAGTTCTGTAATAAATTTTATTTTCTATATAATCACGTTTTGCCGTTCATATTGTTTTTTTGTGCCATAATAGTCCCTTGGGTTGGTTTGAAGGGCATTTCCTTTTCAGTTCTCGGTCTTAGAGGCGACAGAGGACAGCTACAGCATTGACCAGATGCAGCATCCACATAGGTGAGCATAATTGTTTGTTATTATGAAATCCAGAACTGCTCTTTTAAAGTGTTACTAAACCCACAACAGTAAAACCAGTGTGTATATGCAGTAAAGCATGCTTGGTATACTCACTGTGGAACCTAATGGGTTAATCCTCCGCATTGTGTAAAAAGCCTGATCGATTCTGTCTTCTCTGATCCTCCCCTACTTCCACTGTCCCCAATCCATCTCCTGATAAGACAGAGCATTTGGAGTCACTCTGCACATGCTTAGTTTGGTGTGAATTACTAGTTTTTTTTTTCTTTCTTGGGCGGGTGCATGTGATCCGCACAGGGCCAATCAGCACTGTCCAGACAGAGGGTCAGGGGTCTTGCAGCCTCATAGGACAGTCAGATGAGAATGAAAACTCCTTCTACAAATTTTAAGCAGACACTGATAGAAGTCAGAAGACTGCTATATACTGCTGATGAGAAAAGATTTTTAGCAGTTTATATTTACGAAAACTATTGCATTTCCATGTTCTGTGTACTGTGGGAGACCAGATATAGTGACTGCAGGCTCCTGGGTTTAGTAACACTTTAAGAACAAAACACATTTATATGAACTATATGGCATCTGCTGGGTAAGAACATTGGACAGAAATTTTACAGAGTACTATAAAGGCTCATACACACTATAAGAAAATTGGGTGGGATTTCTTGTCCAAAAAACTTTGGTACGATTTTCCTATATTGTGTAAGGAAATTTCTTTCATCGGTTCCAATTTGCTGTGAAACAACGAGGAAAATCAGACGATCGTTCGTCCTTTTTTCTTATAGTGTGTTCCCCACTTAAGACTATGCAGAACACTGAGCCTTCCACAGGTACAGATTTGGTATAAAGGTTGTTGTATTACTCACCATGAGATAAAAGTAGGTTTAAACTTTCATGTTTTCCATACTGTGCCGCAATGAAGAGGGGTCTAATGCCAAAGTCATCCTCGCACTCCTTGTCTACGCCACTTTCCAGAAGAAGCTGTATGAGGTCTTTGCGTTCCTGATAGAACAGAACAAAGGAACCAAATGGGAGACATACATTGCTTACAATTTACAAATTGATAAAACTGGTTATTTTCATTCTTGTTTTTTTTTTTTCCTCCCTCATTTTTAGAGTTTTCTTTTTTTTTTATTTAACCACTTAAGCCCCAGAAGATTTTACCCCCTTCCTGACCAGGGCCTATTTTGCGATTCGGCACTGCATGACTTTAACGGACAATTGCGCGGTCGTGCGACGCTGTACCTAAACTAATTTGACGTCCTTTTTTTCCTATAAATAGCGCTTTCTTTTGGTGGTATTTGATCACCTGTGCGATTTTTTTGATCATGCACTATAAACAAAAAAAGAGCGTCAATTTTGCAAAAATAACAATATTTTTCACATTTTTTTTTATATGAAATTCCCCCCCAAAAAAATGTAAAATTCAAAATTTTTTAATATTTTAGGCCAATTTGTTTTATGCTACCTATGTTTGGTAAAAAAAAAAAGCGTATTTTGATTGGTTTGCGCAAAAGTTATTGCGTTTACTAAGGGAAAGATTTTTGTCATTTTTGTTGTTGTTTTTTTAACGAGTAATGGCGGCGATCTGCGTTTTTTTTTTTTGCGGGACTGCGACATTGCGGCGGACAGATCGGACCCTTGACTGACATTTTTGACACTTTTGGGGTTACCAGTGACATTACTACAGTAATCAGTGCTATACATATGCACTGTTACTGTAAAAATGACACTGGCAGGGAAGGGGTTAACTTTATTTGAGAAGGAGGGGTTAAGTGTGTTTCTAGGGGCGTGATTCTAACTGTGATTGGATGTGGCTTGAGGTGTAAGAACAGTGATCAACGGTCCTACATAGCAGAATCGCATGATCTCCATTCTTACACAGGGGAGAATGACAGGTGGCTTTGTTTACATTAGCCGCCTGCCTTTCTCCCGCTGTAACGGACAATCGCGAGTGCCGCCGGGCATGAGCGCGGGGGGGGTCCGTGAGCGAGCGGGAGCGCGCCTCCAGCGGCGCGCGCTCGCTCCCGTGAGCCTCACAGGCTAGCGACATAGACCTACGTCGCATTGCCTGTGAGGGGCTGACTGCCGACGTAAATAGTCGTTAGGCAGTCGGCAAGTGGTTAACAAGGAATTTATTACACAGATCAACTAGATTTACCATGTATCAACACTGTGCTATTTTGAATATAAAAATCTAAATTCCATGCTGGCTTCCACTAGTTTCTGGCTTCTGGTAAAGTGGTGTTTACCGCAAAATTTCAAAAAACGCTTAGAGAGGAGACCCTAGCAGTAATGTACTCTGAGCTGCTTATGCACAACTCATAGTATATTTACCCTTGGCTCACACCTATGAGCTTTTTTGTGTGTTTTGCAGAAACATAATACAATCCATTTAATATGGTTTCCTATGGATCTAGTTCACACCTGTGCATTTTGAGCTGGTGCGTTTTTTTTAAAACGTGTTGGGACTTTTTCTCCTCTCAGCAGAAGGCGTTTTGCAGGTAATAGACGTCGATGGACCCACACTAAAAATGCAAGTGTTGCGTTTTCTGTTTTTTGTGGGTTTTTAATGCGTTTGGCTTTTTTTTTTTTTTTTTTTGGCTAATAGGAAAGTATGACAATTCTGTTCATGAATTGCAACTGTGATGCCACTTGAGTGCCAGAAAGTGTAAAGACGCATCAAAGTCACACTGCATCAACAGAACTGTCATACTCTCCTATCAGACCAAAAAAATGCAAAAACCATCAAAAACGTGTGTTCAAAAATGCAAAACGAGCCAGAAAAATGCATCAACCGAAACCTAAACAGATGTGAAGCTAGCCTTAGGGCAGGCGTTCTGTGCTAGCAACCAATCACCTGCTAGTTAACTTGAACTCCCGCCTTCCATCCGAAGCTGTACTGCCTCGGATATTAACCTCCTGCCTCCCACTGTCCATGCAGAGGATGACAGCAGTGAGGGAGGCTGAGCGGGCTCCTAAATGGCAGGATTGTCCGAATGAAACAGTGCCTCGAGCCGGACGTGGACCACGGTCCGCCATTTAGTAATGACAGCTCTATAGCAATGATCTCCAAACTGTGGCCCTCTGCTAGCTTTTATCTGGACCCTGGGGCACTATTCCTCCCACTGACACCAACAAAGGGGCAAAATTCCTGCCACTGACACCAACAAAGGGGCAAAATTCCTCCCACTGACACCAACAAAGGGGAAAAAATCCTCTCATTGACACCAACAAAGGGGCAAAATTCCTCCCACTGACACCAACAATGGGGCAAAATTCCTCCCACCGACACCAACAAAGGGGCAAAATTCCTCCCACCGACACCAACAAAGGGGCAAAATTTCTCCCACTGACACAAACAAAGGGGCACTATTCCTCCCACTAAGACCAACAAAGGGGCAAAATTCCTCCCACTGACACCAACAAAGGGGCAAAATTCCTCCCACTGACACCAACAAAGGGCCAAAATTCCACTCACTGACACCAAGAAAGGGGCAAAATTCCACTCACTGACACCAAGAAAGGGGCAAAATTCCTCCCACTGACACCAACAAAGGGCCAAAATTCCACTCACTGACACCAAGAAAGGGGCAAAATTCCTCCCACTGACACCAACAAAGGGCCAAAATTCCACTCACTGACACCAAGAAAGGGGCAAAATTCCTCCCACTGACACCAACAAAGGGGCAAAATTCCACTCACTGACACCAACAAAGGGGCAAAATTACTCCCACTGACACCAACAAAGGGGCAAAATTCAACTCACTGACACCAACAAAGGGGCAAAATTCCTCCCACTGACACCAACAATGGGTCACTATTCCTCCCACTATTATCAATGATGGGATACTATTCCTCTTACTGACACAAACAATGGAGCACTATTTTTCCCACTGACATCAACAATGGAGAACTATTTTCGATGATGGGGTACTATTCCTCCTCCTACTGACCACCAACCCTGAGGGCCAGGTTTATTCTGTAGTGCTGGGCCTGGGACATTTTCTACCCCCACTGGCCACAATCCAGCCCCCATAAAGTTTGAAGGACAGTAAACTGGCCCTTTGTTTGAAAAGTTAAGAGACCCCTGCTCTATAGTAATTCCTCATTCCCTGGCAGCTACATAAAAGGTTATGTAGGGAGACATAGGAAAGAAGGAGCTGGGTCAGCACAGACAGTAATTAGACACTTCCAGAAGAGGAGAGAACTGTGATGTGCATGCAGGGATGGGGAACCCTGGCTGTGTTAAGGAACTGACTTTTCCAGAAGTAGTAAAATCCTCTAGCGAGTTCATTGCAAATGAAAAAAAAAAAAAAGTAATTTACAGAAACGAATAACACAGCAAGTCACCATTTTTTTTTTTTATTAGATGCTTGGGGTTCACCTTTAAAGGACATTTACACAGATGGCAGCTTACCATGAGCGAAGCTTGGTGCAGAGGGTTCCATCCAGAACACGAATGCGGTCCATTCACCTTTGCTTTAAATTTCAGCAAGAGTCTCACAAGGTCCTCACATCCACTTTCAACAGCTTTGCAAATCGAAGAAAAAAAAAATACATGTAATGAATTTATATTGATCATAATAAAATTCAGAAACTAGAATGTTTGTCACAAAAGACATTTCCTCTTTACGAGTCTGTCCCTCTAAATAAATAACGTAATGTACATATGTGAGTTCATCTGCTCACAAACCTAGCAGTATATCAGGCACACAAAATGTCTCCAGCACCACATCTGACTCGGCAGGCGGGATGACGTCAACACAGGCTCAAACCTCTGCACATTTCATCCAATGGGACGTTCTCAAGATATTGGCTTGAGAACCTCCCATTGCATGAAACGTCAGGATGGAGCCTGTGCAAACATCATCACCACGTCCCTTGAGTTAGTGGTGGTGCTGGAGATATTTTTTGTAAGTGGACGTACTTACACTATATTGTCAAAAGTATTGGGACTCCTGTCTTTACACGCACATGATGAACTTTAAGGGCATCCTAGTCTTAGTTTGTAGGGTTCAATATTGAGCAGTTTCAATTCTTCTGGGAAGGCTGTCCACAAGGTTTAGGAGTGTGTCTATGGGAATGTTTGACCGTTCTTACAGAAGCGCATTTGTGAGGTCAGGCACTGACGTTGGACGAGAAGAAGGCCTGGCAGGCAGTCTCCGCAATAATTCATCCCATAGGTATTCTATCAGGTTGAAGCCAGAACTCTGTGCAGGCCAGTCAAGTTCCTCTACCCCAAAATTGCTTATCCATATCTTTATGGACCTTGTTGTTGGAAAAGGAAGGGGCCATCCCCAAACTGTTCCCACAAAGTTGGTAGCATGAAATTATCCAACATGTCTTGGTATGCTGACGCCTTTAGAGTTCCCTTCACTGGAACTAAGGAGCCAAGCCCAACCCCACACCATTTCAAGTCAGGAGGCGTTTGAAGCCTTTTAACGCCTCCCATTCAAGTAAATGATAACGCTCTGCAAACCCTCTGGCAGGCATTTGTGGTGCAGTTGTGGGGCGTTAAAATTAGTTAATTTCATCTAATGTCCCAGTTGTGAAGCAGTTTTAATGCGCCTTACCGCTCATCAAACGCTTCCAAACTGTGCACAGGGCATTTGGAAGTGTTCTTAACTCTTCATTAATGCTTGTAAAATCCCAGTCTAACACCCATACTAAAGCTCACTGATGCCAGTCAACGCCCATACTACAGCTCATTAATGCAACTCGAACGCCCATACTGCAGATCATTAACGCAAGTTTAACGCCCATACTACAGCTCATTAACGCAAGTCTAACGCCCATACTACAGATCATTAACGCAAGTTTAACGCCCATACTGCAGATCATTAACGCAAGTTTAACGCCCATACTACAGCTCATTAACGCAAGTCTAACGCCCATACTACAGATCATTAACGCAAGTTTAACGCCCATACTACAGATCATTAACGCAAGTCTAACGCCCATATTACAGCTCATTAACGCAAGTCTAACGCCCATACTACAGATCATTAACGCAAGTTTAACGCCCATACTACAGATCATTAACGCAAGTCTAACGCCCATATTACAGCTCATTAACGCAAGTCTAACGCCCATACTACAGATCATTAACGCAAGTTTAACGCCCATACTACAGATCATTAACGCAAGTCTAACGCCCATATTACAGCTCATTAACGCAAGTCTAACGCCCATACTACAGCTCATTAACGCAAGTCTAACGCCCATACTACAGATCATTAACGCAAGTCTAACGCCCATACTACAGATCATTAACGCAAGTCTAACGCCCATACTACAGCTCATTAACGCAAGTCTAACGCCCATTCTACAGCTCATTAACGCAAGTCTAACGCCCATTCTACAGATCATTAACGCAAGTCTAACGCCCATACTACAGCTCATTAACGCAAGTCTAACGCCCATTCTACAGATCATTAACGCAAGTCTAACGCCCATACTACAGATCATGAACGCAAGTCTAACGCCCATACTACAGATCATTAACGCAAGTCTAACGCCCATACTACAGCTCATTAACGCAAGTCTAACGCCCATTCTACAGATCATTAACGCAAGTCTAACGCCCATACTACAGATCATGAACGCAAGTCTAACGCCCATACTACAGATCATTAACGCAAGTCTAACGCCCATACTACAGCTCATTAACGCAAGTCTAACGCCCATACTACAGCTCATTAACGCAAGTCTAACGCCCATACTACAGCTCATTAACGCAAGTCTAACGCCCATTCTACAGATCATTAACGCAAGTCTAACGCCCATACTACAGATCATGAACGCAAGTCTAACGCCCATACTACAGCTCATTAACGCAAGTCTAACGCCCATACTAACGCTATAAGTACATTTGGTAAGCGTTAGAAATGTAGTCAAGTGTGAACAAGCCCTAAAGCACATTTGCATGGTGAGCATGCTGCAAATAGTACGTTATTTATTTAACCACCTCCCACCCGCCGTATAGACAAATGACAGCGGGCGGGTGCTTTCTTGTTCTGGGACATCATATGATGTCCCCCCACTTTTGCTCCCAGTTATTGGCTTTTCCTCTCTCACACTGACAGCGGGTCAGGAGAGGAGAGCCGATCGGCAGCATTTCCTCACAGGGGAGACCTGCACAGATAATCAGGGCATCAGTGCCGTCAATCAGTGCCGTCAATCAGTGCTGCCTATCTGTGCTGCCTATCAGTGCTGCCTATCTGTGCCACCTAACAGTGTCGCATATCAGTGCATCCTCATCAGTGCTGCCTCATCAGTGCACATGAGTGAAGAAGAAAAATAACTTATTTACAAAATTTTCTAAGAAACGGAGAAAAACCTTTTTTTCCGCCACAATTTTCAGTCTTTTTTTTTTTTTTTTTTTTTCAGCAAAAAATAAAAAACCCTGTGGTGATTAAGCCCCGGTTCACACTTGTGCGTGTGCGGGGTTCGCATGTAATGTCGGAGCGCACTGCTCCGACATTACATGCGATCGGCTGTGCGGTGCGAGTTTAGCCATACAGTTTGTATGGCTAAATTCGCACCGCAGCCGCTCCGAACACGCACAAGACCCTTTTTTCTAGCCGCATCAGGATCGGATCGCACAGCAGTTCACACTTGTGCGATCCGATCCTGTGCGAACTGCACAATCGCACTGCGATATGCGATCAAACTGGGGGTGTCGTTAAGATTACATTGACACCCCCAGCGTATCGCATATGGCAGTGTGAACTGCCGGGGGTGCGTGTGCGATGCGGGAAAAGGCTGCGGATTCGCAGCCTTCCCGCATCGCATATATGTGAACCGAGCCTAAATACCACCAAAAGAAAGCTGAAAAAAAAAAGATGATAAAAATGTAATTTGGGTACAGTGTTGCATGGCCGCGTAATTGTCATTCAAAGTGCAAGAGCACTGAAAGCTGAAAAGTGGGCTGGCCAGGAAGGGGGGGGGGGGAAACGCCCAGTACTGAAGTGGTTAAAGGGATAGAATCAAGTTTTAAAGACACAGCACAACAATATTTATAATCTGAGTTTGTCACACATTTATATTTGGTGTTGTTTGAGCGCGGCTGTGGTTAATATTAGTTTGAGCACTAAGCGCAGTTCTCACGATCTTATATAAATTTCCACTTTACAGCGCAGCACTATACTATTTATTCTGGGAACATGCAATGCAAAACATTTCAAGCAATTTGTGAACAGCGCTAATAATAATAATAGCTGTAACAACAACACACATAACAATATATAAGGCAGGTAAAGCAGGACATTGATTATGCAGCTTTATTGCCTTTTAAGAACGCTTAGCAGTGGGGACACCTGTCCGAACAACTGCAGAAAACATACAGCTGAGCGGCGATTTGCTGTACATTAAATGGCAGCAGCATGCAGCTTTCCTGTAAATAAAGAAAGCGATACACTAACAAAGAAGGTAATGAAAGGAAATATCAGAACTCCTGGTCTGACACGAAGAAACGTTTTGTTTTTAAAGTGCTACAATTACCATGGATCACTCTGATGCCCTTATTTATCCAAAATACTCTTCATTTATTCAACTGATCCAAGCAAGCTCTCAAGGAATATTCCACTCCCTGTAATGCTACTGTAAACCCTACAAAGGTCATGTCAATGTGAAATTAGTCAAAGTTTTCTAAAGAAAATTAAAAAAAATAAAATAATTATAAAAAATAAAGAAATGAACAACAAGGTCAGGAAGAAACAAAAAAACAAAAAAAAAAAGAAATGGTTTGATGGGTTGCAGAAAGGCTACCATAAAAGTGGGACCTTGGAGACTGCTTAACCTCTTGCCGACCGCCCAATGTAGTACTAGTACTACGTGATTTTGTGGACGAGGTCTCTGCGGCGTGCGCGCGCCGCCGGGGCCGCGCTCCCGCTTTGTTTAGAAACAGCGGGAGGTTGGCCGCGGGAGGAGCGGCGGTGATCGCCGCCAGCCTCCCGCAATCGTCAGAGAGACTGACAAAAGACCCCCCTGCTCATGTAAACAAAGCAGGCAAGTCTTCTGTCACACAGGCAGGGAGCGATCAGGAAACCCCGATCTCTGTGTGCCTGTCACAGAGCCCTCTCCCCCACAGTCAGTAAGCATATTTAGGCATACATTAACCCCCTTTTATCACCCCCAGTGTTAACCCCTTCCCTGCCAGTGTCATTTATACAGTAACAGTGCATCATATTTAGTAGGGATCGACCGATTATCGGCAAAGCACTTATGCACTTATATATATCGGAATTGGCCTCTGAGGTTACCGATATTGCCGATATTTCGAGAAAGTTCTGTACCGGAGTGATGCCTGCAGCTAGAGGCATCACCCCGGTACCGGCGTCCATAGCCGACGGTCGGCTGTCTTGTAATGAAAACCAATGCGGCTGAGAAGCCGCTCCGCTGTCATTACAAGGAGTGGGAGGGGACGCCCCCCCCTCCCACCGCCTTCCACGGTTCGCCCGGGTCTCCTGTCCAACCAGGAGAACCCGGGCAACCAGCCTGCATGGCCACCGAAGACTCCATCAAAGCCGCATTCGGCTCTGATTGGGTCTCCATGTAAAAACCTCACTTCCGGGTACTCAGCGCCAAATTTTAAAAAATGACAGCATTCAAAACAGCCAAACTTGGCGTTTTAAATGCTTTTAGGTGCAGAGGAGGAGTTTGGGGTCTTTTAGACCCCCAGATCCCTCCACAAGAGTACCTGTCGGCCGATACGGATATGCGACGACCAAAATATCGGTATCGGCAATAAAAACACATCGGTCGATCATTAATATTTAACACTGATTACTGTATTGTATTAAGGTCACTGGTCCCCAAAATGTGTCAAAAATGTCAGTTAGGGGTCCGATCTGTCCGCCGCAATGTTGCAGTCCCGGTATAAAACGCTGATCGCCGCCATTACTAATAAAAACAAAATAATAAATAAAAATTCCAAAAATCTATCCCGTAGTTGGTAAATGCTATAACTTTTGCGCAAACCAATTAAAATACGCTTTTTTGGGGGGGTTTTTAACCAAAAATATGTAGCAGAATACAAATTGGCCTAAACTGATAAAAAAAATTAGATTTTTTACTTTTTTTATTGGGAATGTTTTATAGCACAAAGTAAAAAATATGGCTTTTTTTCAAAACTGTCGCTCTTTTTTTTGCTTATAGCGCAAAATCTAAAAACCACAGAGGTGATCAAATACCACCAAAAAAGCTCTATTTGTTGGGAAAAAAAGGACATCAATTGTATTTGGGTACAGCTTGCATGACAGCGCAATTTCTTGTTAAAGTAATGGAATGCCGAATTGCAAAAATGGCCTGGTCATTAAGAGGGGTAAAACCTTCCGGAGCTGAAGTGGTCAAAGAAGAAGTCTCATTTCTTATTTTATGACATTGTACTGTCCCCCCAGAGGACTATGTACATGTAGTACTTTTTTGTCCCATCCTCTTACGTGCTGTGGAAGGCAAGATAAGTGGTTGGACAAGATGCCCCCCTCCACCCACAGCCATCCGACAGGAGACAGCTGAACTGATACCCAGTGCTTATCTCCGGCTCCAAGCATTTGTCTGAAACAAATGCCAGCGAGAGGAATGCAGAAGGAGAGGATGCTTGTCTCTGGAAAGTGTTTGGAGCGGAGACGAGTGCTGGCTATCAATGCAGCTGACTCCTTGCTGGTTGCATTGTTGGACTGCCGTAGAGTGTGTCTTGTCTGACCACGTAGCTAGCCTTCCACAGCACATAGGAAGATGGAGCAAAGTACTACATATACAGTACCTTGTCCCCTGGGGAAACCAATGCTTTTGAAAAACAAATGAGACTTCTCCTTTAACACATCAGGTCCCCTCCTGGGAAAAAATAAAAAAGAGTAAATATACCTATTTTTTCCAAGACTTCCATAAAAGAGAGATCCCAGAGAATGCCAAGCACCCGAAATCTCCTGAGAAGATGCTCCATGAAAGTGCAGGATGGTGTTCTCAAGAGATTTTAAATATTCAGCATTCTTTAAGATCTCATCAGAGGCCGGATTATGTGGCCTTCACCTATGAGCTGCAGGCAAAAGTCAGGGTTAGGGTAAATGTATTTACCTTTTTTTTTTTAACAAGACTGACAAATTTTAAGATGGAAGAAGGGGCCCTAATGTATTAAGGGGATCATGCATGGTCCATGCATGGTCCTAGCGCCACCTGCTGTATCTCCACCATCTACCATCCACCTATCTCCATCTACCTCCTAAATTAGGATACTGGTTTAGAAATTATGCAATTACAGTGCATCAGGAAAGTATTCACAGCGCTTCACTTTTTCCACATTTTATGTTATGTTACAGCCTTATTCCAAAATAGATTAAATTCATTATTTTCCTCAAAATTCTACAAACAATACCCCACAATGACAATGTGAAAGAAGTTTTCTTGAAACCTTTGCAAGGTTATTAAAAATAAAAAACGAAAAAAAAAATCCCATGTACATAAGTATTCACAGCTTTTGCACAATACTTTGTTGAAGCACCTTTGGCACCAATTGCAGCCTCAAGTATTTCTGAATATGATGCTACAAGCTTTGTACACTTATTTTTGGGCAGTTTCTCCCATTTTTCTTTGCAGGTTGGATGGGGAGCATCAGTGCACAGCCATTTTCAGATCTCTCCAGAGATGTTCAATCGGGTTCAAGTCTGGGCCCTGGCTGGGCCACTCAAGGACATTTACAGAGTTGTCCCGTAGCCACTACTTTGTTATCTTGGTTGTGTGCTTAGGGTCATTGTCCTGTTGGAAGATTAACCTTTTCCCCAGTCTGAGGTCCAGAGCACTCTGGAGCAGGTTTTCATCAAGGATGTCGCTGTACATTGCTGCATTCATCTTTCTGCCGCCACCATGCTTCACTGTAGGGATGGTATTTGCCAAGTGATTAGCGGTGCCTGGTTTCCTCCAGACATGACGCTTGACATTCAGGCCAAAAAGTTCAATCTTGGTTTCATCAGACCAGAGAATTTTGTTTCTCATGGTCTGAGAGTCCTTCAGGTGCCTTTTGGCAAATTCCAGGTAGGCTGTTATGTGCCTTTTACTGAGGAGTGGCTTCCGTCTGGCCACTCTATCATACAGGACTGATTGGTGGAGTGCTGCAGAGATGGTTATTCTTCTGGAAGGTTCTTCTCTCTTCACATAGAAACGCTGGAGCTCTGTCAGAGGAACCATTGGGTTCTTGATCACCTCCCTGACTAAGGCCCTTCTCCCCCGATTGCTCAGTTTGGCTTGGTGGCCCGCTCTAGAAAGAGTCCTGATGGTTCCAAACATCTTCCATTTACGGATGATGAAGGCCACTGTGCTCATTAGGACCTTCAATGCTGCAGAAATGTTTTTGTACCCTTCCCCAGATCTGTGCCTCGATACAATCCTGTCAGGGAGGGCTACAGACATATTCTTGGACTTCTTGACTTGGTATGTGCTCTGTCATGCACTGTTAACTGTTGGATCTTATATAGACCAGTATCTACCTTTCCAAATCATGTCCAATCAACTGAATTTACCACAGGTGGACTCCAATCAAGTTGTAGGAACATCCCAAGGAAACAGGATGCACCGGAGGTTAATTTTGAGTGTCAAGACTGTAAATACTTATGTACATGTGATATTTTTAGTTTTTTAGTTTTAAGCTGCAGCTTCTCACAACAAACGACAAAGTAGTAATGATGCAGTCCGATCACTGCGGGATAGAGAAAATACTTCCTTCTGCCTGTAGTAGACTGATGACATCATCCTACCCTAGGCAAAGTCACTTGCCTGAAACTCAAGGATTCCTTTTTAAAAGAGAAATAGTATTATGTGTTTTGAAAAATTATACTGTGGTTACAC
This sequence comes from Pelophylax lessonae, assembly GCF_965119305.1. Classification (NCBI taxonomy): domain Eukaryota; kingdom Metazoa; phylum Chordata; class Amphibia; order Anura; family Ranidae; genus Pelophylax; species Pelophylax lessonae. The sequence goes on from NC_138770.1 coordinate 654,032,828, forward strand.
CTCCTGAAATCCATACATACGCTCCCCAAAACCCCTTGGCTTGCTTCTGGGCTTGTGGTCGGGAAGGCATCATGTTACATATTTGATGGACTTGCCTGAAAGTACATAGGCTGTGGATCCGTACATATACCTCAATGTATACCAATCTTGGGCTGTAACCTACCCAAAGGGCGGATAGAGGGGCTACTGAGTAAACCCCTTGAGGGAATTTCATGCCCTGTAGCGAAAGATATTTACCTGAGGTCCAGTCGCGGTTGAACGGAACTACGATTCATTTGGTTTCGGAAGATATGGTCACCTGGAGTCTGTATACCTAGCTGGACCCCGGAGGATAAACTCTTGACTAATTTTCATTCTCCCAAGACCAGTGGAAGGGAGGGAACAACTTCTCCTCGACCCTTATCTCCCTTTCCCTGCCTTCTTACCTTTCCGCCCTTCCTCTTTTTATTTCTCTTTTTGCCTCCCTCCCCTTCTTCCTCTTATCTTTTACCTCTCCTTTTTTCTACCTCTAATTGTGCCATTGTGTTATAATTCGACTACATCGGTCATCTATCAGGCTTTGTCCATGCACCATAGCAGATATCAGTCTTTTTCTTTTTCTACTTGCCTGCATCAGTTTCCTGCTAAGTTGTCAAATAGATCAAACTTTTGACTTAACCTAAATGTGGCACTTGTGTACATCTCTTTGATCTCTGTTTTGTTATATTCTACTATAGGGTTTCATCCCCACCTTCTCTCTGTATTACTTGAAGGAGATGAACAGCCAAAGCTCGTTTGGCTGTACATCTATGGATCCTGTAACCCATTTTCAGCAGAGAGCGGACTGACTTCACAGATGTCGGTCCAGGCACCGCATCATCACGACCACGTAGTCGGGATCCGCCAGGTGCCTGGACTGACACCCGGCTCAGCCTCTCGACGAGCCGCTAAGAGTCTGAGCCGGCTGCTCCTCGCTCCTCCCCAGCTCAGCGCTCAAGTGAACAAGAAGGGGGCAGAGCAAAGAGTCAGTTAGCAGCTCTCTGCTCATGGAGCTGTCAGAACCGAGCGATTGGCGGTGTTCGATCGCTCGGTTCTCAGTGCAGAGGTGTCGGGGGACTGATGCAGCATTCGCCTAGGTAAGTATAAATGGGGAACAAAAAACAGCCCATACTTCTCTTTTGAAGCGGTTGTAAAGGCAGAAGGTTTTTTATTTGTATTCATTCTATGCATTAAGATAAAAAACCTGTGTACAGCTCCCCCCCATAATACTTATGTGAGGTCCATCTAGATCCAGCGATGTTGCACGAGAGCACTGACCGTCTGGGACTCCCCTTCTTATTGACTGAGACAGCAGTGCGGCACCATTGGCTCCCGCTGCTGTCAATCAAAATCAGAAAGCCAATGAGGAGAGAATGGGGTCGGGGCTGGGCTGCGGCTCCGTGTCTGAATGGACACGGGGATCTGTGGCTCAGCTCAGGTGTCCCCATAGCAAGCTGCTTGCTGTGGGGGCAATCAACAAGAAGGAGGGGCCAGAAGCGCCATCGAGGGACCCGAGAAGAGGAGGATCTGGGCTGCTCTGTGCAAAACCACTACACAGAGCAGGTAAGTATGCCATGTTTGTTATTTTTTTAACAAAAAAAAAAAAAAAAATACTTTATTATTACTTTAAAGTGGTTAATAAAAACGAATGAACAAGAAAAATTGCTGTATATTGTAAAATGTCATTAGATTCAGATATATAGACAGCAGAAGTTATACATAAATCTCAATTATTAGAAATGATAAAACTGACTTTGGCCCTGCTCCCACCCTACTTCAGAGCCTTGCTGTTGGTCACTGTGGTTATCTATCGCAAGAACAGGTCCAACAGGAGAAAGGCTCCCACTGTCCTTCAGAACTTTGCCTTTAATCATTGTAGGTATCCACCACAAAAAAAGGCCAAGAGAAGAAATAAACCTATGATCATCGTAGTTATCCATCACAATAAATGGCCAATGGGAGAAACACTCCCACCCTTCTTCAGAGCCTTGCAATTGGTCCTTGTATTTATCCATCATAGCAAAGAAGAAATGGTCCCACTGTCCTTTAAGAGGAACTACAGTCTACTCACATAATTAGTGATAAAAACATCTTTTGCCATTCTTTGCCTAGGCAATCGACCAGAGAAGAAAGAGGAAGTGAGCTGTATAAGGGTATCTACTGGCAGAAAAAAAAGTTTTACTATGCAAAGTTAAAACAGCAAGGGCAGAAGATTTAATAGTAAGAAAGATGAAAATAAGACTGAAGGTCCACTTTCAGAACCTTGCCTTTAATTGTTGTAGCTATACATCACAATAAGTGTCCAAGAGAAGAAATGCTCCTCTCCTCCTTCAGAGCCTTGCCATTAGTAAATGTGGTCATCCATCACAATAAAAGACAAACAGGAGATAGGCTCCCACCATCCTTCAGAACCTTGCCTATGATCATTGTAGCTCTCAATCACAATACATTTCCAACAGAAGAAATGTTTCCACACTCCTTCAGAGCCTTGCCATTGGTCATTGTGACTATCCATCCCAATAGGCGTCTAGCAGAATAAATGCTTTAACCCTACTTTATAGCCTTGCCATTGGTCATTGTGGCTATCCATCACAAAGACCAACAGCAGAAACACTCCAACCCTCCTTCAGTGCCCTTCCATTGCTCAATGTGGTTATCCGTCACAATAAAAGGCCAACAGAGAAACAAGAGGCAGGAGGGGTTTGACTAAGCCAAATTTTTACAGGCTTTTCGTCACAATAAATGTTCAAAAGGAAAAATGCTTCTACCCTCCTTCAGAGACTTGTCATTAGTAAATGTGGTAATCCATAACAATAAAAGACAAACAAGAGATAGGCTCCCACCATCTTTCAGAACCTTGCCTATGATCATTGTAGCTCTCAATCACAATACATTTCCAACAGCCTTGCCATTGGTCATTGTGACTAACCATCCCAATAGATGTCCAGCAAAAGAAATGCTTCCAGCCTCCTATAGAGCCTTGCCATTGGTCATTGTGACTATCAATCACAATAGAAATCGGGTGGGAGTGTTTCTCCTGTTCGATTTCTATTGTGATTGATAGTCACAATGACCAATGGCAAGGCTCTAAAGGAGGGTGGAAGCATTTCTTCTGCTGGACATCTATTGGGATGGTTAGTCACAATGACCAATGGCAAGGCTGTTGGAAATGTATTGTGATTGAGAGCTACAATGATCATAGGCAAGGTTCTGAAAGATGGTGGGAGCCTATCTCTTGTTTGTCTTTTATTGTTATGGATTACCACATTTACTAATGGCAAGGCTCTGAAGGAGGGTAGAAGCATTTTTCCTTTTGAACATTTATTGTGATGAAAAGCCTGTAAAAATTGGGCTTAGTCAAACCCCTCCTGCCTCTTGTTTCTCTGTTGGCCTTTTATTGTGACGGATAACCACATTGAGCAATGGAAGGGCACTGAAGGAGGGTGGGAGTGTTTCTGCTGTTGGTCTTTGTGATGGATAGCCACAATGACCAATGGCAAGGCTGTAAAGTAGGGTTAAAGCATTTATTCTGCTAGACACCTATTGGGATGGATAGTCACAATGACCAATGGCAAGGCTCTGAAGGAGTGTGGGAGCATTTCTTCTGTTGGAAATGTATTGTGATGGAGAGCTACAATGAGATCATAGGCAAGGTTCTGAAGGATGGTGGAAGCCTATCTCCTGTTTGTATTTTATTGTAATGGATTACCACATTGAGCAAACAGGAGATAGGCTTCCACCATCCTTCAGAACCTTGCCTATGATCTCATTGTAGCTCTCCATCACAATACATTTCCAACAGAAAAAACGCTCCTACTCTCCTTCAGAGCCTTCCCATTGGGTCATTGTGGCTATCCATTACAATAGATGTCCAGTAGAAGAAATGCTTCCACCCTACTTCACAGCCTTTACATTGGTCCATGTGGCTATCCATCTCAAAGTCCAATAGCAGAAACACTCCTACCCTCCTTCAGTGCCCTTCCATTGCTCACGGTGGTTATCCATCACAATAAAAGGCCAACAGAGAAACAAGAGGCAGGAGGGGTTGGACTAAGCCCAATTTTTACAGGCTATTCATCACAATAAATGTTCAAAAGGAAAAATTCTTCTATCCTTCTTTAGAGCCCTGCTATTGGTCAATGTAGTTATCCATCACAATAAAAGTCCAACAGGAGAAGGGCTCCCACTGTCCTTCGGAACCTTGCCTATAATCAGTGTAGCTATCCATCACAATAAATGTCTAACAGAAGAAATGTTTCCACCCTCCTTCAGAGCCCTGCCATTGGTCATTGTGAATATCCATTACAATAGAAGTCCCACAGGAGAAACACTCCCACCCTCCTACAGAGCCTTGCCATTGCTCAATGTGGTTATCCATCACGATAAAAGGCTAAGTGAGAAACAAAAGGTTTGAGGGGTTGGACTAAGCCCAATTTTTACAGGAAGAGTTGAGACTTCAATAAATTTCAGCAGCCTATACCTCTAGATCTATTGGACATTTTTACATAGTTTTAATAACAGCTGACTATTCCATTTTCCCCAACATATTCAGATTAAATTAAGAAAACAACATATAAAAATGTTAAAATTGTCTGGAGCAGCCAGATTCTTATGCTGCAAGGGCAGTTTTGAAAACAAAATTGATTATCTAGTTGCTATGGACAGACATTTCTTCATTTAGTCACTTTCATGCCAAAGCTTCTTTGTTATTTTTGCAAAATCAGTCAGAAATGTATTCTAGTAAAGCCGGTTTGTTATTTGAATTCACAACTTCAATATAATTCGAGCACATTGTATACAGTATCTCACAAAAGTGAGTACACCCCTCATATTTTTGTAAATATTTTATTATATCTTTTCATGTGACAACACTGAAGAAATGACACTTTGCGACAATGTAAAGTAGTGAGCGTACAGCTTGTATAACAGTGTAAATTTGCTGTCCCCTCAAAATAACTCAACACACAGTCATGAATGTCTAAACAGCTGGCAACAAAAGTGAGTACACCCCTAAGTGATAATGTCCAAATTGGGCCCAAAGTGCCAATATTTTGTGTGGCCACCATTATTTTCCAGCACAGCCTTAACCCTCTTGGGCATGGAGTTCACCAGAGCTTCACAGGTTGCCACTGGAGTCTTCCACTCCTCCATGAAGACATTGCGGAGCTAGTGGATGTTCGAGACCTTGCGATCCTCCACCTTCCATTTGAGGATGCCTCACAGATGCTTCATGGGATTAGGTCTGGAGACATGCTTGGCCAGTCCATCACCTTTACCCTCAGTTTCTTAAGCAAGGTAGTGGTCGTCTTGTAGGTGTGTTTGGGGTCGTTATGTTGGAATACTGCCCTGCGGCCCGGTCTCCAAAGGGAGGGGATCATGCTCTGCTTCAGTATGTCACAGTAGATGTTGGCATTCATGGTTCCCTCAATGAACTGTAGCTCCTCAGTATCGGCAGCACTCATGCAGCCCCAGACCATGACACTCCCACCACCATGCTTGACTGTAGGCCAAACTCACCTTGTAGTCCTCATCTGGTTGCCGCCACACACGCTTGACACAATCTGAACCAAATAGGTTTGTCTTGATCTCATCAGACCACAGTACATGGTTCCAGTAATCCATGTCCTTAGTCTGCTTGTCTTGCTTGTCTTTAGCAAATTGTTTGCTGGCTTTCTTGTGCATCATCTATAGAAGAGGCTTCTTCCTGGGACAACAGCCATGCAGACCAATTTGATGCAGTGTGCGGCGTATGGTCTGAGCACTGACAGGCTGATCCCCCACCCCTTCAACCTCTGCAGCAATGCTGACGGCACTCATACCTCTATTTCCCCAAAGACAACCTCTGCATAGGACACTGAGCACATGCACTCAACTTCTTCGATCAACCATGGCGAGGCCTGTTCTGAGTAGAACCTGCCCTGTTAAACCGCTGTATAGTCTTGGCCACCGTGCTGCAGCTCAGTTTCAGGGTCTTGGCAATCTTCTAATAACCTAGGCCATCTTTATGTAGAGCAACAATTCTTTTTTCAGATCCTCAGAGTTCTTTGCCATGAGGTGCCATATTGAACTTCCAGTGACCAGTACGAGAGAGTGAGAGCGATAACCCCAAATTTAACACAACTGCTCCCCATTCACACCTGAGACCTTGTAACACTAACGAGTCATATGACACCGGGGAGGGAAAATGGCTAATTGGACTTAATTTGGACAATTTCACTTAGGGGTGTACTCACTTTTGTTGCCAGTGGTTTAGACATTAATGGCTGCGTGTTGAGTTATTTTGAGAGGACAGTAAATTTACACTATTATACAAGCTGTACACTCACTACTTTACTGTAGCAAAGTGTCATTTCTTCAGTGTTGTCACATGAAAAGATATAATAAAATATTTACAAAAATGTGAGGGGTGTACTCGTTTTTGTGAGATACTGTATCAGGACTAACAAATCCCATTAAAGTGATTGTAATCGTAATTATTTTAAAATAATAAACATGTTATTCTTACCTGCTCTGTGCAGTGGTTTTGCACAGAGCAGCTGCGATCCTCCTCTTCTGGGTTTCCCCACAGGCAATCCTGGCTCCTCCCCCCTGCTGAGTGCCCCCATGACAAGCCGCTTCCTATGAGGACACTCATGCCCCCAGTGCAACACACACAGCATGGCTCGGCCCCACTCCCTGCTCCCTCCTCACTGATTGACAGCAGCTACTCTCTCTGAGCCTATGAGGGGTGAGAGAGCGGAGAGAGATGCTGCTCTTGGCCCCACAGCACTGGATCAAGATTGGGCTCAGGTAAGTATTTAGGAAATATAGGTGCGCTACAACGAATGTAACCAATAGTTACCAAAATCTTATAGTGAATATTAATATAAACATAAGTGAACAATATTACATTGTGCAATAATCCAAAGGAATATACAAAAGTTCCATATACGGTGTCTCTAAGGCAACATTCACACCTGAGCGTAGCGTTTTCGCGTGATTTTTACCGCGATTTACAGGCGTTTTTTGTGCAGGCGTTTTTAGATTTAATAGAGACCAATGGAAAACTGTAATCTGCCCAAAAAGAAGCTCATGTACTTTTTTGAGCATTGGGCATTTTGCTCACAGCGTCAAAACGCTCAGATGTGAACAGGGGCCATTGAAATGAATAGGATTTGTCTTGTTGGGCGTTTTGAGAGCTGATCCTAGAGCAGAAAAACTCCTCAAAAACGCCCCAAAACGCCTACATGTGAACGGAGCCTAATGTAAGTCCCAAATGTTTCAAACGTTGAAAAAACAAACGTAAACAGCTCCAAGTGATGAGAATAAAATAGGATGTGTTGAGTGCTCCCAACAAAACATGTGTCAGGTGCTTGTGTCCTGCATCCCACCACCTTAGAGATTTACTTCTTACCAGCTGGTAGAAGTCAAGGGCAGAGAAACAGCCACCTCAAGAGTAAGCTCCTAATACTGTGAGGGTGATAGATTATTTCCACACCTCGTGCAGGCATTTGTAAAGCCTCTTACCAGATGGATGTGGATCCAAGGCGTGTGTGTGTCCCCTTAAAAGGGGCTCTTCCAGCCGTATCATGGATGGGGAGAATCAATATCATAAAGATGGCAATCCTCCCAAAAATTTCGTACAAATTCCAAATGCTACCAATACCAATCCCACAAGTTTTTTTCAAGGTATTAAAAGTCACTGATAACTAAGTTTGTGTGGAAAAATAAAAAAGCAAGGATAAAATACACTACACTAAGCAAAAGTAAAAACGGAAGGGGGACTAACATTACCCGATTTCAAAAAATATTATCAGGCATCAGTTCTTACACGGGTGATAGAATGGGGGAAAAAAGATAGTGGGAAAAATTGGGTGAAGATAGAAAACACGATGAGTGATATGCATCTAGGTAAAATTATTTGGATTCCATCAAAATATAGAAAGTTGAATATAAATACACATATATTTACACGACAAGCACTGAAAATGTGGGATATAATACACATAAGAGAAAAATGGAAATACAACTCACCACTGATACCATTACAGAACACAAACATTTTTTTCACCAGGGGAGGGGAAGGAATATGGTAAATGGATGGGAGAGGAAGATGTACGCTTAAAAGATATTATGGAGAAGGGGAAAATTATCACGTTATCGGATCTGAAAAAAATAAAATAAACTGGAATATAACCGAATGGAGATACTGTCAGCTGAAGCACTTTGTTGCCTCTCTCCTCCCCAAAAAAAAAAAATAGGGGGGGGCTTTTACCCGTCACAGTGAGTCTGTTCCTGGGTGTGATGCAGAATATCCCTGGTAGCCTTTATATTCCTTCCTGGTCCCCAGATGTTCTCATATGCAAGGAACAGAAGGATGGCCCAAAGTGCATTATCCCAAATAACTTTATTAAAAATGAGGTAAAACACTTACATAATCACCGCAACAATCAACCGTTTAAATGTAGAAGTCCACGGCTACCTGCAGTGCAGACCGTGGATGTATGTGTGACAGTGCGGCGCCTCCTTCCTGACACGTTTCCTCCCTACATGGGCATCCACTGAGATAGTTTCTCTGCCCTTGACTTCTACCAGCTGGTAAGAAGAAAATCTCTAAGGTGGTGGGATGCAGGGTTTGGAGCACTCAACACATCCTATATTATTCTCATCACTTGGAGCTGTTAACGTTTGTTTTTTCAGCATTTGAAAAATTTGGGACTTACATTAGAGACACCGTATATGAGATTTTTGTATATTCCTTTGGATTATTGCACAATTTAATATTGTTCACTTATGTTTATATTAATATTCACTATACGATTTTGGTAACTATTGGTTACATTCGTTGTAGTGCACCTATATTTTCTTTTTCACTGTGTGGTTGACATTTAGTGTCGGTTCACACTAGTACGACTTGTCAGGCGACTTGTCAGCCTGACAAGTCGCGGTCCGTTGTGTAATACAGGAACGATTCTAATAGGAGCGACACAAGTCGCTCCAACTTAGAAAAAAGGTTCCTGTACTATGTCGACCTGGAGCGACTTGCATAGACATTCATTTTATGAAGTCCGTGCAAGTCGCACCGCACGCGACTTCACAGGTCGCCCCCTAAGTCGGATCGCCATAGTGTGAATCGGCTCTTAGAGTAACATCATAATTATTTAGCACACCAGACTATTTTATCATTTTGACCACATTTGGATCTTTGATTGCAGCATTTTTTTACCTTATCGGTGCACCCTTTACACATTTTTCATTTTTAAGTATTTAGGAGGTCAGACATAAAACTTCTCCTGCGCTCCAGTGGTATGTGATAAAGGATAAATGATGTTAAATGGTCTTTTGATCAGGGTCATTTGGGTAGTTTCTGTTGTCATTATGATTTAAAAAGAGTAAATACAGTTGATTGATAATAAATGGCTTCAGCCAGACACTAACCATGAGTGAAAGAAAAGTTTTTGCGTTATCATTCATATTCTCTGAAAAATAGCCACGAAATCATAAATTCTGCCAGGGTATGCAAACTTATGAGCACAACTGTAGATCTGCTTATTTTTGGCACATCCCATTTAAAAAGCAATAATTTACCTAATGCTGTATCCCCAAGGCAAAACTGTAGCAAATAATTGACTATTCTTGAACCAACAAGTCAAATCTCACGGCCAGAATATTTTGGAGCAGCCATTCTCAACCAAAGTTCCATGGAACCCTAGGGTTCCTCCAGAGCTTTGAACGAGTTCCTTGAACTGTGGCTGACTGACCCCCAATTTGATGGTGTCTGCATAGCTCTAAAACCAACACCACCTGGCAAAGCCAGAAGCATGACACCAATGATCTGTTTAGCTGTCTGTAAGGGAGGCATTTTTGCCACTGACCCCAGATTGCCTTTAGTAAGGGTTTCCTGAGACATTTATTCCTATGAAAATTATTTTAGGGGTTCCCCTGGAGTAAAAAGGTTGAGAAAGGCTGTTTTAGAGAGTCCGGTAAAATGTACTTCAATTGATCTAAAAAAAAATAATTATGGCAGTAAAATTTAAGACACATTGGCTGCTTTGCTTCTGGGAGCAGTCAAGCCCTTTCCTAAAACAAGCACTTTTAATAAAAACTGGCAGATTCACCTAAAAAAGCCATAAAAACATAAAAAATAACACAAAATTGTATTTGTATTTTGTAGCCTAGTAAAATTTTCTTTATGTCTTTACTCTCAATACAAAACGAGAACCGAAAAGCTGGAAATTTCAGAGTTTATGGAGCCATTGTTAATATACAGAACCAACTGGCTGAAGCTAAAAAACATTTTTGGTAGATAAAACAGTCCCAAAATATGTATTTTAAATGTCTATATTTGTTTGTCGGGACATTCAGCTTTAAATTGCGTATTACAATAATAACTTATATACTGCATGTTACCCACTTAAAGCGGAGTTCCAGCCATTTACTCACCTGTCCAACGGTCCAGCGATGCGGCCGCCGGAAGCCTCGATCCTCTCCCTCGGCGCCGGCATCACTGCTGTGGGCACCCGGCTGTTACAGTTTGCGGCTTCACAGCCGGGTACCCACTGCGCATGCGCGAGTCGCGCTGCGCGCCGTGATTGGCCGGCAATCTTCTGGGACCTCTGACGTGTCCCAGAAGATTGCAGGGAGGGAGGGGGAGAGGAGAACTTCCGCTCAGGGCGCCGCGGCGCTCCGAGCGGAAGTGGGAGCGGGTACCTGTCAAAACTAGGTACCCGCTCCCCCCCCCAAAAAATGACATGCCAAATGTGGCATGTCGGGGGGTCAGGACTCCCTAAAGCGGAAGTTCCACTTTTGGGTGGAACTCCGCTTTAAGAACCGCCTGCCCACAATGTACTGCAGACAGGCAGCCCACACAGGTAAACAATGTACTGGTACAGTGCCTTGCGAAACGATTCGTCCCCCTTGAACTTTTCAACCTTTTGCCACATTTCAGGCTTCAAACATAAAGATATAAAACTGTCATTTTTTTTGAAGAATCAACAAGTGGGACACAATCATGAAGTGGAACGAAATTTATTGGATATTTCAAACTTTGTTAACAAATAAAAAAGCTGAACAATTGGGCATGCAAAATTATTCAGCCCCCTTAAGTTAATACTTTGTAGCGCCACCCTTTGCTGCGATTACAGCTGTAAGTCGCTTGGGGTATGTCTCTATCAGTTTTGCACATCGAGAGACTGAAATTTTTGCCCATTCCTCCTTGTAAAACAGCTCAAGCTCAGTGAGGTTGGATGGAGAGCGTTTGTGAACAGCAGTTTTCAGTGCTTTCCACAGATTCTCGATTGGATTCAGGTCTGGACTTTGACTTGGCCATTCTAACACCTGGATATGTTTATTTGTGAACCATTCCATTGTAGATTTTGCTTTATGTTTTGGATCATTGCCTTGTTGGAAGACAAATCTCCGTCCCAGTCTCAGGTCTTTTGCAGACTCCATCAGGTTTTCTTCCAGAATGGTCCTGTATTTGGCTCCATCCATCTTCCCATCAATTTTAACCATCTTCCCTGTCCCTGCTGAAGAAAAGCAGGCCCAAACTATGTTCGACAGTGGGGATGGTGTGTTCAGGGTGATGAACTGTGTTGCTTTTACACCAAACATAACGTTTTGCATTGTTGCCAAAAAGTTTGATTTTGGTTTCATCTGACCAGAGCACCTTCTTCCACATGTTTGGTGTCTCCCAGGTGGCTTGTGGCAAACTTTAAACAACACCTTTTATGGATATCTTTAAGAAATGGCTTTGTTCTTGCCACTCTTCCATAAAGGCCAGATTTGTGCAGTATACGACTGATTGTTGTCCTATGGACAGAGTCTCCCACCTCAGCTGTAGATCTCTGCAGTTCATCCAGAGTGATCATGGGCCTCTTGGCTGCATCTCTGATCAGTCTTCTCCTTGTATGAGCTGAAAGTTTAGAGGGACGGCCAGGTCTTCGTAGATTTGCAGTGGTCGGATACTCCTTCCATTTCAATATTATCGCTTACACAGTGCTCCTTGGGATGTTTAAAGCTTGGGAAATCTTTTTGTATCCAAATCCGACTTTAAACTTCTCCACAACAGTATCTCGGACCTGCCTGGTGTGTTTTTTGTTCTTCATGATGCTCTCTGCGCTTTAAACGGACCTCTGAGACTATCACAGTGCAGGTGCATTTATACGGAGACTTGATTACACACAGGTGGATTCTATTTATCATCATTAGTCATTTAGGTCAACATTGGATCATTCAGAGATCCTCACTGAACTTCTGGAGAGAGTTTGCTGCACTGAAAGTAAAGGGGCTGAATAATTTTGCACGCCCAATTTTTCAGTTTTTTATTAACAAAGTTTGAAATATCCAATAAATTTCGTTCCACTTCATGATTGTGTCCCACTTGTTGTTGATTCTTCACAAAAAATTACAGTTTTATCTCTTTATGTTTGAAGCCTGAAATGTGGCAAAAGGTCGAAAAGTTCAAGGGGGCCGAATACTTTTGCAAGGCACTGTATGTCGCTGCCTGATTGTACACATCGGGAGTCTGTCAGCAAGTCCTGCCCAATAAATCATGGCCGGGATCTACTGATTGGCTGTGTGTAATCACAGCCCAGAGCCCTGTGTTGACAATCAACACATGGCTCTGAGAAGGGTAAACAATCTCACTGTTTCTTATCCCTGCAAAGGGATAGGAAACAAAAAGATCAGTTAGTAAAAGCAGCACACATGGCACAAAATGACACATTGTTATTTAACCCCTTGAGTGTCCCTAGATGTTAACCCCTTCCCAGCCAGTCTCATTAGTACAGTGTGTATAGTATTATCACTGAGCACTGTATTATTGTCACTTGTGATGTCAGTGGCAATTAGTCAGTTCCCCCCAGCATCAGTTAGTATCAGATTGCCCGCTGCATTATCGCAGTCCCACTATAATTCACTGATCACCGCCATTAGTAGAATAAAAAAATAAAAAAAAGGACAATATATACCATAGTTTGTAGACGCTATATCTTTCATGCAAACCAATCAATATACATTTATTGGGATTTTCTTTTACCAAAGAAATGTAACAGAATAAATTTTAGCCTAATTTCACTAAGAAATTAGATTCAATTTTTTTTTTTTTTATTATTGGATATATTTTAGGAGTAGAGAGTAAATATATTGTTTTTTTTTTTTTTTTTTTTCAAACTTTTTTCAGTCTTTTTTCCTTTAGATCACAAAAAATAAAAAAACCCAGTGGTGATTAAATACCACCAAAACAAAAGCTCTATTTGTGTGATAAAAAAATATACAAATTTTGTTTGGGAACAACGCTGCATGACTGCGCTATTACCAGATAATGTAGTGCAGTGCTGAATACCAAAAAATAGCCTGGTTTTAAAGGGGGTAAAACCTTCCGGAGCTAAAGTGGTTAAAGAAGAATTCCAAGTCAGGATATGTTAACCACTTCAGAAAGTAACGGACAATTGCGTGGTCATGCGACGCCGTACCCAAATAAAATTGATGTCCTTTTTTTTCCCCACAAATAGAGCTTTCTTTTGGTGGTATTTGATCACCTGTGCGATTTTTACTTTTTGCGCTATAAACAAAAAAAGAGCGACAATTTTGAAAAAATAACAATATTTTTCACATTTTTTTATATGAAATTTTAAAAAAAAAATGTAAAAACCAAATTTTTTTTAAATTTTAGGCCAATTTGTTTTCTGCTACATATTTTAGGTAAAAAAAAAAAAATAAAATCGCAATAAGCGTATTTTGATTGGTTTGCGCAAAAGTTATTGCGGGAAAGATTTATGCAATTTTTATTTATTTATTTATTTTTTTAACTAGTAATGGCGGCGATCTGCGATTTTTTCGCGGGACTGCTACATTGCGGCAGAAAGATCGGACCCTTGACTGACATTTGTGACTCTTTTGGGGGGACCAGTGACATTACTACAGTAAACAGTGCTATAAATATGCACTGTTACTGTAAAAATGACACTGGCCGGGAAGGGGTTAACTTTACTGGTGATCAAGGGGTTAAGTGTGTCCCTAGGGGCGTGATTCTAACTGTCAGGGGGCATGGCTTGTTAGATCATCACAGAGACATATGATCCTACATAGCAGGATCACATAGCCTCAGTGATGATCTAAGGGAGAATGACAGACGGCTGTGTTTACATCAGCCGTCTGCCTTTCTCCCTCTCCTGCGGGAGATTGTGAGTGGCCGGCGGACATCGGAGCCACCGGTCACACACGCGGGGATGTCCGTGAATGAGGGGGGGCGCCGGCGCGCGCGCTCACCCCCTAGAGGCTCGCGGGCGAGTGACGTACCCATACGTCACTTTGCCCAGGAGAGGCTGACTGCTGCAGTATATAGTTGTGTGGCAGTCGGCAAGTGGTTAACATAGTTACACTAGCCCAGCTTGGACCAATGTACTTATGCATATAGATCCCTCTAGAGCAGGGGTCCCCGAACTTTCTAAACAAAGGGCCAGTTTACTGTCCTTCAGACTTTAGGGGGACTGGACTGTGGCTAGTGGGGGTAGAAACTGTTTTAGCATCAGTGGGAGTAAAGTTCTCCATCTTTGATATTAAGGGGAGGAATAGCGCCCCATTTTTGGTGTCAGTGGGAGGAATAGTGCTTCAAGGGCCAGATAAAGGCAAGCCCATGGCCACATCTGTCCCCTGGGCAGCAGTTTGAAGATCACTGCTCTAGAAGCTGGAAATCACTGTAATAAACACAACTACACCAGTGATCTCCACTAGTTAGATCCTGTGCTGTGCTGAGCAGCTGCCCTGCTGCTTTCTGAATACAGGAGGTCAGCTAATTGGCACGGGTGTCATTCAGAGAATGCAAAGCCTTCTCATTGGATGAGGCAGAAAGACAAGGCATTCAAAGAATACAAAGCTCTCTCTGATTGGATGAAGTTAGGTGGGGCGATGATGTCATGTGCATCCAGAAAAAGAAAAAAAAAATATTTCCAGGAAACTATGTAGAGCAGTCCACTTACAGTTCCCGCCTGCCTTGATCTGCCTGCATTGAACCACAAAGACCCAGCGATGACATCAGATATGTTTAAAATATATGTCATGAAAAAAAAAAAGGTTTTATTAAAGTAATTCTAAAGGCTGGGTGTTTTTAACCTTAATGCATTCTCTGCATTAAATGTAAAATAAAACACCCCACTATATCCTTCCCCCCCCCCTCTAAAGACTTACCTGAGCCCGTGAAGATCCAGCGCTGTGCACGACTACAGCCTTCTCCCCCCTCTCCTCACAGGGACTCGGGCTGCTGCTTTTAATCAAATGCTGTGGGGAGGGACCAGCGGGCGGGGTGGAGCCGCACTGTTTCTTTATGGACACAGGCAGCGTGGCTCTAGAGCAAGCCTGCGGGTGTGCCTCTATGTCAAGCAGCCTGCTATAGGGTCACACAGAGAAGAGGAGCAGCCTGGAACACCGACGGGGACCCCACAAGAGGAGGTTTAGGGCTGCTCTGTGCACAATTATTGCACAAATAGAGTAGGTAAGAATAACAGATATATTATTTTAAAAAAATGTAGACTTTATAATCACTTTAAATATTTTTATTAGCATGTTGGTGGGGGGGGGAGGGGGGGACAGAGGAACCAAGGTAACATTTAATAAAAATTTAACTTCATCTTTAATAAAATATATTTTAATGAAAGTAAATTGTAGTTTCCCTTTAAGCCTTACATACAGTATTTTCATAATTTGGTTGATCAGTTTTCCTTAAAACTTCCAGGATTCCTTGCATTTGCATTGCTTACAACCAATCATCTAGGAATTACTGCTAACCTGAACGCAAACTTATTAGGGAAGAACAAAGATTCCCATTACCGGGACTCAATTTTGTTTACATTCATTTACATTATATTTACATTCAATTTAGATTTCACCTTTCCCGTGAAGCTTATTGTGCCCACGCTGCAGAGTCGTGCCCACTGCCATCACTCATAGCATAGAAAAGCTCTGTAATTAGCCTGCAGATAAGAAGCTTCCAGCTGTAGTACATGCTTCTATGCATACTCGAAGCCTGGAACGTCGGGAAAAGTAATAGACTGACAGCAGCAAACAGAGCATACAGGGCTTTTAAACAAATGTAAGCTACGTATTAATAAACATCAATCAAGAAACCCAAGACACTGGGAAGGTGGTATGGGATTCAAAGTATCATAACAAAAAAAAAGGAAAAAAAAAACAAAAACGGAATTTTTGTAAAATCTTACCATAAAATTCCTTTCTCTGAGTCCTCCGACAGTCGTCGCCCACTCATACAGTCTTCACCAATGGGTATTGACCTCTTATCCATAGGAGCAAGCTAGGCATAAGGCTTGTTAAAAACAAAGCATTTACATAGACACACCTATGGGGGCTGTCCCACTGGTCCAATACCCCCCCTGCTATATCCATCCCAACTCAGTTTGGTAGCAAGCAGTTAGAGTCCAAGAACCGCAAAAAGAAAGGCGGGGGCGGCGACTGTCGGAGGACTCAGAGAAAGGAATTTTACGGTAAGATTTTACAAAAATTCAGTTTTCTCTTACGTCCTCCGACAGTCGCCGCCCACTCATACAGTCTTCACCAATGGGGATGTCCTAAAGCAGTGTAGACATGAGGGGTGGGGAAAAGGCAACGCAGTACCCACATCAGAGAAAGGAACCTTACATGAACAGAAAGGTAGCCCTCTGGGTAACAAAAAAGGCTCAACAGGAGCAACAACCCAGGAAAGCAAATAACCAAGGGGATAAGCAACCCCAACAGCCAGGGACCCGCAAAAAAAAACAGGGTCCCCTCACGGTACTGCCACACAGAGAACTTTGCGGCCAAAGGAGGCATCAGCTGATGCCTGAACCTCAATTTTGTAGAATTTGGAAAAGGTGTGCACTGACGACCAAGTCGCAGCCTTACACACCTGGGCCACCGAAGCCTGATGCCGGAAGGCCCAGGACGCACTCACCGCTCTTGTAGAGTGCGCCTTGACAGGGAAGGGCGGTACCCATTCCTTCAAAGAACAGGCCTGTACAATTGTCTGTCTGATCCATTTCGAAATGGTCGCTGCAGACTCAGCCATACCCTTTCGAGGTCCCTCAGGAAGGACAAAGAGGGAATCCGATTTCCGAAAGGATTCAGTTGACGACAGGTAAACCCTGATCGCCCTGACCACATCCAAGGAATGCAAAGCAACCTCCTTAGGATGCCTAGGATTCGCACAGAGCGAAGGCAAAACAATGTCCTCATTAAGGTGAAAATCAGAGACCACCTTTGGAAGAAAGGACTGGTTAGGTCGCAAGACCCCCTTATCCCTATGAACCACCAGGTAAGGGGAGCGGCAAGACAAGGCCGCTAACTCCGACACTCTGCGAGCAGAAGTGATCGCCACAAGAAAGGCAACCTTTTTAGACAGCAGTTCCTGTGTGTACCAAAAGAGGACACAATTCCCGGAGGATTGGGCTCATCCTCTAAATGTAGTGTTTCCTTAATGGCAAGAATTAGCACATCCATAGCTTCAAGGTCTTCGGCCGTCCCAGGGGGGGAATCATCCACCCCTGCAACCTCCGCCTCCCCCTCAGACTGAGAAGATTGAGACCCTACGGCAACCATGTCAGATTCAGAATCAGAAGAAAAAGAAACCCTAGGCCTTTTTCTATTAGCTCGTTCAGTCATCAGAATATCCACTTTGGACACCAAAGTTTCCACTGCAGCAGACAAAGTAGTCAGAGCAGAAGATTCAGAAGAACCTGAATCCCCCACTAAGGCTGGGGGAAATTTGCTGTCCTGAGATTCCATAGTAAAAAAGTTTTTTTTATTTATTTATTTTTTTTGTGGCCCTTTAAGCGCGCCACGGACCCCCGCAGCACACTGCTACAAGACTGTGACAAACAGACCCCTAAGCAGGAATAAACTGATAGCCAGAAGTATTTGCACAAAAAAAGGACAGCAGACAGACCCCCACAAAGTGTTACCACCGCAGCCGATCTCTCCTGAACAGAAGGAGGAAGTGATGTCACCGCAAGAGACTGAACAGAGACTTCAGGCCAAGGAAAAATGGTTGCCTATATAAAGTAATGGGAGGCTTCAGGAAAATGGCCGCCCGATTTGTGCTCGGAACAAGCATTTTGGCACACACAAGATGGCGCCGCAAGGCACCAAAATACACCACATACAATGCTGTATAAGCGCCCACAGTGAAGCCAGACATGCTGCCCACACCTAAAATAGCGGATCGGCGGTGTTTAACCCCGCAGCGGTCGCCACACGTGTCTGTACCTCCCAAAGCACCCTAAAGTGACACAGGAGAGGGACCCCCACAAACCCACACAGCGCACAGGCTGTGAGAAAAAAAACCCCGCAGGGACCGGGATCAGGGAGCCCAAAAAACACGCAGACATGAGGGGATAACACAGACACACAGGACTGCCAGCCCCAGACAGAGGCCCCACACAGAATGTACTTACCTGTACCCGATGGCGTGGGGTGCCTCTCATTGACGGGAAACCGCCCACCCTCAAATGGCAGGGGTGCCGTCAGCCAAAACGCAGGACGCTAACAGTGCACGGAGAACCGTGGGGAGAAGTCCAGGCGAGGTAGCCACCTCGCAGGGTTGCATCCCTGAGGACAGGGATGGGTCATTTGCGAGGCCAGGGCGAACACATAGCCTGCTAAACGCTCAATGGCGGGCTGGGATTCCATAAGGACCTCTGTCCTGGAGAACCAGGACGACCAGTCCGACTCCCAGCTCCGCAATGCCTTCATCATCTTGAAGAAGTGACTAACTAAAAGCTGAGAAATAAACAGCTAGTAATGTGAAGAAAAAAAACACATGCCCAGAAATTAAATCATAAAGAAAAAAGAAGAAGGCTGAGACTGTAGCCCCAGCACAGGGAGAGCCTATCTCACTCCTAACTAGGCAGAAGACAAACTGAGTTGGGGTGGCTATAGCAGGGGGGGTATTGGACCAGTGGGACAGCCCCCATAGGTGTGTCTATGTAAATTCTTTGTTTTTAACAAGTCTTATGCCTAGCTTGCTCCTATGGATAAGAGGTCAATACCCATTGGTGAAGACTGTATGAGTGGGCGGCGACTGTCGGAGGACGTAAGAGAAAGTTATTTTTTTTTTAAAAAAGGACAGAGTCAGGATTTCCTGATGCTTCCTAGCAGGGGCAATTCTTGGCTAATATTAGTCGGTAGCTCAGAGGTCTTTCAGCAATGTCTGAGTACATCAATGCAGCCTTTAAAGCGATTGTAAAGTCTTGCTTTTTTTCCTATAAAAATAACAAAAGTTATACTTACCTGCTCTGTTGCAGTGGATTTGCACAGAGCAGCCCAGACTCTTCTCGGGTCCCTATTCTGGGCTCCTGGCCCCTCCCTCCTATTCAGTGCCCCCACAGCAGGCAGCTTGCTATGGGGGCACCAGAGCCGAGTCAAATGGCACTTTTCCACTGCAAGTACCGGCTCGGCTCTACTCGGGCCTGCTTGGCCCGGTTTGCTTTTCCACTGCTGGTACCGCATGGTACGGTGTTGGAAAGGTTCGGTACGGTTTGCTTTTCCACTAAAGTAGTACTAAAGTTAAGTGGGTGGGATAACAACGATTCTCTGACCAATCAGTGGCTAGTAGTGACTGCATGCAAAGGATTGTGGGAGATGATACCGGTATGGTACCTCTTGGAACCATAATCGAGGTGGTACTGTTTTAGAGAGCAGTACCGTTCGGTTCCATGCAGTGGAAAATCGCCGCCGTACTGTACCGAACCGTTCCTACACCGTACCATGCGTTACCAGCAGTGGAAAAGCACAAAAGCGAGCCGAACCGTTCGGTTCCATGCAGTGGAAAAGCGCCTAAAGATTCCTGTGTCCACTCAGACACTGAGCTCTGACCTGGCCCCTGACTTTTACTGACAGCAGCAGAAGCCAATGGCGCTGCTGCTGTGTCTCCGCCAATCAGGAGGGAGAATCTCGGGTGGCTGAGACACTTGTGGACATCGTCAGACAGAGAGGGACCTCAGGTAAGTATTAGGGGGCTGAGGGGGGGGGGGGGGCTGCTAAACACAGAACTCTTTTCATCTTAATGCATAGAATGTACTAAAAAACCTTTCAGATTTTACAACTCCTTTAAGATGAATTCCAGGTATGGATATTTAATATATTAGTTACATTGGTCCAGCTCGGATCAATGTAACCATGTATATACCATACCTGCCCGATGCCCCTGGAACCGTTACTCCACTGATCTCCACTAGCTTTCAGATCCCATGCCAAGCGGGTGCCCTGATGCGTTGTGAACACAGCAGGTCAGCCGCTTGGCACGAGTGCCATTCAGAGAATGCAATGCCTTCTCATTGGACGAGATGGAGAGGCTGGGAGGAGTTGCTCTCTACCTGGTCCAATTTAAAAAAATGCTCAATTTAAGCATTTACAGGCATTCCCATTGAAGATCGATAGGCCAAAAATGCCAGAATCTGCCTGAAAAGTTGATCATGTCACCTGCTTCAAGTGTCAAACTACAACCCACTATTCCATTTGTGCTATGTAAAAATTTCCGCCACATAAGCCCCTCCCATACAATACAATGGCTAAAAAATTAAAAAATATATATAATAAATACACACGCGATATATATATATATATATATATATATATATATATATATTTTTTTTTTTTTATTCCCCAGTGTAGCCGAAACGCGTGGGTACACATTGTTGATTTTTAATTAATTATTATACAGTATATACACACACACACACACATATATATATATATATATATATATATATATATATATATATATATATATATATATATATTATTTATATACACACAGTGTATATATATATATATATATATTTATATATAAATACACACACATAGGGTGTCCCAAAAAGGTAATCAATGGGAAAATGGTAAATTGTAGCTAAATGTATCTTTATTTAAAAATTTATCACTACAAAATTGTACAAAATATTTCAATACACTCTTCTTTTGACAGTTAATTTCTTTTTGGGTATTTGACAGTAAAAAAAAAATAAAATAAAATAATGGGATTTTTGACTTACCGTAAAATCCATTTCTCTGGTGTTCAGTGACGGACACAGCTCCTGATCTTCTTAACCATTGGGTTATACTGCCCCCTACAGAAGTAGGACACTAGGCAGAAAAAAGTCTGGCTACGCCTATGGGCAGTCCCAGTGGGTTTATTTCCTCTCTCTGCTATAGGTACTTAGCAGAGAGAGGTTTTGTTACAAGCAGTGTCAGAAGAATTACAACTCCACAGAGAGGTGGGTGCTGTGTCCATTAATGAACTTCAGAGAAATTGATTTTACGGTAAGGCAAAAATCCTACTTTCTCTATCGTTCATTGACCGACACAGCTCCTGATCTCCTTAACCATTGGAACGTCCCAAAGCAGTGTTAAACATGAGGGGTGGGAACAACAAAAAATTTATTCCCAAGGATAAACTATAGATAACAAGGTAAACAGGAGCTCAACCAAAACAACTGGAGCCAAAATTAACCACTTTATAGAACTTTGTGAAAGTGTGCACCGATAACCAGGTGGAGGAGGAACCTGGCCCTTGATGGAATAGGCCTGAACCACCGTCTGTCTGATCCATCTGATCCAAATGGTCGCAGAGGAAGCAGACAACCATTTCCGAAGGCCCATCTGTGAGCACAAATAGGGAGTCTGATTTCCTAAAAGACTCCATAGCTGCCAGGCACACCCTAACCACCCTGAACAAATCCAAGGCATGCAAAGCAATTTCCTTCGGATGTTTTGGCATGGGACACAGGGAAGGCAACACATCTTCATTCAAATGAAAACCAGAGACAACCTTTGGAAGGAACGACAGACAGAGGTGAAGAACCACCTTATTTCTGTGAACCACCAGATAGTTGAACAACAAGATAACACCGCCAATTCAGACACCCTGCGCGCAGAGGTGAAAGCCACCAAAAAGACCACCTTCTGGGACAGAGTAAGCAGGGGAATCTCCTGAAGATTCTCAAAGGGAGGCTTCTGAAGGACTGAGAGCACCAAATTGAGGTCCCAAGGCAGTAAGAGACTGCACTGAAGGAGCCAGCCAAGTGCTGAACTCCCTGAAGAAAAGTACACACCAGGGAGTGTGTGGCCAAGGGTCGTTGATAGCACTCAAGCCCAGTTTCTGCTCAACCCCCATTGAAGGAATGTCAAGATCCGAGCCACCGAAAACAAGAGCGAGGATGAACATCAAAAGACTCATAACCACGCAATGTTCGTCTTCAACGTACAATGGTAGATCTTCCTAGAAGTAGATTTCCTAGCTTTTAAAAAGTTCAAGCAGTCAAAGCCAGCGACTGTAAAGCAGGAAGGAAGATTGGTCAATGGGAAAGCAGATCCCCCCTGAGAGGAAGCTTCCAAGGAACGTCAGCGACCAGCCGCACTAGATCGGCCTACCAAGCCCAGTGAGGCCACTAAGATGACAGGAATCCCTTCTGCCTCGATCCTGCGTAGAAGTATTGGCAGAAGC
This sequence comes from Pelophylax lessonae, assembly GCF_965119305.1. Lineage (NCBI taxonomy): Eukaryota > Metazoa > Chordata > Amphibia > Anura > Ranidae > Pelophylax > Pelophylax lessonae. The sequence goes on from NC_138770.1 coordinate 654,055,314, forward strand.
TTGAGACGAGGAAAGGCTTAAATCAGACGATACTTACCCCACGGGGCCACCAGCACGTCTGTGGTGTCTGCCAGAGGATCCCGTGACCGAGCCACAAACCTCTGCACCTTTCTGTTGAGCCAGGACACCCACAGATCCACCTCAGGAATGCCCCACTGAAGACATAACTGATAGAACAACTCCGGATGAAGGAACCACTCCCCTTGGTCCAACCCCTGCCGACTGAGGTCATCCGCCTGCCAGTTTTCCACCCCGGGAATGTGTACTGCAGAGAGGGCTGGTACAAACCGCTCTACCTCCCTTAGAATGCCGGCTACCTCCAGAGCAGCCAGGATACTTCTTATGATACAGAAATTATAAACTCGCGCTCGGAACTATAAAATATGATGAATGTGAAAAAAGTGATGAAGTGTGTGTTTGCAGCTGCTGCTCACTAAGTAAAAACTCAGAAAAATAGATGTACAAAAAAACAGCGCTTGCAATGATCTGAATGAAAATAAAAATGAGTATGAATAAAATATTATAAATTTATATACAATAATAACCATAAAGTGCAATGGTGCTAGATGCAAACTATAATCGTTATTAATAGTGCATAAAGTGTAATCGTGCTAAATCCTAAACTATATAAATTTATAGACAAAAAAGCAATGGTAGTTAGCAAATAAAAACAGAATGCTCAATATAAGGTGCAAAAGTGCAAAACTGTAGCAAAAACAAATGTCCACAATATGGCAATTCAGAAAATTGCCCAAATTATGTATTCAGTCCCATATCAGGTGCAAACGTGCTCAAAAAGGTGCTAATTGCCAAAAATGCTATAGGTGCTCCACACAGTGGAAGGTGCCTCGAATCCCCTGAGGGAATCCACTCACCAGAGCCGATGGATCAAAGGAGCCTTATGATAAAGTGGACCAATAGATCTCCAAGCGTAAACACAGTAAATTCCCTCTCCAGTGTCACTCAAAAAAAGGAATAGGTCGACATAGTGAAGCCCGCATAAAAGGTTTATTTATTGAAGGATAAAAGATACTCACAAGGAAAAAAGGATAATAACATGTATAAGACACAAATCCACATAAAGAGGAGATCACATACTCCTTCCGGGAACGCAGCCGGCGTGCGTTCCATGGACTCCAGGAAGTGGCGTTGTGTGGTATGCAAGTGCGTCGAGGTACCTTCCACTGTGTGGAGCACCTATAGCACTTTTGGCAATTAGCACCTTTTTGAGCACGTTTGCACCTGATATGGGACTGAATACATGATTTGGGCAATTTTCAGTCACCCCTGAAGGACGCAAAATCTTCTTATGAGCCGAGAAGGATGGCCCACGTCTAAGACGTGGGTCTTTGCCCTAAGTAGCCTGCGGAAAAAAGGTGCTCTTCCCCCCTGTGAGACCTTTAAAGATGTGATCCAGGGTAGCTTAAAACAGGTGATCTCCTTGAAAAGGAAGATCAGTCAAGACCTGCTTAGATGTCTGGTCCGCAGACCAGCATTTGAGCCAAAAAATATGCTGAAGGACCACTGCTGAAACAGAGAGCCTAGCGACTAGGAGAGCCGCATCCAAAGTGGCATCACAGAGAAACTGCAGCCCCTGGACCAACTGGTTCACCAGCTTAGCAAAGGCAGGGGAGAGCTATTCCCTCTAAAGGGCACGGCGTAAAAGCTTAGCCCACTCAGTCAGAGTTTGCGACACCAGTGCAATGGTAAATATTGGCCTCAGTGACAAACCAGCCAGGGTGTAAATATTGTGGGCCACAGCCTGGTGGCCCGGAATCATGGTTGCTTTGTTCAATCTGGAGAACGGAGAGTCCCACACCGGTGGAACAGTCCACTTTTTAAGAAGGGACTCCTCATAGGGATACCACGTAGCAAATCACTTAGGGACCACAAGGGGACGTTTTGGCCATTCCCACTCTTTAGCGACATTTCTGCCAAAATAGGTGGGAAAAGGAAAAACCTTTGCTGCTCTGGATGGCTTGTGAGTGCCAAAGGGAACCGACCCCTCCATTTTTAAAGTCTCACGCACAGATACAATCAGTGCTTCCACCAATGCCTTTTCGTGCGCAGTTGCAGAAGTGGAGGAATCATCCTCACTAGTGTCCTATGTCCGCGGCGGTCGAATCAGATTCAGGATCTGAGGAGACTGATGAGGCAGGGGAAGGCAGGGGGTGCTTTTTGCTAGCCCATTGCTCAAAAGACACCAAAAAACACCTCCACCCGGGACACAAAGGACTCCAGGACTGCCGCCAGTGCATTGATGGATGGATAGGACCCGGATTGCCCCGTAGCCTCTGAGAGGGGATCAGGTGGAGAAATGTGCTCCAAAGACTCCATGAGTCAACAGGGGGACCCCAGAAGAAAAGGTGTCAAAAGACTGCTTAGGGACACCCCCACCGCTCCGGCAGCACCACTAGGTCACGAGTAACAGAGCACCTAATCAATCCTCAGCAGAGAGGGAGAGGACCCCACCAGACTCACCACCCAGCAGAAACAGGCACCTGTAGCCACCAGGATAATCTGCACGCCACATGCGGCGATCAGGAAGTGAAAAAATCCAGGAGTCAGCAGCAGGGGATGAAGAGGGGCTCCCACCGCCAAAATCACCACCCACAGGGTTTCACTGTCACTGGTCGCCGGACTACATAAACGTGTCCACTGTGCATTGAGCACACAGGCTACAGCAAAATGGCAGCCCCCGCAGCACCACAAGGCTCACAGGGACCCAGGAAGTGCCTCAGGCCTCTATGCCTCATAAAGTGGGACAGGCAGTAAGGGGGGGCCCCTGGGGCCCCCGCCAGGTAGTGCCCCCCCCCCACAGGCAATCACCCGGTCACCGGCAGCACCCCCCCGCCACTTATCGCCAGCACAGCACCCTGCCCCCACCCCAGGCGGTGGACCAGCCTACCCCACAGCCCCAGCATCACTAAAGGAAGGGGGAGAGGAGTGGATGGGGGGGCGATATGGCCCACAGGGACCACAAGACTGATGAGGGGGGTGCCTAATGGAAAGGAGGGGAACCCAGGGGTCCGACCGTCCCATGGAGGGGCCCACGTCCATCCCAAAACCCTCCAGGGAGAGACAGTAAATTTACCATACCTGGAACCAGGCGGGCACCGCTCCAGACAGAAGCTCCTCTCCATCGAAATGGTGAGTTGTCGGCCAGGAGGAATGCTGCAAATCGGGCCGAGACCCGGTTGTATGTGACCTTGCGAGGCATTTAACTCGCAGGCCAGTCCCTGTTCAGTGGGGCTATGTCGTGGCCCACCTAGCGTGGAGATGAGGTCTGCGCGCACGCTCGCTGGCTAGACTGGGATGACCACTGGATAACTAGATTATCAAGCTTGTCGCCCAGTCCGGCAGTTGATTGTAGATCTCACAGGAAAAAAACCAGGAGAAAAAATTGTGATAGACCGATATTTTGGTCATCGCATATCGGTATCGGCAGATATTGGCCGATATTTTCATACATTAAAAAAACTATATATTTTTGCTTTTGACAGGTACTCTTGTGGAGGGATCTGGGGGTCTAAAATACTCCAAACCCCTCCTCTGCACTTAAAAGCATTCAAAACGCCAAACTGTTTTGAATGCTGTAATTTTTTTTAATTTGGCGTCGAGTACCCAGAAGTGATGTCATGACATCACTTTCGGGTTTTTACATGGAGACCCGATCAGAGCCGAATGTGGCTTTGATCGGGTTTTCTCTTCGGTGGCTGTGCAAGCTGGTTGCCCGGGTCTCCCGGTGGGACGAAAGAACCGGGCGAGATGCGGAAGGCGGCGGGAGGGGGGGGACGTCCCCTCCCACTCCTTGTAATGACAGCCAAGCGGCTTTACAGCCGCAACGGTTTCATTACAAGACCGCCGACCGTCGGCTATGGACGCCAGTATATATATATATATATATATATATACACATACACACACACATAGATATTCAGTTGTAACGCTCCTGCGTTTTATGTATGATGTGGATTTTCAGCTGCAGAAATATTCCACTTCAGTAGTCATGTAGAGAAACGCTGAGACACCAATCCCAACTCTCAATGACTCATCATGTGTGGATGATCTCAATTCAGCAAGTAAATACACACACTCAATAAGATGTTTCCTAGAGTGACTTATGTATATAGTAACACAGTGATGATAGGCTGAAGAGACAGGTTGGGTAGAGATGGTAGATGACAGACACTTGAAAGGAAATGTTCTTGAAAGTAAGATAGTAGCAGATGGGATGCAGATAGGTTTAGCAATCATGTATGGTAGCAGATGACAGAGTAGCAGGTGGACATACAAGAGAGATCAACCCAGTGCAAGAACAGGTGGTAGTAGGCTCAAGAGCTAGCAATCTTAGATAATGCAGATGTAGTAATAGTCCTTAGTATGCAGAGCTAGATAGTGTAAGCTTTAGTATGAAGGTTATAGAGGTTTCCCCTGTGGGGTACTTATCACTAATAGCAATCTAGCAGAGGAGAGGTTCGGCAAGAGCGGATGATCCGGTAGCGGGATACAGGGATCAGCGCAGCGTGGTTCCGACAGCGAGGTATGCTTGCAAGCACGAGAGCTTCAAGACAGGTTAGCATCAAGGCAAAAAGCAGTTTGAACGAACACATGTGAGTGAGAGCCGGCGATCTAAATAGCCATCCAGTCCGGCGCTCAGTGATGACAGCATCAGTCTTAAAGGTGTATGCGCACCTTACCAAAAGAGAATGGTGGGGCGCATACACTTATGAAAGAGTAATTAGGGTACCCAAAGGTACCAGAACATTACATCAGTGCAGCCTGAAACGCATAGGCTACATGTAGTTTTTTTACATAATTCTAATGGAATACATATTGTTTGAACTCCCCCAAAAAATTTAATAAGTACAAATAGATCAAAAGAAAGCTCTTTCTGTTTAAAAAAAAAAAAGGTATAAAATTAGTTTGTGTACAGTCTTGCATGACCGAGTAATTGTCAATCAAACTATCACAGCACTGAAAACTGAAAAATACCCTAATAATGGAGGGGTATTACAGGCCAGTATTCAAGCAGTTAAGTACAAAGCCTCTATACATTCATGCTTTAACCACTTTACGACTGCTCACAGTAATATTACTGCGGCAGAGTGGCTCGTTATCGTCTGACGACGTAGTACTACATCGTCAGACACTCCCCCTTCTGGGCGGCGCTTGCGCGCCGCCGGAGGCTCGCTCCCGCTGTTTTCAATCACAGCGGGAGTCGGGCCAGGGGAGGAGCAGCGGCGATCGCCGCTGCTCTTACCCGATCGTCGGGGATCGAGTCTGGAGATCCGCCCGCTGTGTGTAAACACAGCGGGCGGATCTCCATAGTGACAGGGAGTGACAGATCGGACTGTTCAGCATAGCTGGACATCCGATCTGTCCATGACTCACTCAGTCACCTCCCCCCCCACACGTCAGTAAGCACCAGGCATACATTAACCCCTCCCTCTCCAATAAAATTAACCCCTTCCCTGCCAGTGTCATTTTTACAGTAACAGTGCATATATATAGCACTGATTACTGCAGTAATGTCACTGGTACCCCCAAAAGTGTCAAAAATGTCAGTCAAGGGTCCGATCTGTCCGCCGCAATGTCGCAGTCCCGCAAAAAAAATCGCAGATCGCTGCCATTACGCGTTAAAAAAAAAAACACCAAAAATGACAGAAATCTTTCCCTTTGTTAGTAAACGCAATAACTTTTGCGCAAACCAATCAAAATACGCTTATTGCGATTTTTTTACCAAACATAGGTAGCAGAAAACAAATTGGCCAAAAATTTTTAAAAAAATTGGTTTTTACATCTTTTTTGGGGGGAATTTCATATAAAAAAAATGTTAAAAATATTGTTATTTTTTCAAAATAAACGCTCTTTTTTTGTTTATAACGCAAAAAGTAAAAATCGCACAGGTGATCAAATACCACCAAAAGAAAGCTCTGTTTGTGGGAAAAAAAGGACGTAAATTTCGTTTGGGTACGGCGTAGCAACGACCGCGCAATTGTCAGTTGAAGTCGCACAGCGCCGAATCGCAAAAAGTGGCCTGGACGGAAGACAGCAAAATCCTCCGGTGGTAAAGTGGTTAAAGCAGGGCGACCATACATCTGAACAGTATAAATATCCAATTAGTTGTCTAGAGATGCAAACAATATTAATTTATTTAAAATAAAAAACTGCTAAGCAATCAGGTGATTTCTGGTGTATGTTTAATTAGATTGTCGGTAACTGCTATCTCATTTCTCTTCTTGATAGCCGCAGAAGAGCTCGTCTGAGCAAGAAGCCTTTAAATCAAAGCGCTAAGGCACATGCTAAATGTCATTCTAAGCTTCACCCTAAGGACAAGCCATTTCTGCTTCTTAATTAACAAAACCCTTTAAAGGGGCAAATCTTCCGTACAATGTAGAAGGATATAGGGAATGCCTTCCATACACATCGCCCTGCTTTCTACACATTAATATATTCATGAAATCTGTACATTGCTTTATGGAGCCGTCATAATGGCTCATTGCTGTGCTATAGGAAGATGCTATTGCTTTCTCTTGGTGGGCTTACATGGCGTACATTTTTATTTCTATGATAGGGAAAGCGGATACAATGATGCCACAAAATCGACTTAAGAACAGCGTTAGAGGGGAAACGTTAAAATGTCCAATATCACTGGGATCTCTCCATGTAGTAACACAATGAGTTGGCTCTTTGCCATAATCAATTTATTTCTCGATCAATCTCACCCGATAGGAAAAAGTATAGGTGATGCTCTCAAATCAAATACTTTGGTTTAAAGTGGTTCTAAAGCCTCAAGGTTTTTTACCTTAATGCATTCTGTGCATTAAAGCGTAACTCCACTTTTGTTGAGAGAAAAACATTCCCCTCTGGGTGATCTCTGTACATTGCAATGATTTTAACAAACTTTGTTGCAGATTCCTACCTTTTGTTATTCTGAAGAAATCCCTATGTTTTTCTCTGTACTCATGTGGGAAAATGAATCTAATGGGAGTGTTTTCATAATTATCTATCAGCTGTGCACCTGCAGAGCATTAATGAGGAAAGCTGAATCCCTTTAGATGTGTTCCTATTGGGAGTATCTCACCAAAATTGAAATTATCATTGCGGGGGATGCCATAAATCTGACTTGTATCTTAATGTAGACTTCTGGTATTAAAGTGTCCCCATTCTGGATGAAGGAGCACAGGGGGGTTAGATGTACTAGCAAATTTAGAACAGCTAACAAATTCAAGTCAAGCTCCAGCTCACACTGCAGTTACACAAGCAATTAAATTGATTGCTCTGTGCAGTTGGTTTTGCACAGAGCAGCCCAGATCCTTCTTCTACGTAGCCATGATGTTGTAATTGATGCAGTATGTGGTCTGGCATTGTCATGTTGAAATATGCAAGGTCTTCCCTGAAAGAGACGACGTCTGGATGAGAGCATATGTTGTTCTAGAACTTGGATATACCTTTCAGCATTGATGGTGCCTTTCCAGATGTGTAAGCTGCCCATGCTACACGCACTCATGCAACCCCCTACCATCAGAGATGCAGGCTTCTGAACTGAGCGTTGATAACAACTTGGGTTGTCCCTGTCATCTTTAGCCGGAATGACATGGCGTCCCAGTTTTCCAAAAAGAACTTAAAATTTTAATTCGTCTGACCACAGGACAGTTTTCCACTTTGCCACAGTCCATTTTAAATGAGCCTTGGCCCAGAGAAAACACCTGCACTTCTGGATCATGTTTATATATGGCTTCTTTTTTGGCCTATAGAGTTTTAGCCGGCAACGGCGAATGGCACGGTGGATTGTGTTCACCGACAATGTTTTCTGGAAGTATTCCTGAGCCCATGTTGTGATTTCCATTACAGCAGCATTCCTGTATGTGATGCAGTGCCGTCTAAGGGCCCGAAGATCACCGCCATCCAGTATGGTTTTCCGGCCTTGACCCTTAAGCACAAAGATTGTTCCAGATTCTCTGAATATTTGGATGATATTATGCACCGTAGATGATGAGAACTTCAAACTCTGTGCAATTTTTGTCTGAGAAACTCCTTTCTGATATTGCTCCACTATTTTTCGCCGCAGCATTGGGGGAATTGGTGATCCGCTGCCCATCTTGAATTCTGAGAGGCTCTTTTTATACCCAATCATGTTGCCAATTGACCTAATAAGTTGCAAATTGGTCCTCCAGCTGTTCCTTATATGTACATTTAAACTTTTATGGCCTCTTATTACTACCTGTTCAAACTTTTTTGGAATGTGTAGCTCTCATGAAATCCAAAATGAGCCAATATTTGGCATGACATTTCATGTGTTATCTAAATTATATTGTGAATAAAATATAAGTTTATGAGATTTGTAAATTAGTCCATTCCTTTTTTACTCACAATTTGTAGAGTGTCCCAACTGTTTTGGAATTAGGTTGAAATACTATGAATAAATGGTGTATTACATGTTGTTCATACTCACTCAGTCACTATGAGATTCGTCTTCTGTAATCTCCAAAAAGTTGGTTGATCCTGCTGCTCCCTATCTCCCCCTTCTATCCATGTCCTCAATTCAGTTAGGGATTTTGCAGAGCAGTGTTGGCAGATGGTGCACATGCTCAGTTTTAGTGTGTTTCTATGCTGAGTATTTCCTCCCTATCACATCTAAGCAGCCCATGTGACTATAGAGTCACACATGTGGGCGTATACACAGTGGTAAATGACAGCCCACTCCCTCCCTCCTCCATGACCACTAACTAGCTAAACACAATGGGGCTGAGATATTACATGTAGATTGATGGAGGCTTCATCTCCCTCTTATTCTAAGACACTGGCTGGAGGGGCGTGGTACAACCTTTGACTAGCAGCAATCCGCCCACACCATGTTATCAGTAAAAAAAAATCATAAAGATTTATTTTCAAATATATATAACATACAATATATGTATATATAATATATATTTTCAAATATATATTTGTATGACAATTTAAAACAGTTTATTAATATTAATTATTTTATTCTGTATTCCAAAGGCTGTTTTTTTTTTTTTTTTAACATGTTACCAGCGGCAGAGGACTAGAAGCTCCTCCTGCTTATGTTTCCCTGCAGACAGGATGGGAGAGAGCTGGGTCATGTGACAGTTGTATATCACATAGGAAAAAGGTACTTAGATGTTTTTGTTTGTTTTTTTAATTAAAATGACAGTGCCATTATCCAAATACAGAAATAGAAGGACAATGTAAATTAAACGGTTTGTGTTTATTATCACTTTAAAGCGGCGTTCGGAGTTCCAGCCAGTAAAATAAAAAAATAAAGGTCAGCAGCTACAAATACTGTAGCTGCTGACGTTTAATATAAAGGACAATTCCCTGTCCAGGGATCCCGCAATGTCGGCACCCCAAGTTGATCCATCTATCCGCTCCAGGTTCAGGCGCCGGCATCTTTACTAAGGGAAATAGGAAGTTAGGCCTCGTGTGTTCACAGCTTGTTTCCTACTGCGCATGTGCGAGTCTTGCTGTGCTTTCTGAATAGTCCCGCTGTCTTCTGGGACCTGTGTGTCTCCCAGAAGGCAGCGGGGGAGGGGAAGGAGGAGGGACCAGAAATTTAGTAGATCGCCACAATCATTGTGCTGCGATCTTACCCGGAAGTGGGAGCGGGTACCTGCTTTTGACAGGTATCCGCTCCACCCCCGAAAGGTGCCAAATGTGGCAGCGAAGGGGGGGAAGGAAGCAAAAAAGTGGAGCTTCCCCTTTTGGGTGGAGTTCCACTTTAATGTCGCCTCTGGACATAGTTGCACTCTGTGCTATGGTGGTTTGTGTGCCACCACATGAGGCATAATTCCTCCCAATGACACCAACGATAGGGCACAATTCCTCCCAAAGATACCTACAATGGGGAAACAATTCCTCCCAATGATAAATGATGGGGCACAAATCCTCACAAGGATACAATCAATGGGGCATAAATTCTTCCCAATGATACCAATGATGGGGCACAATTCCTCCCAAAGATAACGACGATAGGGCACAATTCCTCCCAGGGATACCAACGATACCAACGATGGGGAACGATTCCCCCAATGACGGCAATAATGGGGCCCAGTGAAACCAATGATAGGGCACGATCCCTCCAAATGATACCAACAATGGGCCATAATTTTTGTAATGATACCAACAATGGGCCACAACTCTTCCCACTAATGCCTACGATGGGGCACTATTCTTCCCAATTATACCAACAATGTGGCCCAATGACGGGGCACAATTACTCCCAATGACACCAATGATGCACAATTTCTCCCAATGATACCAACAATGGGGCACAATTCCTCCCAATGACACCAATGATGGGGAACAATCCCTCCCAAAGATACCAACAATTGGGGCCCAATGACATCAATAATGAAGCACAATTCTTCCCAATGACACCAAGGATGGGGAACGACTCCTCCCAATCACACCAATCATAGGGCACAATTCCTTCTAATGATACTATCGATGGGGCACAATTCCTCCCAATGATGCCAATTATGGGACCCAGTGACGCCAGCGATGGGGTACAATTTTTCCCAATGGTACCAATGATGGGGAACAATTCCTCCCAATGACGGGGGAGGATTCCTCCCAATGATACCAATGATGGGGCACAATTCTTTTTGAGAATATGTAAACCCATCATTTTATATTCCTGATATGTGCCTGCTGTACCGTGTACTTGTATGAAAAAATCTTCTGTTCTTTTTGTATTGCTTCCTTTGTGTGAAATCCCTGGTGTTCCTGCCAGTCCCTCGGCTTTCCTATTAAAAACTGACCCCCCCACTAAGCAGGAGAGCAGAGTTCCCTAGCTATGCTGGGAATTCAGTGCAGTCTCCTCTAATGATAAGACTTATGCTAACACCCCACACCCTGCACAGCCATTAATTGGGAAGATAAGTGTGCTGCTGTTTCTCCTCCCTAGGCTCCTTATTCAGCTGAGAACAGAGGGTATGTGATCACTTAGAAAAAGGGGGGGTGTATATAATTGTTTTTTATATCTATACACAAATGTTTGAATGGGTTGTTTTACAAGGTGAGAGTTTACAATCACTTTTACGTTTCCAAAAGTCATATTGCTGCTTATAGTAACCAATAACCTCATCTCTTTTGATCTCATACTGCAGTACAGGAAAATGACAGGAGATAGGGGAGCACTGCAGACGGTCTTCCTTCAGACAATGAGAAACCCTGTCTCTGTTCAGCATTTGGGTTAATAGCCTGCTTTAATATCTTTGCACATAGTCAATTTCAGACGCATTAAGAAAAAAAAAAAAGAGAGAGGAGAAAAAAAAACAACAAATAAATCCATCTATTACAGAACAAAGCACAACATAAAATATGCTCATTGTTACATTATAAATCTAACAGTCATGCCTTGCAACTGATGACTGCACATTAATTATTAGTGAACTGCACCGGAGGCTGTTGTCGCACTGCCACCTGCTGGCCGCTAAACAAAACTAACACACCGAAACCCCCCTGTAATGATAGTTGCAGCGGCATAATTGATATAAACAGTTTTGCCAGTCTATAGTGATTAGATGAATAAACAGGGGGATAGACTGCGGACAGTGATAATACATTCATACGGGGGCCGAGCTGCTTTGGTATGCACAACAGGAAATAAGAAATCTAAGGCGGAAAAGAAATGTCAAAATGCAGAAATCCATTAGCAAAATGTGAACACGGCCAGCACAAAAATGAAATGAAATTAGGCTCTATTTACATTCTCCCACCAATTCATTTATTATTCTCCTGTTTGAAGCGCTCAGTTTTGGATCATTTGATTATAAAATGGTGTGACTTCATTTTTTTTTATTTTATTTCTCTCCCAGCTGTGCTCAGACATTTGGTTACAGTGACACCCGGTGGTCGTTCAGCTTAATTGCACATCAGCAAAAATAAAATTAAAAAAAGCCCAAAACAAGTGACCACTTTCCTCGCTCAATTATTCCAGCGTTTATCAGATGTCTCCCACATACTTAAAATGGCATTAAGCCCTAATTCATGCAAGAATGCCAACGAGAAACAAGAAAAAAAAAAATGTGGTTAATTAAGAGGACTGCGGTGGAACTTTCTTTATCCCGTCTGCCAAGTCGTATAGAGCACTTAGCAAAAACAAGCAAGGCTATAGAAGAAACATAATCACATTATAAACAAGGCCGTATTCAACTCTCACGCGCAGGCTTTTGGAAGCGGTACAGGAAATATATTTTCGCTGGGGAAATTCTATATACGGATTTTATTTTGCTCATTAAAATTTGCTTGCACCTGCTGTCATATTTCTAAGCTAATGATATGGAGGAGAGCTAGCAGCTAAAGGGCTCGTGTAATAGGAGGTGAAAAAAGAGCAACAGGGGAAGGTAACCTCAGCGCTCCAGCTGTTGAGGGACTACAAGTCCCATGAGGCATTGCAAGATTGACAGCCGCGGGCACGACTCCCAGAGGCATGATGGGATTTGTAGTTTCAGCACAGCTGGAGAGCCAGGATTGCCCACCGCTGCTCTAGAAGAAGGGTTCTCATACCTTTTTTGAGACCAGGGCCTAGTGAATTCTTCTAAAACCTCTCTATACCTCTGCAGTAAAGAATAAAGCTTTTACACAATAAAAGTATAGGAATGCAAAATAAGTATTAAAATGTTGTCAGGCTCTGGGTGGGGCTGGGTGTCACTGTAGGGAGGGATGGGGGTTGTGGAGAGGGTTAGGGGACTCTGCAGGTGGTCCTTTAGGGGACGGGGCTTCTGGATGGGGCTGGGTGTCACTGTAGGGAGGGATGAGGGTAGTAAAGAGGGTTAGGGGAACTTGCAGGTGGTCCTTTAGGGGACAGGGCTTCTGGATGGGGCTGGGTGTCACTGTAGGGAGGGATGAGGGTAGTATAGAGGGTTAGGGGACAATGCAGGTGGTCCTTTAGGAGATGAGGCTTCTGGATGGGGCTGGGTGTCACTGTAGGGAGGGATGAGGGCTGTAAAGAGGGTTAGGGAACTCTGCAGGTGGTCCTTTAGGGGGTGGGGCTGGGTGTCACTGTAGGGAAGAATGTGGGTTGTAAAGAGGGTTAGGGAACTCTGCAGGTGGTCCTTTAGGGGACGGGGCTTCTGGATGGGGCTGGGTGTCACTGTAGGGAGTGATGAGGGTTGTAAAGAGGGTTAATGGACTCTGCAGGAGGTCCTTTAGGGGACAGGGCTTCTGGATGGGGATGGTTGTCACTGTAGGGAGGGATGAGGGTAGTAAACAGGGTTAGGGGACTCTGCAGGTGGTCCTTTAGGGGACAGGGCTTCTGGATGGGGCTGGGTGTCACTTTAGGGAGGGATGAGGGTTGTAAAGAGGGTTAAGTGACTCTGCAGGTGGTCCTTAAGGGGATGGGGATGGGGCTGGGTGTCACTGCAGGGAGTGATGAGGGTTGTAAAGAGGGTTAATGGACTCTGCAGGTGGTCCTTTAGGGGACAGGGCTTCTGGATGGGGCTGGGTGTCACTGTAGGGAGGGATGAGGGTAGTAAAGAGGGTTAGGGGAACTTGCAGGTGGTCCTTTAGGGGACAGGGCTTCTGGATGGGGCTGGGTGTCACTGTAGGGAGGGATGAGGGTAGTATAGAGGGTTAGGGGACAATGCAGGTGGTCCTTTAGGAGATGAGGCTTCTGGATGGGTGTGGGTGTCACTGTAGGGAGGGATGGGGGTTGTGAAGAGAGTTAGGGTACTCTGCAGGTGGTCCTTTAGGGGATGGGGCTTCTGGATAGGGCCGGGTGTCAATGTGGAGAGGATTTGGGGACTCTGCAGGTGGTCCTTTAGGGGATGAAGCTTCTGGATAGGTCTGGGGAGCACTTTGGAGAGGAATGAGGGTTGTTGAGGCAGCTAGGTTACTCTGAAGGTGGTCCTTTGGGGATGGGGCTGGGGAACATTTTGGGGAGGGTTGGGGGTTTTGGAGGGGGTTAAGGGACTCTGCAGGTGGCCATTTAAAGATGGGACATTTGGATGGAGATGGATGTCACTGTAGGCTATAGGGAGGGATGAGGGTTGTGAAGGGGATTAAGGGTTTCTGCAGGTGGCCCTTTAAGGGATGAGGCTTCTGGAAGAAGCTGGGGAGCACTGTGGGAGGTTGGGGGGCACTGTGGACACTATTTGAGGTTGGGGGCATTCTGGAAAGCTGGAGGCTCTGCAGCAGGCTGAGGGAGCAATGTGGGAGGCACGGTGGAGGTAAAAGCTCTCAGAGGTTCTGGGGGCACTGTGGGCTGCAACAGGAGTTTGGGGGACACTATGGGGGGAGATTTATCTAAACTGGAGCACTCAGAAACTGGTGCAGCTCTGCAAAGTACCCAATCAGCTTCTAACTTCAGCTTGCTTTGACATTAAAACCTGGAAGCTGATTGGTTACTATGCACAACTGCAACAAATTCTGAGTGCAGCAGTTTTAGTAAATCTCCCCCAATGGGGGATGGGAGTCACTGTGGACGATTAAGGTATCTGCAGCTAGCTGGAGGTCCAGCGGAGGGGAGGCCGCAGCCCAGGTGTTTGAGGACCACTGCTTTCGAAGATATCTCATAGAGCCCAATACAGATAAAATCTTTTTTTTTTCTGTACAGATAAAAAGTATTACACCCAAAAGCAAACATTTATTACATTGCAGCTTACCACTTCTTACATGTGATGGCTGCATTCATGTTCTTTTTAAGGTTTTCTTGCTTTTATTTTTATCTGGTGTTCTGGACAATACGTCTGTTGTTTTGCAAAAGAACAAGCTTTCCTGCAGATGTAGCAATTAGAGGGTTACAACAAACTATTTACTGACAGGGGTGCTTACAATGATCAGCTTTTATTTATTTATGTAAAACATTTTCACAAACGAAAAAAAAAACTGTTTGCTGTAACCGCTTTTAAAGTGTGAGCTGGAGTTTGGCTTCAATGTTTTAATCTAAATCTACTGATCCATCTAACACTCCCCCCCCCCTAGACTGACAATGCTGTCATCCAAAAGGGGCCCCCTGTACTTCTCATCCAGAGTGGGGGCGCTCTAATACTGGAGGTGTGTTACTGGCCAGATCACCAGGTGAAACCAGAGGGGGAAAAGTCCAAAAAAAAAAAAAAACAAATGCAGTCACCATATCTAATGATTGGTAAGCAGCAATATAATACGTCGCCACACCTATGATGATGTCTGCTTATGACGAAACGCATTGGGAGGAGCTAGATCACATGACATCGCCACACTGGTTAGTCGAACATACTGTTGGATGGAAACATCCCCTATCATATGAGGACTTACATGCGGTTTTTGTGGTTCAGTTTGTGAGTATTTTGGATCTTACCAATAAATAATTACTTATGAGTAATACTGCGCAATGAGGTTCTTTTCTGTTTATCCCTACATATATCTATCATGAGAGTCTATGTATGGTGGTATATGCAGTTTTATTGAAGATCCTTGATGCCATAACAGTGGAGGGTTGGAGGTTGATATGCCTAAGCTTTATTGACTACTCTTGCACAAGTAGTCCACCTTTTGGGGTAAGGGTCAGTGTGAACTCTTTCCTCTGATGGCGGATTCTTCTCAACACTTCTCCTACATGCATTTTTGCACATTTATGGGCTCTTTTTTGGAATATTGTTTTTCATTTGCATATTGGACTTTTTAAGAGGTCTTAAGTGCTGCATTTGTGTGTTATTAATTTGATGTTCCTTTCCCAGGGTTATAGTGTAACCAGCTTTAGACTATATTAATATTTATTTTAGTGCGGGTTATTTCTTGGTTTTTATCAATATAATACATTTTTGATTTTGGGTTCAATACAACTTTAACCACTTGCAGACTGCCGCACGACTATTTACGTCGGCAGTCAGCCCCTCACAGGCAGAGCAACGCAGGGCTACCTCGCTAGCCTGTAAGGGTTTTGGGGAGCGAGCACGCGCCGCCGGATGCGCGCTCCCGCTCGGTCACGGACCCCCCCCCCGTGCGCGTGAACTCGTGATCGCCCGTGACAGCGGGAGAAAGGCAGGCGGCTAATGTAAACGAAGCCGCCTGTCAGTTCTCCCTGTGTAAGAATGGTGATCAAACGGTTCTACTATGTAGGACCGTTGATCACTGTTCTTACACATCAAGCCACAGCCAATCACAGTTAGAAACACGCCCCTAGGGAGACACTTAACCCCTCCCTCTCAAAAAAAGTTAACCCATTCACTGCCAGTGTCATTTTTACAGTAACAGTGCATATTTATAGCACTGATTACTGTAGTAATGTCACTTGTAACCCCAAAATTGTCAAAAATGTCAGTCAAGGGTCCGATCTGTCCACCCCAAAGTCTTATCTAAACTGGACAATCAGCTTCTTCCTGTTCTTCACCAACAACGCTATCTCCCTTTTCCTGAATTTGCTAAGATGTCTTTCATTTCCTGAAAAGGTTGTCGGTCTGTCTTAGACAGGCATGTTTAACCAGTCCTGCCCAGCCTCACCCCCATCCCTCCTATCCTACGCAGAATATAATCTCCTCCTGTCTTTATTGCCTCATACAGGCTAGCAGCTTCTCCTGAGATAGAGAGAGAGAGGGAAGGGGGGGGGGGGGCACGTGACAGGTGCGATATATGAAAGAAATAAAGTACAAAGGAACATTTTTGAAAGTTTTCGATGGCTACAGATCCATTTCTATTGCTCATTACATGTAATGAGTTTTAGACTCCGTTTCCACTAGTGCAACTTGTCATGCGACTTTGGACACACAAAGTCACATGACAAGTCACAGCCCATTGATTTCAATGGCACCCGGTTCCCATCTAAGCCACTTTTGAAAATCAGCGAATTTGAAAAGGTGCCTGCATCACTTTGATGCGACTTTGATCCAGAGAGTGTACAGTTCGATCAAAGCTGCACTCAAAGTCGCACAATTTAAGAGTCGCACTAGTGGAAACGTAGTCACTAGGCTAGAGTGCCACTTTGGAGTGCGACTGAGTGCAGCTTTGATCCAACTTTAGACTTTCTGGATCAAAGTCACATCAAAAGTTGCATCCAAGTAGTGCAGGTACCTTTTCAAAGTTGCTGATTTTCAAAGTAGCATAGATGGGAACGGGCGCCACTGAAATCAATGGGCTGTGAATTGTCATGCGACTTTGAGTGTCCAAAGTCGCATAGCAAGTCGCTCTAGAGGAATAGTGGAAACATAGACTTAGTGTGGTTGCCTGTACTATGATCAATGTAGACTGTGAGCTGAGCAGTGTTAATTTTGGCAGCAAATTTCAATTTAGTTTTAGTCTTAGTCTTAGGACTAAAATGGCATTTTAGTTTTAGTCCTATTTTAGTCTTCTGCAAGTGTTTTAGTTTTAGTCGTATTTAGTCGACTAAAACTCCAGTATATTTTAGTCGACTAAAACGCCCTACATTTTAGTCGACTAAAACTCATTTTAGTCATCTATAATCAAATGGGTGTAGTTCAATTGTAATTTGTAATGCATTATTTAAGCATTTCTCTACAATTTCCAAACTCATTATATACTACTGCTGGTCCTGGAGTGAAAAATCTAATATGTTATTATTTATGCTTTGAGCATGCACCAGTGTTAATTTTTGGCAGCAAATTTCGATTTAGTTTTAGTTATAGTCTTTTGACTAAAATGCCATTTTAGTTTTAGTCGTATTTTAGTCTTAAGACTAAAATGCCATTTTAGTTTTAGTCGTATTTTAGTCATTTGAATTGTGTTAGTCGACGAAAACGTTTTAGTCGGTTTTAGTCGACGAAATTAACACTGGAGCTGAGACCCCAGAGCACTTCCAGCTACACTGACAGACGCCCCTTCCGCGGCTCTGCCCGGGTCCCCCGTCCCACCGGGAGACCCAAGCAACCACCCGGAACCTCAGATGCGGCTTTGATTGGGTCTCCGATGACGTAACCCGGAGGCGGCATCCATGATGTCACGTCCGGGTTACTCGGCTGCTAAAGGCGCTGAATTTAAAAAGTGACTGTATTCAAAAATGCAGTTTTTGACATTTTGAATACATTGAAGTGCAGTAGAGGGGTTTGGGGTCTTTTAGACCCCCCGATCCCTCCATAAAGAGTACCTGTCACTGCCTATTGCGGCCACAAAGAATGTTTACATTGTTTGTGACAGCAATAAAAGTGATCAGATTTTTTTTTTTTTTAAAACTGTGCTAAAATTAAAAAAATAAATAAATGTATCCGCCCCCGTCGCCGTGAGCTCGTGCATGAAAGAAACCGCCGTATACGGAAGTTGCACCCGCAAATGAAATCGCTGTTCAAACCACACATGTGAGGTATCACCGCGATTGCCAGAGCGAGGGGAATAATTTTTAAAAAAGAGCTACTCTGTGACTCTAAACTGGTAACCATTAAACATTTTTAAAACGTTGCCTATGGAGATTTTTATAGACCGTAGTTTGTCGCCATTCCGTGGGTGTGGGCAATTTTAAACCGTAACATGTAGGGTATCTATTTACTCGTCATGACACCATCTTTCACAATATACAAAAAAAAAATGGGCTAATTTTACTGTTTAGTTTTTTTTTAAATGCAGTGATAAGTAATTTTTCCAAAAAAATGGCGTTTGAAAGACCGCTGCGCAAATATTTACCTTGTGACAATGACCGCCATTTTATTCTCCAGAGTCTTTGCTAAAAAAATATATATATATTTAATGTTTGGGGGTTCCAAGTAATTTTCTAGCAAAAAATACTGATTTTTAACTTGTAAACAACAAGTGTCAGAAATGACCTCGGTCTTTAAAGCGAAGTTCCGCCCCCCCCCCTCCTCCAAAAATTAAAAGTCAGCAGCTACACATACTGTACACATATACTGTAGCTGCTGACTTTTAATATTAGGACACTTACCTGTCCTGGAGTCCAGCAATGTCGGCACCGCAGCCGTGGTTTCCATCGGCTGTCGGGTGCTGCTGCCGCCATTACCGGGGAACCCAGCAGTGAAGCCTTGTGGCTTCATGGGCGGGTCGCTACTGCGCATGCACAAAGCGCGCTGTGCATTCGGATTGGTTTGGCGGCGGGGGGTAGGAGGAGGGGACCTCACTTCACCGCGGCGCCGTTTCCCAGAAGTGGGGAAGGGTACCTGTCAAAAACAGGTTACCCGTTCCCCCTCCCCCCTGAAAGGTGCCAAATGTGGCAACGGAGGGGGGAGGAAGAAAATGAGCGGAAGTTCCACATTTGGGTGGAACTCCGCTTTAAGTGGTTGTAAAGGGAGAAGGGTTTGTTATCTTTAATTGTATACATTAAGTTAAAAAAAAAACCTGTGTGCAGCAGCCCCCCTTAGCTCCCCCTCATACTTATCTGAGCCCGTCTTTATCCAGCGATGTTGCAGGAGTGTCTAAGCTTTCTGGGACTCACCTCCTCATTGGCTGAGACAGCAGCGCGGCGCGATTGGCTTCTGCTGCTGTCAATAAAAATCATTCAGCCAATCAGAAGAGAGGGGGGCCGGGGTTGGGTCACGGCCCAGTGTCTGGATGGACACAGAAAGCTGTGACTGGGCTCGGGTGCCCCCATAGGAAGCTGCTTGCTGTAGGGGGAACCCAACAGGAGGGAGAGGCCAGGAGAGCCGAAGAGGGACCTGATCGCGGGGGGTTATGTTCCGGACCCACCCGCGAAAAGTGAAAATCCGCGAAATAGAAGTACCCTATTAAATACACTGTAGGCATGTTTTTATAACTGTCACTGTACTTTTCAAAGCATTTTAAGGTTTTTAACCACTTGCCGACCGGTCACGTTGACTGTACTGCGGCAAAGTGGCTCGATTCCGTCCAGCGACGTAGTACTATGTCGCTGGACTCCTCCCCTTCTGGGCGGCGCTCGCGCGCCGCCTGAGGCTCGCTCCCGCTGTGTTCAGTCACAGTGGGAGTCGGGCCAGGGGAGGAGCAGCGGAGATCGCCGCCGCTCTTCCCTGATCGTCGGGGAATCGAGTCTGGAGATCCGCCCGCTTGTGTAAACAAAGCGGGCGGATCTCCTAAGTGACAAACAGAGACAGATTGCAGGGTTAAGCATAGCTGAACATGCGATCTGTCCCTGTGTCACTCAGTCACCTCCCCCCACACACGTTAGTAAGCACCAGGCATACATTAACCCCTCCCTCTCCAATACAGTTAACCCCTTCCCTGCCAGTGTCATTTTTACAGTAACAGTGCATATATATAGCACTGATTACTGCAGTAATGTCACTGGTACCCCCAAAAGTGTCAAAAATGTCAGTCAAGGGTCCGATCTGTCCGCCGCAATGTCGCAGTCCCGCAAAAAAAAAAAAAAAAAAAAAAATCGCAGATCGCCGCCATTACTCGTTAAAAAAAAAAAACACCAAAAATGACAGAAATCTTTCCCTTAGTTAGTAAACGCAATAACTTTTGCACAAACCAATCAAAATATGCTTATTGTGATTTTTTTTTACCAAACATAGGTAGCAGAAAACAAATTGGCCAAAAATTTAAAAAAATTTGGATTTTTACATTTTTTTGGGGGGGAATTTCATATAAAAAAATTTGAAAAAATATTGTTACTTTTTCAAAATTTACGCTCTTTTATTGTTTATAGCGCAAAAAGTAAAAATTGCAGAGGTGATCAAATACCACCAAAAGAAAGCTCTATTTGTGGGAAAAATAAGGAGGTAAATTTAGTTTGGGTACGGCGTCGCACGACCACGCAATTGTCAGTTAAATTCGCACAGTGCCGAATCGCAAAAAGTGGCCTGGACGTAAGACAGCAAAATCCTCCGGTGGTAAAGTGGTTAAATAGTAAAATAATATTACAGAAAAAAAACGCAATATACCGGGACCGCAAAAACTGAACCGTGATATAACGGGGGTTTAGAGCCCATTCACATTAGTGCGACTTGTCAGCCTGACAAGTCGCGGTAGGTCGCGGTCCATTGAATAGTACAGGACCCGTTCTAATAGGAGCAACACAAGTCGCTCGGACTTAGAAAAAGGGTCCTGTACTACTTTGGGGCGACTTGCATAGACTTCCATTATGTGAAGTCTCTGCAAGTCGCGCCGAAGTCGCGGTGCACGCGACTTCACAGGTCGCCCCCCGAAGTGGTGTCGCCTCAATGTGAATGGGCTCTTACTGTATAACATGTTTGTTATTTAAAAAAAACAGGAGACTTCACAATCCCTTTAGGAAGGCTGGTATATGACTAGGCTGTACCTTTAGATACGTTTTTCCGATTCTGAAATAAAGTTATAATTTGTTTTTGCAGAACGTTCCCGGCTATTTAGAGAACATTGACAGGAAATAAAACATCAGCTGACAAAATCAGCAAACAAAACTTCTCATTAGGCAAAAAAGTTTGGCATAGAACACATAGGAGGAAGTAGATGGAGTTGGTGGAAACCTTGGAGCACTGGGTTGCCCTCATCAGTGAAGATGTAAGAAGATATTCACAATGACATAACGTCGGCAGTCACTTAGCAACCTTGCTTAGCTGATAAACCTTTTGATAAACCCAGTTTAGCGAGTGACACAAATGTTACGGTAATGTATGTGTAATAATAGGTGTTTGTTCGATGTTCATGTCACGGCAACAATAGTCTTCAGCGTGCCACAAACACCTGGCAAAATAAAAGAGATGGAACCTGAGGATAATAGAGGACGTGTTGCTTGGCTTGCTTTGTGAAGGCGCTGACGATTCCAAGAACACATCACCTACTGAGAAGACTGTACATGGCCATTAAAGTAATGATAAATACTGGAGGTGGATTAGGTGCACAGTAGGCATGCTATGCTTAAAAGAACAGCAGCCTCGAAAATCTCACACAAAACAGGCGGGTTGGAAATACTTTGGTGCCCATGCTGGTGGACAGCTTTCTGGGGAAAGGCAAGAAAAATGAACCACTTGACCTCCGGAAGGTTCACCCCCCCTTAATGACCAGGCCCTTTTTTTTTTTTACGATACAGCACTGCGTTATTTTATTTTATTTTTTCTACGTAAAAGAGCAGCATAAAATAATATTATTATTGAATTTAGCATTTGCAAGTGGTTTTTAAATGCAGATTTACCTTGAAAATGCCAGTGTATTTTCTAAAATGAATTGATATAACAAATTATACCTACAAAAACAATCTAAGATAGAAAAACTGCTTTTGTTTTTCTTTTTTTTTAATCTCTTTTTTATTCAATTTTTCAAACCAACAAACTATACAAAAAAAAAAAAAATAATAATAATAATAATAATAATAATAATATAGGAAACAGTCACAATATCAAAATCCCTTATTCTATAATAGAAGAAAAAGAATAAAAAAAAAAAAAAAAAAAAAAAGAGAAAAGAAGAGAAGAGACAAAAAAAAAAAAAAAGACTATATAAAGCAGGGCTCGACAATCCCCGGGCGTCAGGTCGCATTTGCAACTAGAATTAGCGACGTGGCGCCTGGGGTGCCCTGCAGGAGGTGTCCTGTCCCTTTTGCGCCCCCACCTTCTTTCCCGAGTTCACGGACTTCCACGCCATCCAAAAATTGAGGCCCCGGCTTTTCGGCCTTCTTCTGTGAGATGAGAGGCTAGGGGAACTGGCGCCCTCTTGTGGTGGCCGGGAGTAATGCATGTTCTCAATGCCTTCCCTCTCATCTGCTCTTTGGAAGGAGATGGGAAGTTTTTGCAGGCTTCATCTCTCTGTCCAATTACCTTTGCTTAACGGTAAGTGTACAGGGAGTGGGGTTATTATTATTATTAATTTATTTTTTAAATTTAAAAAAAACAAACAATAATAATAATTTTTTCTTTTTTTTTTTAATTATTAAAAAAAATAAAAACGTGTGCGCGTGTGTGTGTGTGTGTGTGTGCGTGCGTGCGTACGTGCGTGTGTGTGTGTAGATGGATGGTGGTTCTATTTTCTATCCATCCCGTGGATCGGATCACATGGCATTGCATGGAAAGAGACAGACAGTCTTTTTCCATCCAATTGCGCTATAGAGGAGAGTGGGGTTCTATTCGTATTTATGTGTAAATTTAGTATCCGTTTTATTAAATAAAGCTTGGTTGTTAGTTTAAAAAAAAAAAAAAAAAAAAGCTGGCTCCTAACTTTTTTAGCTGGCTCCTAGATTTCAGGCAAATTTGTCAACCCCTGATATAAAGTATATTTTCTCAACATCCTAGCATAGGCTGGTCCATTTAAGTGATTGTACTAGCACACTACCCTTATATATATGGACATAGAACCTAGATATATAAAAAATATAGATTCATTTGAAGTAAAAAGTGATGACAGTAACAGTAATCAGACCTACAAAGCCTCTATTTTTAATCTACCCAAAGTTTGTGCTGCTTCCCGCCTTTAAGTACCTATCCGTGTATCTGGGTATCATAAAATGTTGAATATTATCATCCGTAAGTTCCTGCACTGCGTTATTTTAACTGACAATTGCGCGGGAGTGCGACACTATACCTATATAAAATATATGTCCTTTTTTCCCACAAATAGAGTTTTCTTTTGGTGGTATTTGATCACCTCTGCCATTTTTATTTTTTGCGTTGTAAACAAAAAAAAGGCCGGAAATTTTGAAAAAACAAACTTTCTGCTATAAAATATATCCAACAAAAAAAAAAAAGGGAAAAAAATCTAATTTCTTCATCAATTTAGGCCAATATTTATTCTGCTACATGTTTTGTAAAAAAAAAAAAAAAAAACATTAAGCGTATATTGATGGGTTTGCGCAAAAGTTATAGCGTCTACAAACTATGGGATAGTTTTATTTATTTATTTTACTAGTAATGGCAAAGCTCAGCCACTTATAGCGGGACTGCGATATTGCAGCAGACAAATCGGACACTGAATGACATTATTTGGGGACCAGTGACGCTAATACAGTGATCAGTGCTAAAAAATATGCAATGTCACTGTGCTAATGACACTGGCTGGGAAGGGGTTAATATCAGGGGAGATTAAAGAGTTAACTGTGCCTAGCTGGTGTTTTGCTACTGTGTGGAAGGTGCTTGAACTAAGGGGAAGGCTTGGATCAGTGTCCCTGTTTTGCAGAGACACAGGATCCATGCCTTCTGTATTGACAGAACAGTGATCTGCCCTGTTTACATAGGTAGCCCACCGTTCTGCCTGTGTACCCAAGCATCGGTGGGTCCAGGTGGACATGGAGTCCGCCATATCCCCCAATCAACTCCCGCTGTGTATCATCACAGACCTGAAAGTGTCGGATCACTTACAAGGCACGTGATCCTGCACAGCAAAGCCACCCTGCCGCTGTATATGCAAGTTATATAATCTGTGCCGCTGCTCACCGCTCAGTCAGGAGAACTAGCTGCAGGGCAGACTGAACATGTGGGACGGATTTCAGGCTGTGTTCTACTCACTGTGAGTCCCTACTTCTCTGCCTTCCAAATTCCACACTATTGTCTTCCATCGATCGCATGTTCGGCGATGTGACTATCGCCCACGCTCACAGCACGATATCGCTGTAAAAATCGAATATCGTTCTGCCCTAGCATGGATGCTCAACCCGTGGCCCTCTAGCTGTTGCAGAACCACAAGTTCCATGAGGCATTACAAGGCTGACAGTCACAAGCATGACTCTCAAAGGCAGAGGCATGATGGAAATTGTAGTTCTGCAACAGCTTGAGGGCTACAGGTTGAGCACCCATGATTTAGGGTTTCAGTGCATACACCATCCACCCTTTTCACCAGATCTTGCTCCGTCCAACTATTACCTATTTCCTAACCTAACACAGTTTTTCACAAAGCAGACAAATAATTTGTTTGGAAGAAATTGGAGAGATGATGTGCCAAGTGTGTTGAACTATATGTACAATATACTGTATGTAAAATATCAGGCAAGTTTTGTTGTTCTAGCTCAGGGGTCTCCAAACTTTTTAAAGCGGAGTTCCGGCCTCAAATACTTTTTTTAACTAAAAATACCCCTATAATACTAATCCATCGCCCTTTACAGAACCGCTATTCTCATACTTACAAGGGGTATGGTATTGGATTTTAGTCAAAATCTTACTTTTAAAAAGCTGTCTGGGCACAGCCATCTTGGATGTGGGCATCTAAAGCTGCAGTGTAATCTGCTGTGCCCTTCTTCCTGATTCCAGGGAGTGTTCTGGGAGTTCTTCCTGATTCCAGCCTCCTGGGAGTGATGACAAACAGCTCCCAGGATGCAATGCAAAGGCGGAAGTGATGTCAGTGGCCGTGGCCACAGAGGGGGGAGAAGGAGGAAGTACAATCAAAAATGCCCTGAAAATAAGGTAAGGGACCTCTGAAAAAAATTGAAAATGCCCAATTGTTGATCAGCATAGCGAGCGCTCCAGGAATCACTAAAGTTGCAAAATAGGCCGGAACTAGGTCCTTACTCCTGACTAGGCAGAAGAAAACTGAGTGCCTATAGCAGAGAGAGGGAGTATTACCTCTGGGACTGCCCTTGGGCATAGCCAGCCTTTTTCTGCCTCGTGTCCTACTCCTTTAGGGGGCAGTATAACCCAATGGTTAAGAATATCAGGAGCTGTGTCCTTCAATGAATGAAAGAGAAACTTTTGTTTTCATTTTTTTATCTCAAGCTTTCCAGCCTAGAGGAGATAAGTAGAACCTGTCATGCCCTATTACAAGGGATGTGTACATTCCTTGTATAAGGAATAAAAGTGATCAAAAAAAAAAAAATGAAAAGGGAAAGTGTAAAAAATAAAGAAATTAAAATAAAATAAACAATAAAAAATAAAAAAAAAATAAAAATGAAAGCGCCCCCGTCCCCGCATGCTCGCACGCAGAAGAGACTGCATATGTAGGTCGCGTCCACATATGTAATCGATGTTCAAACCACACATGTGAGGTATCGACAAAATGTTACAGTGAAAGCAATAATTCTACCACAAGACCTCCTCTGTAACTCTAAACTGGTAACCTGTAAAAGCGTAGCCTACGGAGATTTTTAGGCAATGAAGTTTGGTGCCATTCTACGAGTGTGCGCAATTTTCTGGTACAATTTTTTTTCTTTCCCCACGCAGGAGATACAAATAATAAGCACGATTAAGAGCCATAGGGAGCTACAAACAGAATGTGCTCATAGGTGCATTATATCAAACTACAATGTCCTCCCAATCGAGGCCAGGGGACAACACAGAGTGCCTGGGCCCTCAGGTCCAGGGGATGAGTACAGGGTGTTGACTAGTTCACTAAAAAATTTAAAAATAAGTAGGAAGAGAAAAATTTAAGAAATACATACATTTAAAAAAAGAAGGGGGAAGGAGACGTTGAAAAAAAAAAAAAGAAGAGAGGGAAGAAGAGGCAAGAGTAAAGGGAGGGAATTTCCCCAGGCTGGGGAATGGATGACAGAGTGTGCACAATTTCAAAGCGTGACATGTTAGATATCTATTTACTCGGCGTAACATCATCTTTAACATTATACAAAAAAATTGGGCTGAAAAGCGTGAGATGAGACAGGAAGTCTCCTAGGCAGACCCGGATGTGAGGTCACTTCCTGTGTGCACTGGGAAAGACATACATTGCAGACACCGGAAGTTCGGCGTACATCAGGATATTTAAGGGCGGATGATGGCGGTGCTGGCTTACTCCTATTTCCGTAGACGACTGTTTAGTGGAAACGCGTCACAGAGGAGCGCCGCATCGTCATTGCAATTTGCCGAGGACCGCACTGCAGGCGGCCACGGCCTCTCCAATATTGGTATCGGTTTCCTGTGTCCATTAGTTAACATCTAACTGTAAGTGCACTGGATACTTTTGTTTTAATAAATTGTCAAAGGTACTGCGCTATGGTCTGATTCTGTTTCTGTGAGATACATGTGGAAGCCCTCACCTGTGCGGAGAGTAACACCCAGAACAAGAGTGGACCGGGATTGGGTTGAGACACCGAAAGATCAGTGAGACAGTCGCCTTTTGGTTTGAGCGATCCGGTAAGAGGCCACACTTACTATCTGATTATTTCACGGTGACCTCCCTGAATTCCCAAGACACTACTGGGCTGATTATCCGTCCTTAACCTCTTTTCTCTATGATAAGGGGCTAATCCCCACAAAGGTGGTGGAACCCATCTGCACCCCACGGATCTAGAGGAACCCACAGAGTGGATTTTACTTTAGCCTGTGAGGGGACGATTGGGACTTTATGCACTTTTATATGTATATGGACTATACACTGAGGTGACAACCATTGAAATATTGGACACTTTTTCTTTGAATTACTTGTGCACTTTGTTGGTTTATGTTGGTATCACATTATCCATTTATCATCACCTATTCACCATAACACACCCAAGTATATGCACCAGGGTGCATAGTATTTACTGTACACCCGTTCAAGTGCACATCAATTTTGGAAACACATCACAGGTATATGGGGGACACTCATTATAGTGTCACACCTTTTCCTGATTTGTGACACTAGTGAATTTTAGCGCACCTGATTTCTTTTCTACACAATTTTATCACCATTTGGTTCGAAGGTTGCAGCTATTCACACTATTGATCCTGCGCACTTATTTAATTTTATACACAAAAAAATTGGGCTAACTTTTCTGTTTTGTTTTTTTTATTTATGGAGAGTGTTATTTTTTTTCAAAAAAAAAATTGCATTTGAAAAATTGCTGCACAAATAATGAGTCACATAAAAATTGCAATGACCGCCATTGTATTCCCTAGGGTCTCTGCTAAAAAAATATATAATGTTTAACGGTTCTGAGTAATTTTCTAGTGAAAAATTTATGATTTTTACATGTAGGAGAGGAATGCTGGAATTCGCCCAGTATGGAAGCTGCAAGGTGCACACCAAGCAATGACGTACATCAGAGAGAGAACAGCATCCTCAGTCTCTGTCCCTGTCCCAGCCACACACTCCGACGCGTTTTACACCATCCACAGGGCTTAGTCTTGGAGGCCATGGTGACTATTATTATTATATAGGATTTATATAGCGCCGATAGTTTACACAGCGCTTTACAACTTGAGGGTAGACAGTACAAATACAATACACTTTAATACAGTAGGAATCAGAGGGCCCTGCTCGTTAGAGCTTACAATCTAAGAGGGAGGGTCAAGATATACAAGAGGTAATGACTGTGGGGGATGGGCTGATGGAGAAAATAAAAGTACAGCTGTTAGGTGGATGCCAGATAGGTTTCTCTGAAGAGATGTGTTTTCAGGGATTGTCTGAAAGTAGACAAAGTAGGAGATAGTCGGACAGATGGGGGTAGAGCATTCCAGAGGATGGGTGAAGCTCGGGAGAAGTCCTGGAGGCGAGCATGGGAAGTGGTTACAAGGGAGCTAGAGAGCAGGAGGTCCTGGGAGGAACAAAGAGAACGAGTTGGTCGGTATTTTGAGACCAGATTAGTGATGTAGCTGGGCGCCAAGTTATGGATGGCTTTGTAAGTTATGGTTAGTAACTTGAATTTAATTTGTTGGTTGAGTGGCAGCCAATGGAGAGAATGGCAAAGAGGGGTGGCAGACACAGAGTGGTTTGCAAGGTGGATGAGCCTGGCATCAGCATTCATAAAGGACTGAAGGGGGGATAGTCATTTTAAAGGTAAGCCAATGAGAAGCGAGTTGCAGTAATCTCGACAAGAGATGACCACGGAATGGATTAGAAGCTTTGTGGTATGATTGATTAGGAAGGGACGTATCTTGGAGATGTTGTGGAGGTTGAGGCGGTAAGCTTTGTACAGTGACTGGATGTGTGGCAAAAGGGTAGTTCAGAGTCCAGGATTATACCTAGGAACTTGGCATGGGTGGACGGGTTCATAGTTGTGCCGTTGATATTGACAGAGAAATCAGGGGAGGAGGAGGACTGTGGGGGAGGAAATATTATGAGCTCGGTTTTGGATAGGTTGAGTTTTAGGAAGTGATGTGACATCCAGGCTGATATATCTGTTAGTAAGCTGGTGATGCGTGAGGAGACTAATGGAGTGACCTGAGGGGTGGAGAGATAGATTTGGGTGTCATCAGCGTAGAGATGATATTGAAAGCCATGGGAGGCAAGCCCTGTGGATGGCGAAATGCGTTGGAGTGTGTGTGGCCAGGACAGAGATAGACTGAGGCTGCTTGATGTGTGGCTTGCAGGACTATTTTCATTCTGAGATTATGCCTAAAACCCCATTTGTGTCTTAGTCTAGTCTTCACCCAAGCAGGAAATTGCATTTCTGGAGGTGTTCTGCGCACCAGCTGTGTACAGAATGCCTCCAGGTTTCCATATTGCATTGCATTTTACATAAAATTAGAGCGCTTCAGTTTGAAAATGAAAGGTAATTTTTAATCACATTCAATTATGGCTGTGTAGCAACTGTATATACTATAATAATTTTCTTTATTTGCTATATTTTTTTCACCACAAAAGTGGACTTACCCTTTAATGACCCCAGAGTACATTAGTGTCTGCAGCTTTTTCTAACCACCGGGCGTTTGTGTTATTGGTACAAATTGTTCAGTAATAGAAAGACAGAATCAAGTCCATTGCAAACATTAGAACCTGTTCAGCAAATCTATAGCTGTAACTTCAGCAACAGAAGGAGAACAGAACACAGTGAAACCGCCGCCATCAATAATGTAGATTTGTGATTCTTGAACCGTCAAAACTCCATAAACTCCGTAGAAAGGTCACGTTCGTCAGGAAGGACTGCGCTGTTTACCAGATCATCGATTCAAAAATTGTAACATAAATTCCATTGCTAAGGCTGCAATTTGGGACGGGGACTGCAGATGCCATACGTCTTGGTCATTTGGGGTGTAAGCTGAATATTGCAGCTATCCTTAAACCTAAGTGCCACATTGGGTATGAGTATAAGTATATTTTAAATGTGGGAGGAGGGGGGGGGGGAACTGGGGGGGGGGGGGGGACTCCTGAAGCTTAGCAAAAGCAACAAAAACAAAAGAGAAAGTTCTTTCTACTGATTTATATGCTCTCGTTGGTTAACGTAGCCTCACAGTCTGGACAATTTAAAAAATTATGTAGTTAATTTTTCAGTGCTCCGAATCTGCACAGAGTCTGGAGGCTTTGATATTAAAGTGAGCCTATGCTTTTGAGAGTGTTTTTTTATGTTTTTTTTCTCTGTTATTACCATCTCAGCCCGATGCTGCAGAGTTCTAATAACATCATCTAGTTTGTGTTCCAGTGGGTGGTAGGAGTAAAAAGCAGATTCTGGTCTGTGTAGGCGTGTTTCCTCTAGACAAGTGGTTTCCAAACTGTAACCCCAAGGGCCGAATATGGCCATTTGTTTGACATTATCCAGCCTTTTGGGCACTGTTCCTCCCACTGACACCAACAATGGGGTACCATTTCTCCCACTGATACGAGGCGCCATTCCTCAAACTGACACCAGCAATTTGGACTCTTCCTTCCTCAGACACCAGTGATGGGGCCCTATTCCTCCCATTATTACCAACAATGGGGCACTATCCCTCCCACTAATACCAATGATGGGACATTGGTTACATCCACTGACACCAGGCAATTTTCTACTCCCACTGGGCAAAGTTAGGCCCCCAAAAACTTTTAATGACAGTAAACTGGCTGTCAGGGGTTTACTGTTGTGCGCAGGCGAACTGGTAACCCTCCTGCCGCGAATTGGCGAACACCAATGCGCATGCGTGTACGCAGAGGCGCTCTCACATAGCGTTCTCCAGTTTCGCAAATGCGTATGCGTGCACAATTA
This sequence comes from Pelophylax lessonae, assembly GCF_965119305.1. NCBI lineage: Eukaryota > Metazoa > Chordata > Amphibia > Anura > Ranidae > Pelophylax > Pelophylax lessonae. The sequence continues at coordinate 654,085,906 of NC_138770.1, forward strand.
CCATTGGCGCCAAATGGCCTATTTAAATGCAGCAGCCACGCTGAGTCTTTGCTGTGTGATCTTCAGCTCTCCTGTCTCATGTGCCCGTACCTACCTGCTGTTTCCTGATCATCTGACCGGCTTGCCTTTGACCTTGATTGCCTGCTGCCCGCCCTGACCCCAGCTTGTCTTGACTACGCTTTTGCCTTTCACTGATCTGTTTATCCGCTATTGGACCTGGGCCTGCTCTTTGCCTGGCTGGGGAATCCTGAGGACCGCAACCTGGTGCTAGCACGCAGCCAAATCCATCCCCACCATCAGGGGTCCTGGTGAATACCGGCTAGCACTTAGACTCCGCACCTCTGGGGAACCTGCGTCCCGCTAAGGTGTCATGTCGGCATCCCCATCCTGGGGTTTCGCATAGGATTCTGGGCTACCAAGTGAGAAATCCTTCTGCACGTCTGGCCCTGACACTGGCCCTTTGTTTGGAAATATTGGAGACCCTTGCTCTAGACCACAATGTCCATGTCAACCCCCTCCTTACCACACAGTCCAAAAAGTCTCTATGGAATATGAGTAAAGCAAGAATTGAATTAGATGGGTTTGTAGGGTGCCTACAGATAGTATCTACGTAATTGGGTATCTGTGCCCTTTTCCCATGTAAACTTGATATTTATGTCCACTCATGAGTTTGTGTGTTCACTAAAAGCTTGTATTTCTGATGTTCTAATCTTGATCCATGTATCATCAATTAACTGGAACCAATGCCTTGGTGTTATTTCCCAGCAAGAGTACAAGGTTTGCTTCTCCTCGATGTACAGTAAAGTGCACATTTTGGATAGAAAGGTCAACTGACTTACAAAAGGCGTGAAAGAGGCCATCAATGTCCAACTGGAACAATCATCACTGAACAGGGGTGGTGGCCTTCAATGCCATCTATCTTCCACATATAATGCGATTTTAACAGCTCTATCCCAACACTTTGACAACAATTTACATCTTCATGTAAATAGAAGGGTTGAAACCTATAAAGCCCTCTTAACACAAAGGATGGGATTATGTAACCAGAACAGGGTAGCTCCACAATTTTCGCACCTCCCTTATTGAAAGATTAAAATGCACTTACATCCAGAAGGTACAATAATGCGCAAAGAAAAGGAATCACAGCAGGTATATGGACTTATAAATCAAGTGTGAATAAAGGAACACCAACTGCGCGCACCCTGTTTAGCAGGTGAATGGGTAATAATAAACTGGTGACTGAATAAATCAATATACAATCAATAACGATTAATAAATCAATACATGTGCATAAACTGTGCTCATAATCAATAAGTCCATGTCACATAAAAATGCATGCATATAAAGTCCACAATCCAAAATGTGTGCTTGAAAAATACTGATGAATGGTGCATCTAAAACAAATCAGTGATCCGATGCGAATGAGTCCCGTGCTGTGTAGAGGGTCACCCAGGGTTCCACCACCTCCGTGATTCAGTCCCCTTCAGCCAAAAATCTCATCCCACGATATGGCCCACCATAAATATGGTTAAGGCGAACAGCGCTGTATGCACATATAATTCCGCTCCCAATATACTGCTTGGTCCGCTTCTCCTTATTGGTCCAGGAGATGGGGTGATGGGGAGGAGCTGGAAAATATAGTTGCAGGATTGGCTAGTTTTCAGTTGCAGAGTAGAAATTGTCGGATAAACATCTCCGTGTAGCCATCTTCTGTGTTTCCTCACCCGACTTGAAGAGTTCAGATCTGCCTTTGCAGTCAAACAGTCCCCACTTTTGGAGAGGGTAACTTTCCCTGGCAACAGGTTCCCAGTCAGGACACTGACATGCACCCTCTCGGCTGTACAAAAGTCCACCATCCACAGTCTCCTCTATACTCCTCCACCACTCCACCAGTTAAATGTGTCTACCCAATGCTAGAAATACTGCCAGCAGTTTTTGAAAAAACTTAAGTCAGACCAAAAAATTCAATATTTTTTATAATAAAGAGTAGCCTAAATGGTATCCAAACTGCAGAACTTTGCTAGCCTTTATCCGGCCCTTAGGGCCCTTTTCCTTCCAATTATATGAGGCACTATTCCTCCCCACTGACACCAAAAATGGGGAATAATTCCTGCCACTGACACTAATGATGAGGCATTATTTCTCCCACTAATATCAACGATGGGGCACTATTGCTCTGACTAATATCAATGATGGGGCACTATTCCTCCCACTGACAGCAACGTGGCCCGGTTTCTTCCACTAATACAAATGATGAGGCACTACTCCTCCCCCTACTGACCATCAACCCTGAGGCCATGTTTATGCTCACTGCTGCTGGGCCCAGGACATAATCTACACCACTGGCCACAATCCGGTCCCCTAATGTCTTGAGGACAGTAAACTGGCCCTTTGAAAAGTTTTGAGACCCCCGGCTTAGACCATCGGTGTACCAATATCACCTGCCCCCTTCAATCCGTCATGAATGCTCTGCCAGACTCCTTTGACCTTACTAATCACTCAGTGTCTGCTACTCCTCTCTGTCAATCCCTCCACTGGTTTTTGCTCGCCCAACAAATTAAATTCAAAATACTAACAACTTACAAAGCAATCCACAACTCAGCCCCAAGCTACATCACTAACCTGGTCTCAAAAAACCAACCTAATCGTTCTCTTTGTTCCTCCCAAGACCTCCTGCTCTCTAGCTCCCTCGTCACCTCCTCCCATGCTCGCCACCAGGACTTTTCCAGAGCCTCTCCAATCGTATGGAACTCCTTACCCCAATCTGTCTGATTATCTCCTAGTCTTTTAGCATTTAGACGATCCCTGAAAACCCTCCTCTTCAGAAAAGCCTATCCTACCCACACATAACAACTGTATTTTCATTTTCACTATCAGCTCATCCCCCACAGTTATTGCCTTTTGTTTCACTTGACCCTCCCTTCTGGATTGTAAGCTCTGAGCATGGCCCTCCGATTCCTCATGTATTGAATTGTATTGTAACTGTATTGTCTGCCCCCCTGTATAATAATATTATTAATAATAAATCTTACCAACCCCAATGACTGCCACTGGTGCCTGATATTAGAATTAGTATAATACTAATAAAGCCAGTCCTACATGTAGATCATGAATCCTGCCATGTGCCAAAAACAGTAAGGACATGTGCCCCCCACAACTTGGGTAATATTACCACAGAGGACAACAGTTTTTTTAATGCTTGGGCTGCAATACCCGAATTCCGTAGCAGATGGTGGGGAAGATTAAATCTGAGAGACCTTATATGGAGGTCACTAAACAAATGGGGGATTCCCAGTTCCCTTTGAAATCCCCTCATCTTACCATTTCACAACAAATTAGGCTTCATGCATATGTCAATGTCTAGCAAGCATTTTATATCCAGCTGGTATGCTGCTAGTTTTGGGTTTTGAGATCTCCATGAATTATGAGTATGGCAGAGGTTAGCCCTGGATGGGTTTGGTGTAAGGTTGCCACCTCATCCCTTTAAACCAAGACACACATTAATTACACAGGTTCTGTGGCTGATTAAAGTGGTAATTAAACTCACTTAGTGCCTGATGTGCATTATATTAGCCTCAGAACCTGTGTGATTAAAGTGGAGTTCCGGCCTGTTTTGCAACTTTAGTGATTCCTGAAGTGCTCGCTATGCTGATCAACAATTGGGCATTTTCAATTTTTTTTGGCGGTCCCTTACCTTATTTTCAGGGCATTTTTGATTGTACTTCCTCCTTCTCCCCCCTCTGTGGCCACGGCCACCGACATCACTTCTGCCTTTGCACTGCCTCCTGGGAGCTGTTTGTCATCACTCCCAGGAGGCTGGGATCAGGAAGAACTCCCAGAACACTCCCTGGAATCAGGAAGAAGGACACAGCAGATTACACTGAGGCTTCAGATGCCCACATCCAAGATGGCCACGCTCAGACAGCTTTTTTAAAAGTAAGGTTTTGACTAAAATCCAATACTGTACACCTTGTAAGTATGAGAATAGCGGTTCTGTAAAGGGCGATGAATTCGTATTATAGGGGTATTTTTAGTTAAAAAAGGTATTTGATGCCGGAACTCCGCTTTAATATGTGTCCTGTTTTACAGGGATGAGATGGCAACCCTAGTTTGGGGGGGGATGTACAGAAATTATCTAAATAAGACATAGTGAGGAAAAAAAAAAAAAACACAGCTAAAGAGCATTCAAAGACATTGACAAGCACAGCAAAAAGCATTTGAGGTCTGCGGTTAGATTACCGGTTGTAAATATGACCACGAAAAAAGAATCATCCTGACCTCTGTATAACTACAGAGGTTAAAGGGCAGAGGCCAGCCATTTGTTAAATGGATGGCTAAACAACACGGGATAAGCCTGCTCTTGTCCCACTGTGTTAAAAAAGCAATGAGTACGCCCAGTAAAACAAATATCATTCCCCCTGACACAGGCTCAAGTTCGAGATATGAAATACAGACAACCCATTTTATTATGGTACCTTCCAGTTCACGTGAGGATCTTGGAAAATCAAATGACCCATTAGGGGAGATTTAATAAAACTGGAGCACTCAGAATCTGGTGCAGCTGTGCATGGTAGCCAATCAGCTTCTAACTTCACCTTGTTCAATTAAAGCGGAGTTTCAGCCTGTATTAAAACAAATTAAAAGTCAGCAACTACAAATGCTGTAGCTTCTGACATTTAATATGAGGACACTTACCTGTCCAGGGAGCCCATGGTGTCAGCACCCGAAGCCGACCTCTCCAGGAGCTCCAGGTGCAGGCGCCGGAATCCTTATTAAGGGAAACAGGTAGTGAAGCCTTGCAGTTTCCTACTGCACATGCACAAGTCGCACTGTGCTTTTTGATGGTTCCACTGTCTTCTGAGACCTGTGTGTGTGTCTCCCAGAAATCAGTGGGGGGGGGGGGGGGCGAGGAGGAGGGGCTGCAAATGACATAGCCCGCTGCAGCGCCCTTACACAGAAGTGGGAGCGGAAAAGTGCCAAATGTGGCACCAGAGGGGGGCAGGAAGCAGATAAGAGGACCTTCAACTTTTGGGTGACCCTCAGATTTAAGCTTTAACAATTGGTTTCTATGCAGAGCTGCATCAGATTTTACACGCTCTAGTTTTAGTAAATCAACCCCGTAATGTTTTAACTCTCAGGAACTCTAAAAGCAGATATTTGCCCTTCCAATCTCAGCTCAACCCATAAACAGTGACTATGGGCTTTCACTCTTCCAGTTGGGTTTCTAATGTAGACTTGAACTAAAAAAAAAAAAAGAAGAAGATTTTGTATCTTATAGGAAACAGAGATGTTAATTGTGCCTAAGCAAAAATCTGACAAATCTACCATTTGTCTTGAATTCCTCCTGAAAATAAGCAGTGCCCTTCCTATCTGGTATTTTGTCTAGGCATTCCTGTTCTGTAGCCTTATAACTGTTTACCTGCAGTATGAGATCATCTAAAGCAGGGGTCCCCAATCCCCAGGCCAAGGACAGGTGCCGATCCATGGCATGTTGATGGCCAGTCAAATGGAAATGGCAGGAAGTGAGCGGCGACTGCTGTCCACAAATGCCCATCGTAGATCGCGCTTGCCGCTCACTTCATGCTGTGAAGCCATGCCTTTATGTCCTCTCCCGGCTCCTCCGCCCAACAGAGCGATGTCATCCTATCAGCAGGGCAAGGGGCAGGAGGAGCTGCAGATCGGAATTGAAAGCTCCTCCAATCCCCTGCCCTGTTGATAGGATGACATCATCGGGTGGACAGGGGAGCCAAGAGAGGACACACAGACTGATCACAGCCTCTGCCCTGCTAAAGGTAGGAGTCGTGTGCAGGGGCGACAGACATTAGCGACGTGTGATATTAGAGAGGAAAGTGAGGGGGGGGGGGCAGACTACAGGTGCACTGTGATGGAGGAGGCTATGATTGCTAGGGGCACTGTAATGTAAAGGGACTGCACTGTAAAGGGGTGCTGTAATCATTACATTGCCACTTTACAGTGCAGTTTCATTTTATATCACAGTGCCCCCTTAAAAATCACAGTCCCCTTTACATTACAGTGTCCCCTTTACATCACAGTGCCCCCTTTAGAGAGCAGTCCCCATTATATTATTGTAAAAGGGCACTCTGATATAAAAGGGACTTCACTGTAAAGGGGCACTGTAATGTAAAGGGAGGCTGTGATGTGAAGGGGAACTGTGTCAGGAGCCCCTACCAAGTACAGACCCCCCTCGTGCAGCCGATTGCCCAGTTGCTGGCGGCACGGGCCCATCGTTAGCACAGCACCATGCCCAAAAAATATGGGGGAGGGGGGTAGATGGGGGGCTAGATGACCCACAGGGACCCAGAAGGGGGGGAGGGTGCCTAACAGGGAGGGGAACCCAGGGGTTTGACTATCCCATGGGGGGGTCCATGTCCATCCCAAAACCCTCCAGGGGGAGAGGGGGGGACAGCTACTCACCATACCAGGAACCAGGCGGGCACCGCTCCAGACAGCACCTCCTCTCCATTGAAATGGGGGGGGGCTGTCAGCCAGGAGCAACACTGCAACACAGGCTGAGACCGGGTCGTATGCGACCTCACAAGGCATTTAACTAATAAGCCAGCCCCTGTCCGGTGGGGCTATGTCGCGGCCGAACTAACGCGGAGCTGAGATCTGCTCGTACTCGCTGGCCAGACTGGATGACCACTGGATCTAGATCATCCAGCCCCTCGCCAGTCAACTGTTTTTGCAGTTGACTGTAGATCTCACAGGAAAAAACCCAAGAAAAAAAAAATTCTATCTAAAAAGAAACAAAAAGGCAGGACCAGAGACCCCAGCAAGGAACTAGGTCCTTACTCCTGACTAGGCAGAAAAAAACTGAGTACGTATAGCAGAGAGAGGGAATATACCCCCTGGGACTGCCCATAGGCATAGCCAGACTTTTTTTCTGCCTATTGTCCTATACCTGTAGGGGGCAGTATAACCCAATGGTTAAGAAGATCTGGAGCTGTGTCCGTCAATGAATGAAAAAGAAAAATGTTTTTTTAAATGTCGTGCAACGTTACGCATCAAGAATCGCATGCAAAGTTGCATCACAGTGCGGACCGGGGCTTAAGTTTTAGAGTTATTTTCTTACCTAAAAAAAGTGGCGTTGTTTCGTCATTGGTCAGGTCGCTGGGATCAGCGCCAGCTCGAAGGAGAAGTTTAGCACATTGCACACTCCCACACTTGGCTGCAAGATGCAGTGCGGTTTCACCTTCAAATGTCTTTGATTTGATATAGGACTTGGATGAAGCTGTCGGGAGGAAAAGTGTGTATTATTAGTAAGTTGCAAATACAAAGATACAAAAGTCACAACATGCGATTCCCCAAATGCTGCGATCTAGGGTGGGTTACAGTGGTATTTATCCCTGAATATCAAGTGAACAACACAAATGCGCTGTCTAGGCTGCTCTCTGAAAAAGACAATGAGATGTGTTCCCAAGAGCAGTTTAGGAAAACTAAGAAAACTAACTGTAGACTGACCCTTTATGTGACAATATCACCCAGACTGACCCTTTATGTGACAATATCACCCTGATTAAAGTGCTTACCTGCTCTGTGCAATCGTTTTGCACAGAGCAGCCCCGATTCTCTTCTTTTGGGGTCCTCCGCCAGCACTTCAGGCCCCTCCTCTGTAACCAGATTGGATTGATAGCAGCGGGAGTGATTCTCTCCCGCTGCTATTAATCTGTCCAATGAGGAGAGAGACAGCGGCGAGAGCCGCTGCGCTGTTGTACATCGCTGGATCCTATCGGCTCAGGTAAGGAAAAGGGGGGATCTGAGGGGCAGCTGCAGCCCCAAAGGTTTTTGCATAGAATGCATTAAAGGGGAAAAAGGCTTCATTCACACCTAGGTGATTTGAATCGCAGGTGGAATCACGTGACACTTTTGCGATGCCATAACTTCTTAATGGCACCCCATTTGCAGGGCGATTTTGCCGCGACGCGTGAACCTTGATGCTCAAAAAGTATGATTGGTTACTATGCAGAGCTTATCCAAATTCTGAACTCTCCAGTTTTAGTAAATCAACCCCTTAGGCCCCTTTCACATGGGCTGTCCAATCAGGTCCGCCTGTCAGTTGTTCGGACCTTGCAGTCTCCCCAATGGAGCGGCGGATGTCCGCTGACACATCCACCGCTATCCGACCCTGCCTGCAAAATCCAGATGGAAAGTGGTCCTATTTTCCATCCGTCTGGTGGATCAGATAGGATCGGATGGAATCGGACAGGCGGTCCGTTTCCATTCGCTTTCCCCAAAGAGGAGAGCGGGACTGAATCTATGGACCTGTCATCCGCCTGCTCAGCGGGAATCAGCGGAGCGATCCCCCCGCTGAGCAAGTGGATTCCAAAAAACGGATGTGCGTTTTTTCCTGAGTTTCTGGTGTGTTTTGCAACAGTGAAAAAAGGACATTTGAAACCTGGGAGTCCACCACCGGTAACCCCCACTGACCAGTGACAATCTCGTCAAAATAAGCGGGGAAGGGAAACACTTTAATCGCTCTGGATGGCCTGCGGGTGCCAAATTGCACCGGAGTAGCCAACGCAGCATCCGCTGCATCCTCCATCTTTAAAGTTTCTCGCACTGACACAATCAGTGCTTCTACCAGCACTCATGCGCGGAGGTGGAAGAGGAATCATTCTCACTATCCGAGCACTTTAGGTGCGTGGATGCAGACACCGTGAGGGAGGCCAGTTCAGCCTCCGAGTGGAGGCAGATGAGATAGGTAAAGGCGGAAGGCGCTTTTTGCCAGGCCTTTTCTGCAAGACCAGGTCCACTTTAGACACTAATGACTGAAGGACCGCCGTCATGGCGGCCATAGCCGAGAGGGCTCCCGAGGATCCCCCCCCCCCCGCCTCAGAGTGGGTCCAGTGGTGAGATGTGTTCTGCAGGCTCTATATACCCTGGAGCCACAGTGATATCTTTGCACCAATACAGGGAAAATCACCTATGTATATATGCAATACAATATATATATATATATATATATATATATATATATATATATATATATATATATATATAGGACCATATACCATAGGCAGTGAAATCATCCCCCCGCAGTACTGACACCCGTGGGACTGCAAGTCCCAGCACCACTGCATGAGAAGGGAACAGGCCTGGAGATATCACCCAGGACTCACCACCGCCACGTCTTAGCCGAAAAATGAGAGGAGAGAGCGCAAATCCGCAGCACACCGATCCCAGGAAACAGGAATCGGCCGTGCAGACACTAGAGTCCACTGCCCCCGTGCCACTCTGCGCAGCTACAAGAAAATGGCCGCCACTGCGGTCTATGAAAAGCATCTCCAACATGGCCACCGATCACCAGAAACACTAGAAAATGGCGGCGCCACCCATGGCACGCGGTAGCCAGCCAGGGAGCTGTCCGGCACCTCAAACAGGCATCCGGCTGCTCACCGCAAGGAGTGCACCGGATGCAGCTGAAAGTTCACCTCACCAGATCAGTCCTTCACATCACTGAAGAGACAGAGATAGACACAGTACACACACCAACCACCCACCATCCTGGGCAAGCCCCTACAGAGGAGGGTAAGGGGAAGATGTGGGAGGGAAGGACCCAGGAGACCTACCAACCCCAGGAGGACCTCGCAGTCACCTCAGAGTGAGTATGGGGCACTACTCAACATACCTTAGGAGCCAGGCGGGGTTCACTCTGAGCAGACCCTCTCCCCATCTCAGCACGGGGGTGCTGCGGCACAGGGGCTCCCTCCAGTGGGACCCTGTTGCTGCTGACCAAGCGCAGAGCTGAGGCCTGCCCGTGCATGATGGCCAGACTGGGACGACCGTAAGGATCTAGGATATCCAGTGCATCACCCAGTCCAGCAGTTGATTGCACTCCTCACAGGAACAACTTGATTGTAGAAGAAGAAACAAAGAAAACAATAAAAGAAAAAAATCAGTTTAAAAAGTAAAAAAAGTGCCAGGAACAGAGATACCAGCAAGGAGCTAGGTCCTTACTCCTGACTAGGCAGAAAAAAACTAGGATCCTAGAGCAGGAGTATACCACCTGGGACTGCTCCATAGGTGTAGATAAGCTTTGTTAACCCTTTTCCGCCTAATGTCCTACTCCTAGGAAGAGAAGCATTAACCCATCCGTCTAATGAAGATATGAAGCGGTGTGCGTCAATGAACGAAATAGAAATCCCAAGCAGTGTCAAACATAAGGGGTGGGAACAGCAGAAAAAAACTTCCCCAAGGGTAAACATAGCCAACTTGGAGCTCAACTGTCAACAACTGGAGCTCACCTGAAAAAAAACACCCTCAAAGGAGGACAAGTCCTCTAAACAGAAGCCTGCAAAACTTAGCGACCAAAAGAAGCATCCGCACATGCCAACACATCGACTTTATAAAACTTTGTGAATGTGTGTACAGATGTCCAGGTAGCCGCCTGCAAACCTGCCATCACTGCCGCCTGATGACAGAAGGCCCAGGAGGCACTAAGCACCCAAGTAGAGTGGGGGTTGACAGGAAAAGGAAGAACCTGACACTTAATAGAATAAGCCTGAACCACAGTCTGTCTGATCCATCTGGAAATGGTTGCAGCAGAAGCAGCCAGCCCCTAGCAAGGTTCATCCGTGAGGACAAATAGTGAGTCTGATTTCCTAAAAGACTCTGTAGCTGCCAGATACACCCTTATTGCCCGAACCACATCCAGGCAGTACAAAGCAACTTCCTTAGGATGCTTAGGCTTGTGACACAGGGAGGGCAACACAATGTCTTCATTCAGATGAAAGTCAGAGACGACCTTCGTAAGGATCGACAAGACATGGACGCAGAACCACCTTATCCCTGTGAAGGACAAGACAACGCTGCCAGTTCAGACACCCTGCACGCCAAAGTAATGGCCACCAAAAGGGCCACCTTCTGAGACAATGTAAGCAGGGGAATCTCCTGAATATTTTCAAAGGGAGGCTTCTGAGGAACTGACAACACCAAATTGAGGTCCCACACCGGCAATGGAGACCGCACTGGAGGAACAAAGTGTCCCACGTCCTGGAGAAAAGTATGCACCAAGGAGTGTGTGGCCAACGGACGTTGAAAGAAAACCGCCAAGGCCGAGACCTGGCCCTTGATGGTACTCAGGGCAAGGCGCTGCACAACCACTCGTTGGAGGAAAGCCAAGATTAGAGCCACCGAAAAGGAACGAGAACGAGGGTGAACCAGTCTTCCGCGTACAATGGTAATTCTTCCTAGAAGTAGATTTTCTAGCTTTTAACAGCGCAGAAATCACTGAGTCAGAAACCCTCTGTCCTTCAGCACCTGGCTTTCAAACAGCCAAGCTGTCAAAGCCAGCGACTGTAAAGCAGGATGTAAGATTGGCCCGTGGGACAACAGATCTTCCCTTAGAGGGAGTCTCCAAGGAGCATCAGCGACCAGCCTTACCAGATCAGCGTACCAAGACCAGCAAGGCCAGTCTGGAGCTACTAGGATGACCAGAATCCTTTCTGCCTCAATCTTGCGTAGTAGTCTCGGCAGAAGCTAGAGAGGAGGAAAGGCATAAATCAGATGATACTGACTCCAAGGAGCCACTAAAGCGTCTGTAGAAATTGTAGCAATGGCTAGAGGATCCCGAGACTGTGCCACAAACATCTGAACCTTCCTGGTGAGGCAAGAGGCCAACAGATCCACCTCTGGAGTACCCCACCGGAGACACAACTGATGAAACACCTCTGGATGAAGAGACCATTCTCCCTGGTCTAACGCCTGTGGACTGAGATAGTTCGCTTGCCAATTTTCAACCCCTGGAATGTGCACAGCAGAGAGGGCTGGAACAAATCTTTCTTTCTGCCTACCTTAGAATGCCAGCTACTTCCTGAACCGTCAGAACACTTCTTATGCCCTCTTGGTGATTGACATAGACCACGGCCGTGGCATTGTCCGACTGAATCAGCAACGGACACCCCTGGAGATGACTTGTCCAATGATTCAGACAAGGTCTGATTGCTCAGAGCTCCAGTACATTGATTGGTAGTCTGGATTCTTCCTGAGACCAGACCCCCTGAGCACAATCTGTACACTAGTTTGAGACAACAAAATGTGCTTTCCACTACCATCTCCGCCCTAAATACTAAAACTAATATTAAGAGTGCCCAAAAGAGATTTATTTGCAAATCATTAGATTTAGCGATGAGCAACAATTACTTTTGGCAGCAAGGTTCATGTTAAAACCAAATCAAAGGGGTAGCTATGGGTGCTAAGTACGCACCTAGTGTGGCAAATATTTTACTAGGAGTGTGGGAAGAAGAGGCCATTTTCTCCAGGCCAGAGCCCTCTTTACAGCTTTATAAGAGGTATATTGATGACCTCCTGGTCCTCTGGAGCGGGTCAGAGGACTCGCTCAGAGAATTCATTGAGAGAATAAATCATAACAAATATAGTCTAATCTTTACTGCCACATGGAGTAAACAGGAAGTGCATTTCTTAGACCTAACCCTGGAGAAATGTGCTAACACTATTAACACAAAAACCTTCTTTAAAGAAACCGATAAAAACAGCTATATATACACAGTGCCTTGCGAAAGTATTCGGCCCCCTTGAACTTTTCGATCTTTTGCCACATTTCAGGCTTCAAACATAAAGATATAAAACTGTAATTTTTTGTGAAGAATCAACAAGTGGGACACAATCATGAAGTGGAACGAAATTTATTGGATATTTCAAACTTTTTTAACAAATAAAAAACTGAAAAATTGGGCGTGCAAAATAATTCAGCCCCCTTCAGTTAAAACTTTGTAGCGCTACCTTTTGCTACGATTACAGCTGTAAGTCGCTTGGGGTATGTCTCTATCAGTTTTGCTCATCAAGAGACTGAAATTTTTGCCCATTCCTCCTTGCAAAACAGCTCAAGCTCAGTGAGGTTGGATGGAGAGCGTTTGTGAACAGCAGTTTTCAGTTCTTTCCACAGATTCTTGATTGGATTCAGGTCTGGACTTTGACTTGGCCATTCTAACACCTGGATATGTTTATTTGTGAACCATTCCATTGTAGATTTTGCTTTATGTTTTGGATCATTGTCTTGTTGGAAGACAAATCTCCGTCCCAGTCTCAGGTCTTTTGCAGACTCCATCAGGTTTTCTTCCAGAATGGTCCTGTATTTGGCTCCATCCATCGTCCCATCAATTTTAACCATCTTCCCTGTCCCTGCTGAAGAAAAGCAGGCCCAAACCATGATGCTGCCACCACCATGTTTGACAGTGGGGATGGTGTGTTCAGGGTGATGAGCTGTGTTGCTTTTGGGCCAAACATAACGTTTTGCATTGTTGCCAAAAAGTTCGATTTTGGTTTCATCTGACCAGAGCACCTTCTTTCACATGTTTGGTGTGTCTCCCAGGTGGCTTGTGGCAAACTTTAAACGACACTTTTTATGGATATCTTTAAGAAATGGCTTTCTTCTTGCCACTCTTCCATAAAAGGCCAGATTTGTGCAGTATACGACTGATTGTTGTCCTATAGACAGAGTCTCCCACCTCAGCTGTAGATCTCTGCAGTTCATCCAGAGTGATCATGGGCCTCTTGGCTGCATCTCTGATCGGTCTTCTCCTTGTATGAGCTGAAAGTTTAGAGGGACGGCCAGGTCTTCGTAGATTTGCAGTGGTCTGATACTCCTTCCATTTCAATATTATCGCTTGCACAGTGCTCCTTGGGATGTTTAAAGCTTGGGAAATCTTTTTGTATCCAAATCCGGTTTTAAATTTCTCCAAAACAGTATCTCGCACCTGCCTGGTGTGTTCCTTGTTCTTCATGATGCTCTCTGCGCTTTAAAACGGACCTCTGAGACTATCACAGTGCAGGTGCATTTTACGGAGACTTGATTACACACAGGTGGATTCTATTTATCATCATTAGTCATTTAGGTCAACATTGATTCATTCAGAGATCCTCACTGAACTTTTGGAGAGAGTTTGCACTGAAAGTAAAGGGGCTGAATAATTTTGCACGCCCAATTTTTCAGTTTTTTATTTGTTAACAAAGTTTGAAATATTCAATAAATTTCGTTCCACTTCATGATTGTGTCCCACTTGTTGTTGATTCTTCACAAAAAAAATTACAGTTTTATATCTTTATGTGTGAAGCCTGAAATGTGGCAAAAGTTTGAAAAGTTCAAGGGGGCCGAATACTTTCGCAAGGCACTGTACCAACAATAAGTTGCCATCATCCCCAATGACTGGGAGCTATCCCTAAAGGGCAATTTATGCGCATTCGACGCAATTGCAGGAAGGATGAAGACTACGATGTTCAGTCTAACATACTTATGGATATAGGTTTGCTGCGAAAGGGTACAACCGATGTGAAATACAAAAAATAAGAGACAATGTGAAAAGAATTTCACGGAAAGACCTGTTGGGTAAGAGGAACAAGAAACATGGTAATAAAGGAGAACTAGCCATTCTCACCAACTTTAACCGAGACTACAAACATGTAGAAGCCATTGTACGCAAGCATTGGCCTATTCTCAAAAAAGATAGAACTCTTAATTCTATCCTTCCAGCTAAACCCCTCTTCATATACCTTAAAGTTCAGAATTTGAGACATAATCTAGCTCCAAATGTTCCAGATCCCCCCAAAAAGGTAGTCACCTTTTTGTACCAAAAAGGTTTTTATCCCTGTAAAAGGTGCAAAGTATGCAGAACCACAAAAAATTACAAGAAATTGGCACAATTTAAATCACATACCACTGGCTGAGTCTATAATATTAAAAAGTTCATATCCTGTCACTCCACTCATGTGACATACCACCTATAGTGTCCATGTGTGCTTCAATATACCGGAAAAAACTACCCGTAAACTTAAGGTCAGAATTAATGAACATCTTAACATTAAAAAGGGGTATCCCAAACACAGCTTGTCGAATCATTTTTGACTATACCACAACCGAGATCCGAGTTGTTTATCTGTTTGCGGTATTGACAAGATAGAGTCCCATTGGAGGGGAGGTAATTTAACACAGAGAATTTCCATGAATGAAACAGAGTGGATTTATCGGTTAAATACCTTGCACCCCTTAGGTTTAAATATGGATATTGATTTAAATTGTTTTATTTCTAATTATTAATCTTTAATTAATCATTTACTTTACTCCCTACGCCCTCAATTATTTATCAGTTTAATATACCATAAAATTTATTTTCTAATAAAGGATATTTATTATTAATTCTATTATTAATAATTTAATTTATCATTTCTAGTTATTTATTTAAATTAAAATGATCATTTAATTTAATTCCAACTGATCAATCAATTAATTTACTATACCACTATCTACTGAATTTGATTATTGTAGTACGTCCTATTTATTTTAATACATATTTCCTATGTTTCTATTAATTTATATTAACTATAAATTCATGTACTGTTTAATTGTAACATATTGGTTTTAATTATTATGTTTTAATTTACCTTTTATTGGGATACTTTACCCTCATGTAATAAACCTATCCTTGCCCCGTTAGAAGTATCATATTCATTTAGCCCTAGTTTAAATTTAAATATATGCCCGGTTTTAATTATCTTTTTATATATTCACAATGTTCTGTTAAGGGCACGAAGGTTCTATCAATCTAAAGCTATTGCCCTTCTTCCAGGTGGGCGTGCCTAGTCGAGTAACGGAGGCAGATTGGTTGTTCAATGAGGCTGGCTAGTATTTATATCTAATGATATGAGTGCGATCACATGACCCTTGATGACGACTGCTATGTGCTGATGAAACGCGTCGGGGTGTTTGATCGCAACCACGCCACTACGCCACTTCCGGGTCCAGGTGGAACGCAATTGGAACGCGGAAGCGGCGTTCCGACCTGGAATCCACGGCTTGTTTTCTCTGAATGTCGGTTTAAAGAAACTGTCATGTCAGTGCATCCGCTTTTATTTAATAAACCTTTACATACTTATTTCACCATGAGAGCCCTCCTTCTTCTTTTTACCATGCCAATCGAGAGTTATATTTCCTGGCTTTGAGGAGACCCCCAGGTGGATGATGTATATTGGTTGGAGCTACTTACTGGAGATTGAACCACTCATTTTCGCCCGCTAATTAAACTGTCTACAACTTTTGAATCTCAGCCTGAACCGACCCCCTATAACTAAGGAGTCCGTTCATTCTGGTAAGCATTTTTGTGCACACCGGGTGGTCCTGTGTCTTGGTGAAGGTGTTGGAGAGCCAAGAAATGCCATAACAAGATCTTTTCAGAGACTCTATTTGATTATAGGATGGTGTTATTGGATTAAATCAATCTGTTTTATGGTCCCACACACCAATATCTGATTGGATCTCATTTTGCACATTGCACTTTAATTTCACTATTGGACTATTGGACCATTCATCCTCTTACAATTTATTGATTGCATTATTTAATTAATTATGTACATATTGCACTGGATTAGAGTACTTTAACTGTGTATTTTTTCTGAGTTTTATTTATTTATTACACATGAATTAAGTGCATCACACACACATATGTGCACCTGGTAATTATCCTTGATTGTTTATCATGTTTTTTTGGTATTTGCACTTGGTAACTAACTAGTACTGCTTATATATAATTTGAGAGTATTTTTTTGCACACAACACTAAAGTGTATGAGATTGGTTGAGCGCAGCTATTATATATTATTATATAATTTTTTACCATTCATTACGTTTTCACGTTTATGTTGCGGCTCCCAACTAGGGTTTATTTCCTTGCAATTCACATTTTTGGATTTATCCAACTTTAATATTTACTGTTTTCCACTGGGCGGGTACAGTTGGTGCTTAACACCAATTCTCTTTCCCAAGCCTTATTATAGGTTTACCTATAGGTACAAGTTATAGAGGGGGGTTTACAACCACTTTAAAATGTATGTATACAGACCTATTAATAAGGCTTTATTATTTCCCCTACCTGAGCTAATTAGCAGCTGTAAACACTGAGCCGAGTTGGAAAAAGCTGCTTCATGGATCGGCATCCATCCTCGGTTATCAGGCACATCCACGCTGCATCCTTTTTTAATTAGGTTCCTCAAAGATCTTATATCACCTCTCCGAGCCACATGTCCGACAGAAGAACATCTATCAGTATACGCCTCTGAGAAATCCATTTCCACCTGTACACAAGACAGAAGTTCAATAACTAAAATGCCAGAGCCGAGCGGCCAGTTAACTTTTCTCAGCTCTTAACAATAATGTGGATGAAAGAGAACAGGAAGGGACGTGAGGGATTTAGGGAAAAAAATAAAAAATAAAACAGCATCAGCTTCTTCCTGCCTGATGAAATACATAAATTATTAGTATGGGGCCGTGCTGCCAGCAGGTAGCAAATATTCCCATCTGAGACTTAACCAATTTATAAACAAATCTTATACTAAATTATATATATATATATATATATATATATATATACACACACACACACATATACACTATTGGGACGCCTGCCTTTACACACACATGAACTTTAATGGCATCCCAGTCTTAGTCTGTAGGGTTCAATATTGAGTTGGCCCACCCTTTGCAGCTATAACAGCTTCAACTCTTCTGGGAATGCTGTCCACAAGATTTAGAAGTGAGTCTATGAGAATGTTTGACCATTCTTCCAGAAGCGCATTTGTGAGGTCAGGCTACTCGCTCCTGACTCCTGCACTCTGCGTTACTCTCACCTGACCTCTGTACTCTGGGTTACGCACTCCTGGCCTCTGCACTCTGGGTTATTTACTCCTAGCACCTGCACTCTGCGTTACTTTTCCTGACCCATGCACTCTGCATTGCTTACTCCTGACACCTGCATTCTGCGTTGCTTAATGCTGACCCCTGCACTCTGCCTTGCTAACTCCTTTCCCCTGCACTCTGCGTTGCTTACTCCTGACCCCTGCACTCTGCTTTCCTCCCGCCTAACCCCTGCACTCTGCTTTACTCCCGCCTGACCCCTGCACTCTGCTTTCCTCCCGCCTGACCCCTGCACTCTGCTTTCCTCCCGCCTGACCCCTGCACTCTGCTTTCCTCCCGCCTGACCCCTGCACTCTGCGTTACTTACTAATGACCCCTTGCGTTACTCCCCCCTGACCTCTGCACTCTGTGTTACTTAATCCTGACCCCTGCACTCTCCATTACTTACTCCTGACCCTTGCACTCTGTGTTACTTAATTCTGACCCCTGCACTCTGTGTTACTTAATCCTGACCCCTGCACTCTGTGTTACTTAATCCTCACCCCTGCACTCTGTGTTACTTAATCCTGACCCCTACACTCTCCATTATTTAATCAAATTAAAAAATATCATACCATACAATAAATCGCAATGTGCAGTAAACATATTCAGAACAGTACAAATGAGTGTATAATAACATTGGCTCATAGCCGTGCAAAAAAATATCATAAAAATTTAGAAAGATAAAGTGCAAGAAGTGACAATCCACTGTAAATGTGAATGGGGAGCTGCCTCTATTGCAACAGTCCAAACATACGGTTAGGAATGGAGTCCACTTCAACCAAAGATGTCTTAATCCAAAAAAGGGGTCACCAGAATGTGTTCATCCACCAACCGGGAGGGGAAGAGAATACTATTACCGGAATTAGTGGACTTTACTGCCAGCGGCAAAGATTAGATCAAGCATGGAACTGGAGCATGGATAATAATAATCTCTGATTGGCTGACATCAATCCTTTTCCTTTTTATCAGGTCCCTTCTAGTGGATCACGGACTCAGATAACCATATAAGAAAAAAAGTCCACTCTGCCGCCACTTCCAGCAATGTCTCCTCTCTACTTCCTGTCTGTAGGTGACATCACTTCCTGTCTGTACCTGACTTTTTGCTGCTGGCAGTTGAGTCCACTAATTCCGGTAATAGTATTTTCTCCCCCTCCCGGGTGGTGGATGAACACGTCCTGGTGACCCCTTCTATGGATTAAGACATCTTTGGTTGAAGTGGACTCTACTCCTAACCATTTGTTTGGACCGTTGCAACAAAGGCAGCTCCCCGTTCACATTTACAGGGGATTGTCACTTCTTGCACTTTATCTTTCTAAATTTTCATGATATTTTTTGCACGGCTATAAGCCAATGTTATTATACACTCATATGTACTGTTCTGAATAGGATTACTGCACTTTATCATATTTTTTAATTTGTTTGTTTAATAAGGACACTTGTTTATATAGGCTGACCTGTTCATACATGCCAGGTGGTAGTAACGCAGAGTGCAGGGTTCAGGAGTAACTAACACAGAGCGCAAACGTCAGGTGGGAGTAACGCAGAGTGCAGGGGTCAGGTGGGAGTAACGCAGAGTGCAGGGGTCAGGTGGGAGTAACGCAGAGTGCGGGGGTCAGGTGGGAGTAACACAGAGTGCGGGGGTCAGGTGGGAGTAACACAGAGTGCGGGGGTCAGGTGGGAGTAACACAGAGTGCGGGGGTCAGGTGGGAGTAACACAGAGTGCGGGGGTCAGGAGTAACTAACACAGAGCGCAGACGTCAGGTGGGAGTAACGCAGAATGCAGGGGTCAGGTGGAAGTAAAGCAGAGTGCCTGGGTCAGGTGGAAGTAACGCAGAGTGCCGGGGTCAGGTGGAAGTAAAGCAGAGTGCCGGGGTCAGGAGGGAGGAACGCAGAGTGCGGGGGTCAGGAGGGAGGAACGCAGAGTGCGGGGGTCAGGAGGGAGGAACGCAGAGTGCGGGGGTTTGGAGGGAGGAACGCAGAGTGCGGGGGTCAGGAGGGAGGAACGCAGAGTGCAGGGGTCAGGAGGGAGGAACGCAGAGTGCGGGGGTCAGGAGGGAGGAACGCAGAGTGCGGGGGTTAGGAGGGAGTAACACAGAGTGCAGATATCTGGAGTAAAAAATGCAGAGTGAAGGGTTTAGGAGTAAGTAATGCAGAGTGCAGAGGTCATGTGCGAGTAATGCAGAGTGCAGGGGTCAGGAGCGAGTAACGCAGGGTGCAGGTGGGAGTAACGCAGAGTTCAGAGGTCAGGTGGGAGTAACGCAAAGTGTAGGGTCAGGAGCGAGTAATGCTGAGTGCAGGGGTCAGGAGCGAGCAATCCTGAACCCTGCATTGCTTACTCCTGACCCCAGCACTGCGAGTTGCTTACTCCTGACCCCTGCACTGCGAGTTGCTTACTCCTGACCCCTGCACTGCGAGTTGCTTACTCCTGACCCCTGCACTCTTCGTTACTCCCACCTGACCCCTGCAGTCTGTGATACTTCCTCCTGACCCCTGCACTCTGCCTTACTTCCTCCTGACCCCTGCACTCTGCCTTGCTCGATCTGACCCCTGCACACTCTGCATTACTCCCACCTGGCATGTATGAACAGGTCTTTCCAAAAGATAGAGACAGCACTCAAGGTGTTTTAAGATGAAATCAATCGAACTCCTTTATTCTTCATCAATACAGCAGACAGACAGTACAATGCACGAACAGACATGTCGGGTTGACGCGTTTCACGATGTAAATCGCTTATTCATAACCACACACGATGAGACTGGATGCTGGCAAACATTTATAGGTAGACTAAAGAGGTGATGGCCAGGAAATCTAATTTCTCGCACCTTGAGTTGATTGAAAAGAAAACAAAACAGGTGCGAGTTCGGCAATCCACAATCCCATAGTGAAGACAATTAATCACAAAAAACTCCCTCCCTCCATAAGGAGGGGGAAGTGCACATACAAATAATATAAAATCTTATGATAAACATAATCAAAACATAGAAAAACAACAGGCTGTGTATGAAAGAAGGATAACCGCATAAAGTATTATATTTTTATATATATAGTTTAACCTCTGGTGACAAAAAAGAGATGCAAATATAAAATAGCCGGGAACGTTGAAAAAAATCTCTCGGATTTATCGGTAGCTATATGGAGTCTACATGACATAAAGGATATCTGAGCAGATATTAATCCTATCAACAAACAATACCCGTGCATAGCCAAAAAACAGGTCTGCCTATATTAACAAGTGTACTTATTAGGGCTGCAACGACTTTTTGACTACGAAAATTCGTCGACGTGCGTGAAAGGCATTGACGCGTCACGCGTGACGTCACACGCCCCCTGCTTGCATTGCTGGCCGGGCCGCTGCATTGACTGGGGCTGCTGCAGGCTGCACTGCCCCGCCCCCCACTGCGCTCCAGTCCAGAGTGTCCGGCTCTTCTACGTCAGCCGCTGTGAGCGGCATGACGTCCCGGGGCCGCTGCGCCTGCGCATCAACTGAGCTGATTTTCTGTGGCTGCAGACTGCCGCCAACGCCGATGATCCCTCCCACTCCAGCAGCATCATGTGATCGCAGGTGAGCCTGAGGGGTCTACACTGGGAGGGGGGCTTACTAAGTGGTCTGTACTAGGTGGGAGGGCTTACTGAGGGGTCTGTACTAGGTGGGAGGGCTTACTGAGGGGTCTACACTGGGAGGGGGGCTTACTAAGTGGTCTGTACTAGGTGGGAGAGCTTACTGAGGGGTCTGTACTAGGTGGGAGGGCTTACTGAGGGGCCTGTACTGGGAGGGGGGATTACTGATGGGTCTGTACTGGGAGGGGGGCTTACTGAGGGGTCTGTACTGGGAGGGGGGCTTACTGAGGGGTCTGTACTGGGAGGGGGCTTACTGAGGGGTCTGTACTAGGTGGGAGGGCTTACTGAGGGGTCTGTACAAGGTGGGAGGGCTTACTGAGGGGTCTGTACTGGGAGGGGACTTACTGAGGGGTCTGTACTGGGAGGGGGCTTACTGAGGGGTCTGTACTAGGTGGGAGGGCTTACTGAGGGGTCTGTACTGGGAGGGGGCTTACTGAGGGGTCTGTACTGGGAGGGGGGCTTACTGAGGGGTTTGTACTGGGAGGGGGCTTACTGAGGGGTCTGTACTGGGAGGGGGGGCTTACTGAGGTGTCTGTACTGGGAGGAGGGGCTTACTGAGGGGTCTGTACTGGGAGGGGGGCTTACTGAGGGGTCTGTACTGGGAGGGGGGCTTACTGAGGGGTTTGTACTGGGAGGGGGCTTACTGAGGGGTCTGTACTGGGAGGGGGGGCTTACTGAGGTGTCTGTACTGGGAGGAGGGGCTTACTGAGAGGTCTGTACTGGGAGGGGGGCTTACTGAGGGGTCTACACTGGGAGGGGGGCTTACTAAGTGGTCTGTACTAGGTGGGAGGGCTTACTGAGGGGTCTGTACAGGGAGGGGGCTTACTGAGGGGTCTGTACTGGGAGGGGGCTTACTGAGGGGTCTGTGCTGGAAGGGGGCTTACTGAGGGGTCTGTACTGGGAGGGGGGCTTACTGAGGGGTCTGTACTGAGAGGGGGGCTTACTAAGGGGTCTGTATTAATTACAGGATTAATTAGCTAATGAAAAAACACTCAATTAAGCAAAAAAATTAAATAAAAATAATCGTTAGATTAGTCGACTAATCGTAAAAATAATCAATAGATTAGTCGAGAGACAAATTAATCGTTATTTGCAGCCCTAATACTTATTTAACAAACAAATTAAAAAATATGATGCCATAAAATAAATTGCAATGTGCAGTAATCATATTCAGAACAGGACATATGAGTGTATAATAACATTGGCTTATAGTCTTGCAAAAAATATCATGAAAATTTAGAAAGATAAAGTGCAAGAAGTGACAATCCACTGTAAATGTGAACGGGGAGCTGCCTCTATTGCAACGGTCCAAACATACGGTTAGAAGTAGAGTCCACTTCAACCAAAGATGTCTTAATCCAAAGAAGGGGTCACCAAGACGTGTTCATCCACCACCCGGGAGGGGGAGAGAATTCTATTACCAATTAGTGGACTTTATCTTTCTAATTTTTCATGATATTTTTTGCACGACTATAAACCAATGTTATTATACACTCATATGTACTGTTCTGTATATGTTTACTGCACATTGCCATTTATTTTATGGTATATTTTTTAATTTGTCTGTTTAATAAGTACCCTTGTTTATAAAGGCTGACCTTTCATACAGGCCAGGTACTTCTCACTAAGCACAGCACTTTATTGTCCATTTCTTTCTTACACAATATTGTATTGCAGTGCTAAAAGCTGTTCCTCTAAACTAGTAGCACAATCATTTTAGTTTTATAGTTACTCCCACCTGAACCCTGCACTCTACATTACTCCCACCTGACTCCTACACTCTACGTTACTCGCTCCTGACCCCTGCACACCACGTTACTTCCACCTGACCTCTGCACTCTGCGTTACTCCCAGCTGACCCTGCGTTACTCGCTCCTAACCCCTGCACTCTGCATTACTCGCACCTGACCCCTGCAGTCTGCGTTACTCCCACCTAACCCCAGCACACCACGCTACTCCCACCTAACCCCTGCACACCGTGCTACTCCCACCTGAACCCTGCACACCACGCTACTCCCTCCTGAACCCTGCACTCTGCCTTACTCCCTCCTGAACCCTGCACACCGCGCTACTCCCGCCAGAACCCTGCACTCTGCCTTACTCCCTCCTGACCCCTGCACTCTGCCTTACACCCTCCTGACCCCTGCACTCTGCCTTACACCCTCCTGACCCCTGCACTCTGCCTTACTCCCTCCTGAACCCTGCACTCTGCCTTACTCCCTCCTGACCCCTGCACTCTGCCTTACTCCCAACTGAACCCTGCACTATGCCTTACTCCCTCCTGACCCCTGCACTCTGCCTTACTCCCAACTGAACCCTGCACTCTGCCTTACTCCCACCTGACCCCTGCACTCTGCCTTACTCCCAACTGAACCCTGCACTATGCCTTACTCCCTCCTGACCCCTGCACTCTGCCTTACTCCCTCCTGACCCCTGCACTCTGCCTTACTCCCTCCTGACCCCTGCACTCTGCCTTACTCCCACCTGAACCCTGCACTCTGCCTTACTCCCACCTGAACCCTGCACTCTGCCTTACTCCCTCCTGTACCCTGCACACCGCGTTACTCCCGCCAGAACCCTGCACTCTGCCTTACTCCCTCCTGACCCCTGCATTACTCAATCTGACCCCTGCACACCGCGTTACTGCCACCTGACTCCTGCGTTACTCCCCCCTGAACCCTGCACTCTGCCTTACTCCCTCCTGAACCCTGCCCTAAGCCTTGCTCCCTCCTGAACCCTGCACTCTGCGTTACTCCCTCCTGAACCCTGCACACCGCGTTACTCCGACTTGACCCCTGCACTCTGCGCTAATCCGACCTGACCCCTGCACTCTGCGTTACTCCCTCCTGAACTCTGCGTTACTCCCATCTGACCCCTGCACTCTGCGTTACTCCCATCTGACCCTGTGTTAGAAGCCTCAAGAGCTTTCATTGGTCAGAACAGTCACATGACTGCACCGACCAATGAGAATTGCTTCTTTCTTCTGGTAAACCTTAAATGTACATCTCATTGGTCAGCGCGGTGGGTCACTGTGTCCAATGAGCGGTAGCCCTGGCAGTGACTGGGGCTGTGTATTGCGGGGTGTACGGACACCGGCAGCACCATGGACAGGGTATCCAGCGTTGGTTCACTCTTTCATCTTCCATAAGAAAGGTGAACTCACCCTTCCAAAACCACACACAGGACTGCTTGTCAGTCACAGGTCCGCCAATCCCACAGGTCCTCTTTACTGTTCCGACTCTGACGTCATCTGTACAGGCCCATCCACCGACCGATCACAACTCCCGCGCCGCTTCGTATCCCCGCTAGTCACGTGGCCAACCGAACCACGCCCCTACCCATTTCAGATCGAATGGACCGCTCACATTCACATCAGTTCTCTGTCATTCTTTTGTCTCTTATGTATAAAGTTCATTCAATAAAAAAAGAGTTCTCGGCGCTTCTACTACAAGTCCTGTGACGCTTTGTAGGCGCCGTCCTATCAGTGGGAGGGAAGGGGTAGGGGGCGGGGATTGGTGACAGGTGAGTGTGCGGAACAACGGAAGCAGCGTTCGGATAGAACAACTTAGAGCGCATGCGTCATGCGTTCCAACATGGCCGCCATGCGTTCCAACAGGTTTCCTAAAGTGACAGAACAGGAAGTAGCGGCAAACATCTTCTTACAGCCACGCAAGTCTTGAATTTTACATTTATTTTAGCAGTAAAATGACCTTATATACTGAATCACAGTATTACATTTGTAATAATATTGTATTCTAATAGGTAGAGCAAGAAACCTGCAGGTAGAAGGTGGCGACGGCCATATTGGTACACCCAGCACTGCTCAGCGACATACTGATTATATAGTGAAATTGACTATTTCACACGGTTGCGGTGAAATAGTCTATTTCAGTATATAAGGTGAGTTTACTGCTAAAATAAATGTAAAATTCAAGACTTGCGTGGGTGTAAGACGATGTCTGCCGCTGCTTCGTGTTCTGTCACATTGGGAAACCTATTGGAACACATAGCGGCCATGTTGGAATGCATGGTGCATGCGCTGTACGTTGTTCTTGTCTGAACGTCACTTCCAGTTGCAGAATCTGATAGGTAGCGGTATTCTGAAAGAACACCGGTGTCCTGTCAGAATACAGGAAGTGACGTTCACTTCCGTAGCGTTATTCTGATAGGACGCCCGCAGTGCTCCTGGTCCCTCCTCTCTCTATCGGCATGTCACCGGGCTCCAGACCTCTTTTGAATTGATTCTTTTCAGTGAACTGGATGAATCGGTTCATCTGACTGAATTGATTCATATGAAACAGTTCACTATTGACTAAATAGGAGACAGGTCTGGTAATATAATCCTAGGGTGAGAGAGCTCCGCTCCTCCCTGTAACCAATCAGCCGTCTCCCAGCACACTGACATGCCAGAACTGAAAACAAACTTATAACAGTACTGAATGTTCTATCAGAATAGCGCTACCCAGGGCTTTCTTTCAGCGGGAACGCGGGGGAACGCAGGTCCGGCACCTCCAGGACTGAATGTATGTAATGGCAAGAGATGCTGGAGGTGTGCTGGAGGGTCTGTTGATGCTGGCTAATAGGCAATCTATTGTTGCTGGAGGGGATCTATTTTTGCGGAGGATGGGGGTCTATGGTTGCTGAGGGGGGTCTACTGTTGCTCATGGGGGATGTATTGTTACTGGGGTGGGTCTTATGTTGCTGGTGGGTCAGTTGTTGCAGGGAGGGATTTATTGTTGAGGGAGAGGTCTTTGCCCCTTGCTGCTGGAGGGTCTATTGATGCTGGCTACTGGGTAATCTAGTTTTGCTGGAGGGGATCTGTTTGCGCAGAGGATCTATTGTTGCTGGGGAAGTCTGTTGTTGTTGGTGGGGTATCTATTGTTGCTGGAGTGGGTTTTATGTTGCAGGGCATCAATCATTGCTGGGAGGGATCTACTGTTGAGAGAGGGGTCTATTGTTGCTGGCTGCTGGAGGGTCTATTGATGCTGGCTGTTGGAAGTCCATTGTTGCAGGGGTGGATCTATTGTCACTGGGGTGTCCATTGTTTCTAGATCTATTATATTGCCTTTCTTGTTATTGTTAATTCTCTAAAAGGGGTGGTACTGGGAGGTGGGTAAGAGGTGAAACCAAGGAATGGTGCTCGGGGGTGAGTAGGGGACGGAGACAAGGGGTGACTCAGAAGGGAGGAGTTCCTGCACCTATTCTCTGAGAAAAAAAAGCCCTGGCGCTACCTATCAGATTCTGCAACCAGAAGTGACGTTCGGACGAGAACAACTTACTGCACATGCACCATGCATTCCAACATGGCCGCTATGAGTTCCAATAGGTGGTTTCTCAATGTGACAGAACACAAAGCAGCGGCGGACATCTTCTTACACCCACGCAAGTCTTGAATTTTACATTTATTTTAGCAATACAGTACAAACAAGCCTTTGAAGCAGCCGGGTCTCCCGGCGAAACCGGTCAGGCAGTCAGCCTGTACTTTAGGCCATCCCTGTTCTATTTCATCCCATGAATGTTAAACAAACAGCATCCATGGAAGCACATGGAACTTTCTGTGGAATCCTTCATCCTCCAATGAAAGGAATCAAGAGAAACACCTTCTTTCTAACAAACGATGAGTATCATCTAACACAGTTTTTTCCCAAAGACCAGGGCCGGATTAAGAGCATCATGGGCTTGGTGCTGAGGATTTTGAAGGGCCTTAAGGGCCGTGCCTTGGCATGCACCCAGAGGAGGAAGGGTGCAGCCATGCATGCCTAATTCCACATGGGATGCTGTCTCTGAAGCCCATAAACACATCCATGCATCGGCAACTGTCCCTCCTTGTCCGGCCTTCACGCTGTGTGGGGAGGTTCTGAGGGTGCTGCCTGGGGAAGCGAGCATAGAAGCCAGACTTCAGTGTTTACAAGTGACAGAAGAGCGGTAACAGTGAATATGGCCAACCTGGGGCCTATATAAAGGTAGGGGCCTGGAGCTGCAGCTCCAATAGCCCCTACGTTAATCTGGCCCTGCCAAAGACTATGGGTCATGTTACATGTTCATGTAGCAGGTTTTCCAGGCATGTTACCTGATGTGGGTCTGGCTGCGTATATGATGAACAAATGCTGCCAAACATTTATTTATGCAAATAAGTTTGCACACTTATTATTGTAGTGGATGCAGCTGTGTCCTTTTGAAACACTCAATATATATCCTGCTTTTTACCACGTGTGCCCCTCCGGCATATCTGTAAGTTCATTACTTATACATCTGAAAGTTCTTTATTTATACATCAGTACAGACATTGCACGTCAATCTGTGTGAAGGAGACACCATAAACTTTCTTGCAATCATGAACATTCATGTCTTTTGGAATGTCTCCTCTTGACCACAGGTTTTGCATGCTATTCTTGGATCACATATGTCATCAAAACTGAGTTTACATCTTCTACATACCTTTCTAATTTGAAGGGAGGGGTTTTATAGCTCCATCTTCAATTAGACATTCATTGGTTGCCACCGCATTAATTATTGATATGTGTGCATATCAGTTGGTCTCATCCGAGCGTCACTTCCGGTTGCAGAATCTGATACGTAGCGGTATTCTGTTAGAACACTGAATCAAGAGTAGAGATGAGCTTGGGCGCGTTCGAGTTTGTACGTGCCCGATCCCGCCAGGAAGTGAACACTGCACTCCACCAATCACAGGCAGTGAGACATTTCCCGATCTGTGCAGCTTCGGATCCGGAAATGTCTCAGTGCCTGTGATTAGTGGAGTGCTGTGTCGGCTTCCTGGCGGGATTGGGTACGTACGAACTTGAACACGCCCGAGCTCATCCCTGATCAAGAGTACACCAGTTACTGAGTTAAATCGGAGTTCTGGCCTCGGGGGTGAATTTTAGATAAAAATACCCCCGGGACAGTCAGGGCTAGTACATTCCATAATGAATATCCTCTGATCTGTCCCGGGTCGCACTTACCTTTTAGAAGAGATACTTACCTTGAAATTTTCTTCTCCAGCGCTGCCATCTTAGGTGTGGGCAGCTGAAGCCAGCGCATCCTCTTCTGCCTCCTCTTCGGTGACGTCGGAGTCCCAGAATGCCCTGCACCAGCCCTGCTCGTCACTTCCGGTGCAGGGGGGGGGCATCCCTGCACAGCTTCTGGGCATGCCCAGAAGCTGTTTAGCAGGGAATGCCGCGCCTGCACCGGAAGTGACGAGCGGGGCCGGTGCAGGCACATTGACTCCTGGGAGCGATGACGTTCAGCTCCCAGGAGTCATCGCAAGCCGGAAGTGACGGAGCGGGCCGCGGCCGCAGAGGGAGGAAGTGGAAGAAAGGTGAGTATATTTTCTTCTAAAACAAGGTAAGTGAACAAAAAAAAAAATGGGGAGCATCCATTTCTTTTTCAGGTGACCCTCAGCAAGCGGATGGGGCAAAATCGATTTTTTTAGATTTTGAGGCCGGAACTCCGCTTTAAAGAATTGTGACATATGAGTCAGTCTTGGTTAGAACTGAGTACACTGAAAGAATCATTCACCACCAGTAGAACAATACAACAAATCAATGATCAGGTAACAGCAGTGATAAGGCATAGACAGTGGGGACACAGAGTCTGAATGAGAGGAGATCCTCATTTAGATTTAAAAGCCTGTACAGGACATCGGTTTGGAATTACCATGAATTATGTTTCTAGAATTTCATACTTGCCAACTGTCTCTTTTTTCCTGGGACAGTCCCTGCAAATAGGAGCCTGTCCCAGGTAATTTATATTGTCCCTGGAATCGCCTGTTAATTCGGGCTGCCCGTAAATGTTACGCAGAAGTAGTGCAGCCGAATGGGAGACTTATTCCGACTCTGCTACTGTGGCCTTAAATTTGAAATTCCCTTTTTAGTTTCCTGTAATTCTCTCTATATTGGGTAGACTCTATAATATGATAAGTAGGCGAGATTAATTATGCAGAGTGGGCGGAGCTTCAGGGAAGTGGGTGTGGTAAGTAATTGATAGCTGTGCTGCAAAGTGTCCCTGGAAATTTTTTTTAAATGTTGGCAACTATGGAATTTTTGATAGTTGACTCAGATGTTTGTGGCATCATCAATCATCGTTTATCTACAGGTGCATGTCCTATGCACGTTTATTTACATGCAGATATTGGATCGGTGGGAGATGGTTTTCATTTTTATTTTATAATTTTTTAATTTTTTTATCACTTTTTTATTTTTTCACTTAACAGGACCCTATGTGATAGTTTGTAGAGGTGACAGGTTTTCTTTATGACATCTGGAGTCTGTTATATGATCATAAGAGTATAGGATTGTGCTCCGGAACCTGTGTAGCCCTGTAGCAGGTGCTCTGTCAGATCAAGCAATCTATAGGATCAGCCAATATTTCCACTAAGGCCCCTTTCACACATGCTGTCCGTTTGTCCGTTTTTCATCCATCCGTTGACAGATGAAAAACGGACATCAATGTATCTCTATGTAAAAACGGATGACAACGGATAATCATCCGTTAACATCCGTTTTCATCCGCTTCCGTCAATGTCCGTTTATTTGAACGGATGAATGCCCTATTTTTTATCCGTCAAAAAAACGGATCGGACGAAAAACGGATGACAATGGATGAAAAACAGATAACAACTGATGAAAAACGGATGAAAAACGGATAACAACTGATGAAAGACGGATGAAAAACGGATAACAACTGACAAAAAAAGGATGAAAAACGCATGACAACAGATGACAACGGATGAAAAACGGATAACAACTGACGAAAAACGGATGAAAAACGGATAAGGGCTCTTTCACATGGTCCGCATTCCGTTCCGGACTGTGCTCCGCTGAGTCGGCGGATGACAGCTCCGTCTCCGCACTGCGCGGAGAGGGAGGTGTCAGAGCCCTGCTGCTCTCTATGGGTAATGGGATGAGAGCGGACCGCCTGTCCGCTCTCATCCAATCCCATCCGATCTGATCCCCAGGACGGATGGAAAATAGGGTTTCCATCCGTCCGGATTTCACGGACAGGATCGGATGCGGATGGCAGCGGGTGTCAGCGGACATGTCACCGCTGACATCCACTGCTCCATAGGGCTGAATGGGGCATCCGATCAGATCCGCCTAAAAAACTGACAGGCGGATCTGATCGGAACACCCGTGTGAAAGAGCCCTAACAACTGACGAAAAACGGATGAATAACGGATGAAAAATGGATGGAAAACGGATGGAAAACTGATACATTTGACGTGACTGAACTGATGAACTGAACGGACCGTATGTGTGAAAGGGGCCTTACGGTGACGCACAAACAGCTGTGTAAATGAAAAGCAGGTTTCTGTGCATGTTAACTGCATCCTGATGGGCCAACTTCACAGTTAACATTGCCAGCCATCGGATTTATCCAGTCTTTCCAGCGCATGCGCAGGAATAGCGATCAGATTTTAATACCGTGGGTACTTCGCTAAGGTTTTCACCATAAAACTAGTCCTAGAACAGATGGGTAAGACACCTGAAAAAAAAAACTTGTAGAGCGTCTGAAGACAGAACAAGAAATGGATGATCAGACTGTAATAGGAAGCAAAACTTCCACCAGTCCTGAAGGTGCACACAAAAAATCCTGTTCAACTAAAGACCATGACGCCTTCCCAGGAATATGAAGCACAAATTCGCCGGTTTCTTCACAAAGGCAGAGCAAGAAGTCACAGAGGCAGAGCAAGAGGTCACCAAACTACTTCACAAAGAAATCAAAGATAAATGTGAATTACTTAACAAAAAAAAAGTGGAGGTAAAAACCAGTGAGCAAGCATTACCTGATTTGAAGGAGATCTTTGAAAATCTACAGAACATGACAGACATTTATACAAGACTTTCCTATATCGACAACTTGCTCGGTGAAAAGGCAGGCAAGATTCATTATTCCGAAGGTCAGGCTGTTTACACTGCTAAAGAGATATTTAAGAAAGGTGTCATAGTGAACACATGGGGGGGGGGGGAATTCAAGAAAATGAAAAAAGAATTCATTTCTATAAAAGCTGTTGGTGAAAATGTATATATATATATATACAGTATATGTCCATTTTGACGAAAAATGTGAAAAGATACCAATTATGGACATCTTACGTGCTCATTATAGCGATGATCCAACAATGAAGATTCTCCATTATGACGTCGATGTAAGAATGTTTCTGTTTCTGGTTTTCAGCAACACATCTGCTTGAGGTTGAAGTTTTTGCCTGGCCATGCTGGTTGAAAGGCAAAACCAAACACAATAGAGGTGGAGGCAAGGGGAGTGGGGTCAGTGACAGAGGTGGTGGTGAGAGGGGGTGGTATTAGTGTCAGCGGTGGTGGTGAGGGGGTGGTATTAGTGTCAGCGGTGGTGGTGAGGGGGTGGGATTAGTGATAGCGGTGGTGGTGAGAGGGGTGGGGAATAGCGGTGGTGGTGAGGGGGGTGGGATTAGTGATAGCGGTGGTGGTGAAGGGGGTGGGATTAGTGGCAGCGGTGGTTGTTAAGGGGGTCGGATCAGTGGCAGTGGGAGGAAGTGGGATTATGTTAAGGGGGTCGGATCAGTGGCAGTGGTGGTGGGAGGGGGTGGGATTAGTGTCAGTGGTGGTGGGGATCAGAGGTGGTGGTGAGGGGGGGTGGGATTAGTGATAGCAGTGGTGGTGAGGGGGGGTGGGATTATTGGCAGTGGTGGTGTCATTCACCCACCCACCCCCACCGATCTCATTCCTATCTGTTGTAGAGGTGATGGGGGGGAATACGGATGTGATCTGTGGTGGGGGGTGGCAGTAAGAGGCCTCCCTACACCCTGCACGGTGGAAAAACGGACATGAGGGCGGGCGGCTCCTTACAGTAGCACAGCCAGAACGGACATGCCCCCCCCCACTACTCCTGCCTAGAGGAGAAATGCGGGGTCCTTTAGACCCCACATCTCTCCATAAAGAGGACCTGTCATGCCCTATTCCTATTACAAAGGATGTTTACATTCCTTGTAATAAGAATAAATGTGATAAAAAAAAAATACTAAGTATAAATGGGGAAAAAATAGAAACCCATACTTCTCTTTTAATGCCACTTATCCATATGGTAGTAATGAAACACAGTCCTACAAGCCTTTTTTATGAGTTATACCCTTACAGGTTTATAACCTACATGACTGCTGAGAAGCATAGGCTCATTTATGAGCAGCTAATAAACCAATACCTTGCCCCCCCCCCCCAAAAAAAAAGACACAGAGGCTGATTAAGTTTGAAATAGGCAAGGCCAGAGCTTTATTGAACTTAGCAAAAGTAACAACTTTCCAAATGTACCAAACAACAGTGACAGTCACGGTTCTACTGTGAGCACCCGACAATGCCAGTCACAGTTCTACTGTGAGCACCCATAAAACATAAACTTACATAGTCTAAGAGGCCTGTCCTTACCATCAGTGCCAGACAGACATTAGACTGACCCCAGAATTTAACTTGAGGGCATAGCAATGGGGGGGGGGGGGCAACTCTTGTAACAGCTGAATCTCCTCAGAGCAGTTGGATGTGCCCCAGCGTAGCCTTTTCCTAGAGTTCAGGTTCCACCCAGTCACCTCAGGTCTTTGTAGCCAATCCCAAGGGAGCTACTTAATTTCTATTTTAGGTTCACACCCACAGTGACGCCATGCTTCCAGCAGTCAAGGCTCCCTTTCCCTGAAGGAGGTTCAAGGGTCCTTCATTGAGGGGTGACCATGCTTACTATGTACATAGTAGTTTGTTCCTTAACTATTCTAACACATTGGGGGGCTGTCCTGTGAATGATTACCTCTTATATTGTTATGTTGGTACGCGTCCATTGTGTATATATTCTGTGTTTACTCAATTGTGTTTTATCACATAACTGTGCTGGAGGTCCAATACTATTGGGGAATCGTGCGTGCAAGACCTCTTGGGCAGATGTGCGGCCGGGTAGCTGCAACTCTTCTTACCCCCAGCCCTAGCCGCTTGTTGCGTTAGGTTGCGGCATCTGGAGGGTACACCAGGGGGTGCTGTGCCCCGGTTGTGCCCCATTGGCATGCCTTATCCGTCCTCACTTGCTCTATGGGCCGGTGATTTTTTACGATCGTCCAGGCATACACGCGGTGGGAGTCGGGCATGCGCACTTCCTGTCGATTGGGTCGGGGAACTCCATTGCCGGTTGGGGTGGACGCCCCCCCCCCCCGATTGGGACGCACATATAAGGTTTCTCCTGTAAGCCTTTGTTTGAGTCAGACACCACCAACGATTACCTTTTACAGGGATGGGATGTAGCGCTCCTTGCCGACATTGGTATGTATGTTCATTTTTTCATGTTTTCTTTTTCTTCCTTGACACTAGTCCTGCTATTTATTTGAATAGGGATCCCATGGATAATTAGAAGGGCCCTTGATTATTTGATTGCTTTTTTTATTGCAGATCTTTACAATTTAGGAAAGTCTCATGGGACTGTAGTGACATATAGTGAGGGAAATAAGTATTTGATCCCCTGCAGTTTTTGTAAGTTTGCCTACTTACAAAGAAATAAAGGGTCTATAATTTGTATTATAGGTGTATTTTAAATGATAGAGACAGAATATGAACCAAAAATCCAGAAAAAAATTATAAAACAAAAGCTATCAATTAAGTTGCAGTTCAGTGAGTGAAATAAGTATTTGATCCCCATGCAAAACATGACTTAGTACTTGATGGAGAAACCCTTGTTGGCAAGCACAGAGGTAAGACGTTTCTTGTAGTTGGTGACCAGGTTTGCACACATCTCAGGAGGGATTTTGGTCCACTCTTCTTTACGGATCTTCTCTAATGCCTCGTACACACGCAATGATTATCGGCCGAACGATCAGCCGTCTTTTGTCCAGTGTTGTTGTGTTGGATGAAATGTGCTCTAGACTGCACACTAATTTTCTCGGCCAACAAAAACCAACTTCAGAAGTGATGTCATGTGTTGGTTAACTTTCCGTGTGCTTTTTCTTCTCTGAGCATGCCCAGTCTTGCTCATCTGAATTTTGTCTGCCGAAATCTGTACTGACTGACAGAAAATCGGCCGTTCTGTTGACGGCCAACAAAAATTTTATAGAATGTACACCAGATTTTGTTCGGCGGAAAAGTCGGAGTCGGTTGTCGGAAGCATCATACTAACAAGCCGAAAATCGGCCGACCGGACGTTGGCCGAAAATTCACAGCCAACAATCGTTGCGTGTGTACGAGGCTTAAATCCTTAAGGCTTCTTGGCTGTCACTTGGCAACTGGAAGTTTATGCTCCCTCCATAAATTTTCTTTAGGATTAAGGTCTGGAGACTAACTAGGCCACTCCATGACCTTAATGTGCTTCTTTTTTAAACATAGTTACATATAGTTACATAGTTTGTGAGGTTGAAAAAAGACATCAGTCCATCCATCCATCCATCCATCCATAAACCATTCCTTTGTTGCCTTGGTAGTATGTTTTGGGTCATTGGCATGCTTGAAGACCCATCCATTACCCAATTGTAGTGTTCTGGCCTAAGGGAAGAAGGTTTTCATCCAATATTTTACAATACATGGACCCCTCAGTGCCGCAAAGTCGGCCTATACCCTTAGCAGAGAAACAGTCCCAAAGCATAATGTTTCCACCTCCGTGCTTGACTGTTGGGATGGTGTTTCTTAGGGTAATAGTCAGCATTTTTCTTCCTCCAACACGGTGATTCCCCCTCCTCAAAAAGGCACATGTACAGTCATGCCAATGACCATCTAAATTATTCAGAAAAGGATTGGGAGAAAGTGTTGTGGTCAGATGAGACCAAAATTGAGGTCTTTGGATTTAACTTGACTAGCCATGTTTGGAGGAAGAAAAATGTTTACTATGAGCCTAAGAACACCATCCCTACAGCCAAGTGTGGAGGTGGAAACGTTATGCTGCAATGGATGGGGCAATATATTGTAAGATATTGGATAAGAACATTCTTCCCTCAGTCAGAACACTGAAAATGAGTCTTCGAGCATGACAATGACCCAAAACATATCGCCAAGGCAACAAAGGTGTGGCTCAAGAATAAGAACATTAAGTTCATGGAGTGGCCTAGCCAGTCTCCAGATGTTAATCCTTTTGAAAATTTATGGAGGGAACTGAAAGAGTTGCCAAGCGACAGCCAAAAAACCTTAAGGATTTAAAAAAGATCTGTAAAAAAGAGTGGACCAAAATCCACCAAGTACTAAGTCATGTTTTGCTTGGGGATCGAATACTTATTTCACTCACTGAATTGCAACCTAATTTATAGCATTTGTTTTATGTGTTTTTTCTGCATTTTTGGTTCATATTCTGTGACTATCAATTAAAATACACCTATGATAAATATTATAGACTCTTCATTTCTTTGTAAGTGGGCAAACTTACAAAGTCTGCAGCGGATCAAATCTTTATTTCCCCACTGTATAGGTGTTTTACTTATGAGCCAACTGCTGGTATTTGTCCTAGTTAAGTATTGGTCCATCCTGCCTGTTTCCAGTCACATTACTTAAAAACATTTCTAACCTGTGGCTACCCTTAACCACTTGCCGACCGAGTACGGTAATAGTACTGCGGCAAAGTGGTTCGTTATCGTCTGACGACGTAGTATTAACGTCGTCAGACACTCCCCCTTCTGGGCGGCGCTTGCGCGCCGCCGGAGGCTCGCTCCCGCTGTTTTCATTCACAGCGGGAGTCGGGCCAGGGGAGGAGCAGCGGCGATCGCCGCTGCTCTGCCCCGATCGCCGGGGATCTAGTGTGGAGATCCGCCCGCCTGTGTAAACACAAGCGGGCGGATCTCCATAGTGACAGGGAGTGACAGATCGGAGTGTTCAGCATAGCTGGACATCCGATCTGTCCATGACTCACTCAGTCACCTCCCCCCCTACACGTCAGTAAGCACCAGGCATACATTAACCCCTCCCTCTCCAATAAAATTAACCCCTTCCCTGCCAGTGTCATTTTTACAGTAACAGTGCATATATATAGCACTGATTACTGCAGTAATGTCACTGGTAACCCCAAAAGTGTCAAAAATGTCAGTCAAGGGTCCGATCTGTCCGCCGCAATGTCGCAGTCCCACAAAAAAAATCGCAGATCGCCACCATTACGCGTTAAAAAAAAAAACACCAAAAATGACAGAAATCTTTCCCTTTGTTAGTAAACGCAATAACTTTTCCGCAAACCAATCAAAATACGCTTATTGTGATTTTTTTTACCAAACATAGGTAGCAGAAAACAAATTGGCCAAAAATTTTAAAAAAAATTGGTTTTTACATCTTTTTTGGGGGGAATTTCATATAAAAAAATGTTAAAAATATTATTATTTTTTCAAAATAAATGCTCTTTTTTTGTTTATAGCGCAAAAAGTAAAAATCGCACAGGTGATCAAATACCACCAAAAGAAAGCTCTGTTTGTGGGAAAAAAAGGACGTAAATTTCGTTTGGGTACGGCGTCGCACGACCGCGCAATTGTCAGTTGAAGTCGCACAGCGCCGAATCGCAAAAAGTGGCCTGGACGGAAGACAGCAAAATCCTCCGGTGGTAAAGTGGTTAAAGAGGAAGTAAACCCTCCTCTGACACTTGTACCTATAGGTAAGCCTATAATAAGGCTTGCCTATAGGTACTGTAAATATCTCCTAAACATGTACCGTTTAGGAGATATTTACCTTAGATGCATCCAGTGATGTCACTGGCGCATGCGCTCTGAAGGAACGGCCGCTGGTGCCGTTTCTTCAGAGCCCCGTGCCGTGACTGTCGGCTCCCGCGCGCGTGCGCGGGAGTGACGTCACCGCGGCTCGGGCCAATCAGATGGCCGGATGCCGCGATCCTGGAAGACGGGCGATGCATACTAGCTCATTATGTGTTTCTCTTGCAGGGTCAAAAAAAAAAAAAAAAAAGGGTTTACAACCTCTTTAATATGATTGCATGAGTTAAGGTGAGTACCTTTCATTAATAGCCTTTTTACAGTTAAAGGGCTAGCTGAGTTAGTTAGATTTATGCTATTTATGCTAATCCTGCCATATATACATATATTTTCTTATAACTCTAGATGGCTTAGTATGCTTGTTGCTTAGGTTTAACTGTTCGGGCTATACCTCATATAATATCGCCACCATTGAGGAAGTGTCACTCCAAATCCATCATCATTATTATTAACCAGTTCCGGACCGCCCGCCGCAGATATGCAGTGGCAGGCAGCCCTTACTGCGCAAACCGATGTAGGGGTACGTCGGTCGCACGCCTGGTGCTGCGGGGACACTGATGCACGGGGCCGGCGGCCGCGATTGCCGTCGGCCACCCGCGATCGCTCCCCGATGAAAGAGAAGGACGGGCAGCTGTTGTAAACACAGCTGACGTTCTTCTCTCTGAAATTATCACAGACGCCTGTGATCCCTCTATATAGGATCACAGGTCTTTATGGTCATTTCAACAGCCCAACCCCCACAGTTAGTAATCACTCCCCTAGGCTTACATTTAACCCCTTGATCACCCACTAGGTAACCCCTTCCCTGCCAATGTCATTATTACAGTAACAGTGCATATTTTTAGCACTGATTACTGTAGTAATGTCACTGGTCTCCCCAAAAGTGTCAAAAATGTCAGTTAGGGGTCCGATCTGTCCGCCGCAATGTCGCAGTCCCACTAAAAATGGCAGATTGCTGCCATTACTAGTAAAAAATAAATAAATGAATAAATAAAAATGACATAAATCTTTCCCGTAGTTAGTAGACGCGATATTAAATATATAGAGCCAGCGCTTAGGATTTTAAAATGAATAATACAAATATAAAAAGCTGCTGCTGATAAAAGGGGATGCCTTTAAATAATGAAAATTGATGAAGTATCAGCGCTGCTTACTCATTGTGTATACACATACATAAAAAATTCCTCACTGTTACTCTTATTAATCGGTGTTATGCAAAAGTGCTATACATCAAAACTCTTCAATATATAATCAAAAGCGCTTTTGAAAATGCTCTGATTGGCGAAGCGAAAAGCGTCAAGCCGTCCGATTACGTACTACGCAACGTCCGGTCACGTCCAACTTCCGGTTTCCGGTTTATAAGGGTGGAGCGCACGGCCATAGTTTGGCGGCCCGTAGGATTGGTGAAGGCGTTTTTTATACTGCAACACTGTAAGTGTCATTTTTTTATGCGTGAGAAATAAAAAGTCTAGATATACTGCACGATGAAAGCTATCTCTTCTTTGTGATTTATGGGCATATCCTGGATGGTGCGAGTTGCAGAGTGCTCTAACTATCTGATCGCTGGCTGGTGTCCTCCGTGGCTCTTATCTTAATAAGGATTATTCTTTAGGCGTATACTTGATTGTCTTCTGGTGAGTAGGGGACCGAGAGGGGAGCACCCACTCACAATATATGAGCACTGGCACTTTGGATAGAATATCCTGAGCAAGCACTTAGCACCTTGTTGTGGATTTGTTGGTTTGCACAAAGACTGTCACTCAGCACAATATAATTAATTGAAGAATTTATGAACTTTTTATATGAACTTTTCACTGGAGATATTTATTATTAATTTTATTTTTATTTATATATTTTTTGATCACTATCACTACAGCACTTTGTATTTATATGCACTATATTTATAAGTACTTATAAACACGATTATATATTGAAGTTTTGATGTATAGCACTTTTGCATAACACCGATTAATAAGAGTAACAGTGAGGAATTTTTTATGTATGTGTATTGTGGCAGGAAGTCAGGTAAATCTGTGGATGTAGTCACAGACAGGAGATACGTTTCCACCTGGTTTAGAAAATTCACCAATTACTATTGGGTGTCGGCTGCAGAGGTAGCCAGCAGGAAGTTGAAAACCATTCAGCTATTCAGAATGAGGAAATTAAGGCCTCTATAATTTGTCCAGAGGAAGTCTAATGATTGCTGCCTCCTGACGCTGTGTGAGTAGAGGTGGACAGTCAGATGTGTGCCTCCCAACGCTGTGTGAGCATGGGAGAAGGAATGCCCCCTGAAGCTGTGTGAGCATGGGAGGGGAAGACCTCCTGGAGCGATGTGCGCTGAGGAGAGTAAAAAGTGTGAAGACTACTCAAGGTGAGGTCTTGGATTGTTTCTATGTGAAAAGAAACCAATGGACATTTCCTGTGTGAAGGGAAAATGAATTAAGACTGAAGACTACTCAAGGTGAGGTCTGGGATTGTTTCCATGTGAAAAGAAATAAATGAACTATTTCCATGTGAAGAGAAAAGACCAAAGGACATGTGAAGAGAAAACCAAAGGAATGTGTTCTATGTGAAGAGAAAAGGGACATGTTCAATGGACATTTGTTGTGTGAAGAGAAAAAACATGGACTATTGAGTGTCTGCTGTAGGATCAGCAAAGTCTGCCCAACAGTAGGTTGGGGACAGACTCCTTAGGTAGGTTCCTGTGTGTGAGAAGGTAGCCGCCCACAGTGGCAAGGATTTATTTTGTGTTTTATTTTATCTTGATGTTTTTGACGCTTGCACTTGTGTGAAGAAAATTGCAAGAATAAACCAAACTGTTGTTTGCAAACACTTCTCTGCTATCTCCCTGTGTAACTAACCCCCCCAAGGGGTCATCCACACCCGCCACCGAGCTAAATCCCCACAGTATACACAATGAGTAAGCAGCGCTGATACTTCATAAATTTTCAGTAGACGCGATAACTTTTGTGCAAAACAATCAAAATACGCTTATTGCGATTTTTTTTTTTTTTACCAAAAATATGTAACAGATTACAAATTGGACTAGAAGGATGAAAAAATTTGATATTTAATTTTTTTTTTTTTTTTGGGAAATGTTATATAGCAGAATGTGATAAATATATTGTTTTTTTTTTTCAGAATTGTCGCTCTATTTTTGTTTAAAGCGCAGAAAAAAAAAAAAAATCACAAGAGGTGATCAAATACCACCAAAAAAAAGCTCCATTTGTGAGAAAAAAAAGGACATCAATTTTGTTTTTGGTACAGCGTCACATGACCGCACAATTTTCCATTAAATTAAAGCAGTGCTGAATCGCAAAAAAAATGCCCTGGTAATTAAGGGGGCAAATCCTTCTGGTCCAGAACTGGTTAGTTTAGTGTTTTGGGGTAGGTGTATGGTATTATAATCTACCCTTCATCTCTCTTTAAGGTGGTGTGTTTAGCGCCCCCCCCCCCCTTTTTTTTTTCATTTATATTTTCCTTTCTAATAAGGGATTCTTTATTATACTATCTTGTTATTACAGTGTGCGTCCCCCACATTTGCCCCTTGGTCTCTATGCATGCTGGCTTTCTACTCTTGACCCTTGAGCACAGCTTTTCTATTCCTGGTTCACATATTACTTAAGGAATACTTGCTAAATGTATTGCAACATGAACTTTTTGTTGTTCTTCTATCCATCTAGAATAATTAAGTAAGCTCCTGAAGAAGCAAAGTATCATGAAACATATAATACTCCAATCATTGATGCTGACCAATTCCAATTGTGCTAGGAATCAGCACAAGGTTCTGGCTCACCAGCTGGCCCTGGTCCAGTGACAATATTTGGTTTGGTCAGACACTCATTTACAATAGTCTTATTTGTATGTGCTTTTATATCACTATGTAAATTTTGTTATGAATAAACTTTATTGATTTTACAAATAGTGCCTAAAAAGTCCATGTTTTTTCGATACCTGCATGTTCTAGTCAATAGGATGTGGCACCTGTCACTATCTACTATGCACCCACAGTACCACCCTGTGTTGATATAAGCTATTTAAATACAGGCATTTTTATCTGCCGGAACTCGGCGGAACGGCATTCCGGCACCTTTGCCAGGGAGCAGAATTTTTTTTTTAGCTTGGTTTATGCTGCTTCTGCAGCGGAGTGAGCTGGCGGCCACATAAACTAACACAGTTCCTATAGTGCCAGTGTCCTAAATTTCTCTGCTGCGCCATACGGCAGGGGGGCCACAAACTCTCAAGGGGCCCTAAAAAAAGTTGACCAGGAAATTATGGGCTACCAACCCCAAATTGTTTGGGGTGGTAAAGGAAGGTCTACCCTACCTCTGTGCCAAATATGGGCCTCCTGGACTAATTTTGGGATCTAAACTGTAGCCTCTCAAACTTCTAAACTATGACCCTGCCATAGATTAACATAGCAGGCAAAGCTACTATAAATGTAGGGCCCAAACCACGGGGGGGGTTCAGGGCACCATACTTGGCAAACTTATACTAGAGGACCTCCAATAGACACACAAATTTTTGGGGGGCAATGCTTAATTTTCACAGGGACTGGCATGGGGATCGACTTTGGCCAAATAATGCGGAACATAGGTAATGCAAAGCCCCACTTCACGGGTACTATCGGATAGCTAAGACTATGGGGATTAATCAACTGCCGACCGGGGCATAGCCCAATGACAACTACGGCGCAGTCGGCTTATTCAGGGAGGGCGTACAGGGATGTCCCCCCAGAATCCTGCTTATTGTGGTAAAGGGCCAATGACAGTGGCCCTTTACCACGTGATCGCTCCATCCAATGACAGAGCGATCATTTATTGACAAAGCGGTGCATGTCCAGTTCAGCTCTCTCCTCTTCTCGCACACTATACACGCCGATCGGCACCACCCCTGCCTCATTCATTCCCATCTCTGCCTCATTCATGCCCATCTCTGCCTCATTCATGCCCATCTCTGTGTCTCATTCATGCCCACCTGTGCCTCATTCATGCCCATCCATACCTCATCAGTGCTCATTTGTGCCTCATCCATGCCGAATCAGTGCTCATCTGTGCCACATCAGTCTGTCCCTCATCGTCCAGCCTGTGTCCCCCCCCGTTGTCATCCAGCCTGTTTCCCCCCGCCGTCATCCAGCCTGTGTCCCCCCGCCGTCATTCAGCCTGTGTCCCCCCGCCCTCATCCAGCCTGTGCCCCCCTGCCGTCATCCAGCCTGTGTCCCCCCGCCGTCATCCAGCCTGTGTCCCCCCGCCGTCATCCAGCCTGTGTCCCTCCTGCCGTCATCCAGCCTGTGTCCCCCCTGCCGTCATCCAGCCTGTGTCCCCCCTGCCATCATCCAGCCTGTGTCCCCCCTGCCGTCATCCAGCCTGTGTCCCCCGCCTTCATCCAGCCTGTGTCCCCCCGCCGTCATCCAGCCTGTGTGCCCCGCCGTCATCCAGCCTGTGTCCCCCATCATCATCCAGCCTGTGTCCCCCATTATCCAACATGTGTCCCCCATCATCACCCAGCCTGTATCTCCTATCATCATCCAGCCTGTGTCTCCCATCATCATCCAGCCTGTGTCTTCCATCATCATCCAGCCTGTGTCTTCCATCATCATCCAGCCTGTGTCTTCCATCATCATCCAGGCTATGTCTTCCATCATCATCCAGCCTGTGTCTTCCATCATCATCCAGCCTATGTCTTCCATCATCATCCAGCCTGTGTCTTCCATCATCATCCAGCCTATGTCTTCCATCATCATCCAGCCTGTGTCTTCCATCATCATCCACCCTGTGTCCCCCATCATCATCCAACCTGTGTCCTCCATTATCATCCAGCCTATGTCTTCCATCATCATCCAGCCTGTGTCTTCCATCATCATCCAGCCTGTGTCCTCCATCATCATCCACCCTGTGTCCCCCATCATCATCATCCAACCTGTGTCCTCCCTCATCATCCAGCCTGTGTCCTCAATCATCATCCAGCCTGTGTCCTCAATCATCATCCAACCTGTTTCTCGC
This sequence comes from Pelophylax lessonae, assembly GCF_965119305.1. NCBI lineage: Eukaryota > Metazoa > Chordata > Amphibia > Anura > Ranidae > Pelophylax > Pelophylax lessonae. The sequence goes on from NC_138770.1 coordinate 654,128,900, forward strand.
CGTGTCCCGCTGTCATCCACATCCAGCCGATCACTCGGCATGTAAGGATTTAATTCACTGAAGTTGGGTTCGGGAGACGCGACTCTATAATTTTCCTCGACCTCCCATACAATGCTATGCACAACCGGCCCCTGCTCCCTCCTTTTCAAGCACAGACCTAGGCCCCGCCCACAGCTAGCACCCCTCTATCTCCGCCTCCCTATTTCCATCATTACAGCGTAGCAGATCAGTTCTATAAAACCCATGAACATCCTCTGCGCATGAGCATTATTGAGGTGATACCAGCTGCTTGTAACGTGGCCGCACCAGAAATGACGCGGTCAAGAATTTTCATGGGTCGAGAAAAATTGTAGGGCACTGGCACTATAGGAACTGTGTTGGATTACGTGACGTCACTCCAGCTCGATCAGCTGGCATGGCGATTACACTGCCATTCACAGTTTCTCAGGAGCATGATCCGACGAGAGAGAGTGTGGAGGGTATAGAATCTAAATGTCAGATTCTGCCTCGCTCTCTGCGCTATCTGCGCATGCGCGCAACGGAAAACTATTTTTATTGGGCTGATTATTCTTATTGGGAAATTGCGGGAATTTTTTCGGGAGTACAGGACACACAGTTCTTACCGGTAGTATATCTGAACACTGATGTAAAGGGGCACTCTGATGTAAAAGGGGACTCTGATGGGGACACTGATATAAAGGGGCATTTTAAATGGGGACTCTAATGTAAAGGGGCACTCTGATGGGGTAACTGATGTAAAGGGGCACTCTGATGGGAACACTAATGTATAGGGGAACTCTGATGGAAAGGGGAACTCTGATGGAAAGGGGCACTCTGATGAGGACACCTGATGTAAAGGGACATCAGTGTCCCCATCAGAGTGCCTCTTTACATCAGTGTCCCCATCAGAGTGCCTTTTTACATCAGTGTCCTCATCAGAGTACCCCCTTACATCAATGTCCCCATCAGAGTACCCCCTTACATCAGTGTCCCCATCAGAGTACCCCCTTACATCAATGTCCCCATCAGAGTGCCTCTTTACATCAGAGTCCCCATCAGAGTGCCTCTTTACATCAGAGTCCCCATCAGAGTACCCCCTTACATCAGTGTCCCCATCAGAGTAGCGTGCTGTGTGTTCTGTACTGTGTGCTCTGTGCTGTGTGATCTGTGTTCTGCTCTGTGCTCTGTACTGTGTGCTCTGTACTGTGTGCTCTGTACTGTGTGCTCTGTGTTGTGTGCTCTGTACTGTGTGCTCTGTACTGTGTGCTCTGTGTTTTGTACTGTGTGTTCTGTACTGTGTGCTCTGTGTTGTGTGCTCTGTGCTGTGTGTTCTGTACTGTGTGCTCTGTGTTCTGTACTGTGTGCTCTGTGTTCTGCCCTGTGCGCTCTGTGCTGTGTGTTCTGTGCTGTGTGCTCTGTGTTGTGTGCTCTGTGCTGTGTGCTCTGTACTGTGTGCTCTGTACTGTGTGCTCTGTGCTGTGTGTTCTGTACTGTGTGCTTTGCACTGTGTGTTCTGTACTGTGTGCTCTGTGCTGTGTGCTCTGTGCTGTGTGTTCTGTACTGTGTGCTTTGCACTGTGTGTTCTGTACTGTGTGCTCTGTGCTGTGCGCTCTGTACTGTGTGCTCTGTGTTCTGCACTGTGCTCTGTATTCAGCACTGTGCGCTCTGTGCTATGTACTGTGCGCTCTGTACTGTGTGCTCTGCACTGTGTGCTCTGTGCTCTGTACTGTGCGCTCTGCACTGTGCGCTCTGTACTGTGCGCTCTGTACTGTGCGCTCTGCACTGTGCGCTCTGTACTGTGCGCTCTGCACTGTGCGCTCTGTACTGTGCGCTCTGTACTGTGTGCTCTGCACTGTGTGCTGTGCGCTCTGCACTGTGCGCTCTGCACTGTGTGCTCTGTACTCTGTGCTCTGTACTGTGCGCTCTGTACTGTGCGCTCTGTACTGTGTGCTCTGTGTTGTGTGCTCTGTACTGTGTGCTCTGTGTTGTGTGCTCTGTGTTCTGTACTGTGTGCTCTGTGCTGTGTGTTCTGTGCTGTGTGCTCTGTGTTCTTTACTCAAGACAATATTCCCGCAATTTCCCAATAAGAATAATCCGCCCAATATGATTAGCTTTCCTTCGCGCGCATGCGCAGAGAGCGAGGCGGAATCTGACATTTGGATTCTACACCCTCCGTGCTCTCCCTCTTGTCGGATAAAGCCTCCGAGAAACTGCGCATGCGCGGTAGGATCGTCATATCAGCTGTAGAGACGTCACTTGCTGCGCATGCGCAGTTCGTCTGATGCATTTTCCCACAGGGAGGCATTATTTGACAGGACACCGGCTCAGTGCGAGTGGTGGCGGCCGGCTGTCATCATCATGTGGGTGTTCGGCTACGGCTCGCTCATCTGGAAGGTGGACTTCCCCTACGAGGAGAAGCTGGTGGGCTACATCACCTGCTACAGCCGGAGGTTCTGGCAGGGCAGCACCGACCACCGGGGGGTCCCCGGGAAGGTGAGATCTCTGTGTGTGTGTCTATGGGAAGTCTGAGCTCCCCTCCCCCTCCTCTGTGTCATCATGGTCTTCTGTTCCTGGACTTTAAATGGGTCTCATAGTCTTAAAGGGGACACGTGCCCAAAGAACTGTCCGAAATACAAACCCAGAACACGCCTCCGTCATCTTTCACGGTTAGCGAACCATGAGAACCGCATGGGTGGGATAGGTGGAATCGCACGTTCGTGGCCTCATGGGTCACCGAAGCTGAGCCCAACAAGTGGTTTTCCTGTGTTCTTCTGCATTTTTAGGCATTTTGAGCCGGGTCTCCTCTTCTCCGCCTCCTAGGAACATGGAGGACCCATGCTGGATGTGGAGACTTTCATCTGCCTGGTTAGGGTCCGCAAGATGTTCTATGGTTCCAGTAATGGCCATTACAGAACGTTCTACGGCCCTAGGGATGTCCATTATAACCACCACCTCCATCATCCAAGTGATAACCAGTAAAGGTCCCTCTATGGCACCAGTGATGGCCATTATAACCACCTCCATCATCCAAGTGATGGCCATTAAAGGTCCCTCTACGGCACCAGTGATGGCCATTATAACCACCTCCATCATCCAAGTGATGGCCATTAAAGGTCCCTCTATGGCACCAGTGATGGCCATTGGAAGAAGCTCCACAGCCCTGGCAATGGCCATTACAACAGCCTCTCTGGCCCCAGTGATGGCTAATAGAAGAACCTTTATGACCTCAGTGATGGCCTTTACAGGAGCCTCCAGGGTTCCCCCGTGACGGCCATTACAAGAACCTCCAGGGTTCCCCCGTGACGGCCATTACAAGAACCTCCAGGGTTCCCCCGTGACGGCCATTACAAGAACCTCCGCGGTTCCCCCGTGATGGCCATTACAAGAACCTCCGAGGTTCCCCCCGTGACGGCCATTACAAGAACCTCCAGGGTTCCCCCCTTGACGGCCATTACAAGAGCCTCCAGGGTTCCCCCGTGACGGCCATTACAAGAGCCTCCAGGGTTCCCCCGTGACGGCCATTACAAGAGCCTCCAGGGTTCCCCCCCGTGACGGCCATTACAAGAACCTCCAGGGTTCCCCCCCCCGTGACGGCCATTACAAGAACCTCCAGGGTTCCCCCCCGTGACGGCCATTACAAGAACCTCCAGGGTTCCCCCCCGTGACGGCCATTACAAGAACCTCCAGGGTTCCCCCCGTGACGGCCATTACAAGAACCTCCAGGGTTCCCCCCGTGACGGCCATTACAAGAACCTCCAGGGTTCCCCCCGTGACGGCCATTACAAGAACCTCCATGGTGCCTCCATGGTTCCCCATGACGGCCATTACAAGAACCTCTGTGACCTCCGTAATGATCATTTTGAGAACCTCGGCAGCTCCGCTGATGGCCATTGCAAGAGAAAACACTTGTGCCACCTGTTTTTAGGCACTCCCATTCAAATCTATAGGACAAAGAGACCATGAGGCCATTACAGAATGTCCTACTGCCCTAGTGATGTCCATTATAACCGCCTCCATGAACAAAGTGATGGCCATTAAAGGGCCCTCTACGGCACCAGTGATGGCCATTGGAAAAAGCTCCACAGCCCTGGCAATGGCCATTACAAGAACCTCTCTGGCCCCAGCGATGGCTAATAGAAGAACCTTTATGACCTCAGTGACGGCCATTACAAGAGCCTCCACGGTTCCAGTGATGGCCATTACAAGAACCTCCACGGTTCCCCCGTGACGGCCATTACAGGAGGCTCTGCGGTTCCCCCCGTGACGGCCATTACAAGAACCTCCGAGGTTCCCCCCGTGACGGCCATTACAAGAACCTCCAGGGTTCCCCCGTGACGGCCATTACAAGAACCTCCAGGGTTCCCCCCATGAGGGGCCATTACAAGAGCCTCCAGGGTTCCCCCCATGAGGGGCCATTACAAGAACCTCCAGGGTTCCCCCCGTGACGGCCATTACAAGAACCTCCAGGGTTCCCCCCGTGACGGCCATTACAAGAACCTCCAGGGTTCCCCCCGTGACGGCCATTACAAGAACCTCCAGGGTTCCCCCCGTGACGGCCATTACAAGAACCTCCATGGTGCCTCCATGGTTCCCCATGACGGCCATTACAAGAACCTCTGTGACCTCCGTAATGATCATTTTGAGAACCTCGGCAGCTCCGCTGATGGCCATTGCAAGAGAAAACACTTGTGCCACCTGTTTTTAGGCACTCCCATTCAAATCTATAGGACAAAGAGACCATGAGGCCATTACAGAATGTCCTACTGCCCTAGTGATGTCCATTATAACCGCCTCCATGAACAAAGTGATGGCCATTAAAGGGCCCTCTACGGCACCAGTGATGGCCATTGGAAAAAGCTCCACAGCCCTGGCAATGGCCATTACAAGAACCTCTCTGGCCCCAGCGATGGCTAATAGAAGAACCTTTATGACCTCAGTGACGGCCATTACAAGAGCCTCCACGGTTCCAGTGATGGCCATTACAAGAACCTCCACGGTTCCCCCGTGACGGCCATTACAGGAGGCTCTGCGGTTCCCCCGTGACGGCCATTACAAGAACCTCCAGGGTTCCCCCGTGACGGCCATTACAAGAACCTCCAGGGTTCCCCCGTGACGGCCATTACAAGAGCCTCCAGGGTTCCCCCCATGAGGGGCCATTACAAGAACCTCCAGGGTTCCCCCCGTGACGGCCATTACAAGAACCTCCAGGGTTCCCCCCGTGACGGCCATTACAAGAACCTCCAGGGTTCCCCCCGTGACGGCCATTACAAGAACCTCCAGGGTTCCCCCCGTGACGGCCATTACAAGAACCTCCATGGTGCCTCCATGGTTCCCCATGACGGCCATTACAAGAACCTCTGTGACCTCCGTAATGATCATTTTGAGAACCTCGGCAGCTCCGCTGATGGCCATTGCAAGAGAAAACACTTGTGCCACCTGTTTTTAGGCACTCCCATTCAAATCTATAGGACAAAGAGACCATGAGGCCATTACAGAATGTCCTACTGCCCTAGTGATGTCCATTATAACCGCCTCCATGAACAAAGTGATGGCCATTAAAGGGCCCTCTACGGCACCAGTGATGGCCATTGGAAAAAGCTCCACAGCCCTGGCAATGGCCATTACAAGAACCTCTCTGGCCCCAGCGATGGCTAATAGAAGAACCTTTATGACCTCAGTGACGGCCATTACAAGAGCCTCCACGGTTCCAGTGATGGCCATTACAAGAACCTCCACGGTTCCCCCGTGACAGCCATTACAGGAGGCTCTGCGGTTCCCCCCGTGACGGCCATTACAAGAACCTCCGAGGTTCCCCCCGTGACGGCCATTACAAGAACCTCCAGGGTTCCCCCGTGACGGCCATTACAAGAACCTCCAGGGTTCCCCCCATGAGGGGCCATTACAAGAGCCTCCAGGGTTCCCCCCATGAGGGGCCATTACAAGAACCTCCAGGGTTCCCCCCGTGACGGCCATTACAAGAACCTCCAGGGTTCCCCCCGTGACGGCCATTACAAGAACCTCCAGGGTTCCCCCCGTGACGGCCATTACAAGAACCTCCAGGGTTCCCCCCGTGACGGCCATTACAAGAACCTCCATGGTGCCTCCATGGTTCCCCATGACGGCCATTACAAGAACCTCTGTGACCTCCGTAATGATCATTTTGAGAACCTCGGCAGCTCCGCTGATGGCCATTGCAAGAGAAAACACTTGTGCCACCTGTTTTTAGGCACTCCCATTCAAATCTATAGGACAAAGAGACCATGAGGCCATTACAGAATGTCCTACTGCCCTAGTGATGTCCATTATAACCGCCTCCATGAACAAAGTGATGGCCATTAAAGGGCCCTCTACGGCACCAGTGATGGCCATTGGAAAAAGCTCCACAGCCCTGGCAATGGCCATTACAAGAACCTCTCTGGCCCCAGCGATGGCTAATAGAAGAACCTTTATGACCTCAGTGACGGCCATTACAAGAACCTCCACGGTTTCAGTGACGGCCATTACAAGAACCACTGTGACCACCGTAATGATCATTTTGAGAACCTCGGCGGCTCCGCTGATGGCGGTTGCGAGAACCTCCCCCAACAGAGTGGCAGAGGGTAGTGTGTTGTCTCGTGCTGTCAGAGCTCTTGATTTACCAGCTTGTCCCCAGGCCCTCTGCTGCTTGCCACGGTTCTTGTAATGGGCATCTCTGGGGTCATAGACGTTTTATGTAGGCCCTTACCAGGCAAATGAAGTCTCCACCTCCAGCATGGAAACTCTTGAATCCTCCTTTTTGCTCACAGGCCTGAGGTTGCTAGGAGAAGGAGACCATTTGTTAGGCGCTAAAACACTTGTGCCACAGGTTTTTAGGCGCTCCCATTCAAATATATAGGACAAAGACGCGCAATTTTTCCCAGAGAAAAGCTCATGTATTTTTTCATAGGACAAGCAGCAGCACGGCGCTCCGGTGTGAACCGGCATCATTGAATATAACTGCAATCTTCATGATGAGCGTTGTCACACTTCAGGAAACACAAGTGAAATGCTCATGTATATGGCGGTAACAGCCCATTCAGACTGGCGCAATCTGACTTTGTGGGGCGACCGTGCACCGCGACTTGCACGGACTGCATATAATTGAAGTCAATGCAAGTCGCCTCCAGGTCGCCCCAAAGTAGTACAGGACCCTTTTTCTAAGTCGGAGCGACTTGTGTCGCTCCTATTAGAACGGGTCCTGTGCTAATCAATGGCGAGCGACCGACCGCGACTTGTCAGGCTGACCAGTCGCGCTAGTCTGAATGGACCCTTAAACTCCTGAAGCTTATCTTCTCTGAGTTCTCAGAGCCTCAAAGATAAGTGGAATATGGAAATTATATTTTGTGGACGTGGTGGAAGTTCCTCTTACAACTTTCCGTTGCAGTGCAATAATCCCAACACGCCACAATAGATGGAAAGAACGTGTGTGTCTTTTAACATGCAACCCACCTCATTGGACAACTATATAATGTGGTGAACCGTAGTGTGATGGGTCCTACTGTACAAAGCGTTGGCCCCACAACTCCCTGCACATAGAAGCGGTGCATTGCCATGCGTCTGGTAGTGCTCATCAATGCATGTGTCTTGGGGTGCATTGCCATATTGCACAAGTGTGATGGGGCCCTAAATGATTTTGGTCCCATGCATATTAGAAGTCAATGTACTCTTTTGTGTCCCTAAAGGAAGGACTCGCGTCCGTCTACTGTAAGTTTATGCTTTCCAATGCTAAATGATATTTTACCTAAATTGAAACTGGTGTACACTGGGGGGGACTGGTAACCCTGGAAATTCTGGAGGATTTGGCAGCTTTGGCTGGACTTCATTAACCACCTCCACTCTGGAAGGTTTTACCCATTTCATGACCAGGCCATTTTTGCTATTTAGGACCGCGCTTCAATACCGGGCACTTTTACCACCTTCCTGCCCAGGCCAATTTTCAGCTTTCAGCGCTATCGCACTTAGAATGACAATTGGGCAGTCATTCATTGCTGTACCCAAACAAAAAGTTTTATCTTTTTTTTTTGAGACAGATAAAACTTTATTTTGTGGTATTTAATCAGCACTGGGGGGTTTTTTTTTTCTTTTTTTTTGCTAAAGAAATGAAAAAAAAGGGCAAAAATTTTGGAAACAAAAAAAAAGTTTTTTTTTGTTTCTGTTATAAAACTTTGCAAATAAGTAAGTTTTCTCCTTTTACTGATGGGCACTAAAAGGTGGTACTGATGGGCAGCCTTTATGGGCACTAATAGGCGGCTCTGATTGGCATAACTGATGGGCTCTGGTGGTGGGCATCACTGATGGGGCTACACTGATAGTCACTTCACTGATTATCCATGCAGATCAATCCCCCTGTCAGGAGAGCTGATTATCGGCTCTCCTCTACTCACACTGTCAGCGTGAATAGAAGAAAGCCGATAACGGCACTTCCTAGTAATGCTGTGATCGGCTGGGAATGGACACAGCTGATCACATGGTAAAGGGCCTCTTTACCGTGATTGGAGATGCGGTATGTTGGAGCGACACACTGCACTACCGATGCCTGCCCCTAGGAGCGCGCACAAGCTGCTTGTTCTGAAGGACGTCCTTCATGTCTTTTGGTTAGAAAAAAAAATCCCAATAAGTGTATATTGATTGGTTTGTGTCATATGTATACAGTCTACAAACTATGGTGTGTGTATATATAATGGAATTTAATTTTTTTGTTATCAATGACAGTAAATAGCGATTTATAATGGGATTGCGATAGTGCGGCTAGAAATCTGACACTGCTGAGTGGAAACTGACTAACTGCCACTGATATCACCAGTGACACTAATACAGTGATCAGTGCTAATAATATACACTGTCACTGTACTAATGACACTGGCTGGAAAGGGGTTAACATTTCTGGTTATCAATGGGTTCAATGTGTGCCTACTAAGTGTTAATGCGTGTAATGTGTGTTGCTTTTTACTAAAGATCTTTGTTTCAGGAGAAGAGACCATTTCCTATCAACACAGGGCTCTGGGCTTTAATTGGACAGAGCCGATCAGCAGGTCCGGGCCATGAATCTTTGGCTGGTACCTGCTGACAAACTCTGGCGTCAGCAGAGGTCGCGCATGCGCCATGAATCTTTGGCTGGTACCTGCTGACAAACTCTGGCGTCAGCAGAGGTCGCGCATGCGCTATGAATCTTTGGCTGGTACCTGCTGGCAAACTCTGGCGTCAGCAGAGGTCGCGCATGCGCCGTGAATCTTTGGCTGGTACCTGCTGACAAACTCTGGCGTCGGCAGGGGTTGTGCATGCGCACGCTGTAAACCTGGAAACGGCATCAATGTACCAGTATGTCACTGCACCTGTAGGGGATGCCTGTCCGCAGTACATTGCAGGCAGGCAGTCAGGAAGTGGCTGATTGCCATGACTCATGAGCAACTTGCATGTTGTCGCCGGGATTTAGGACAGCAGGTGGTGGTTCTGCTGTCTAGATCCACTATCCCATTTTCAAATCTGTGTGGCGCTCCAACCGCACAGCAGAATTATTCATTCACAGTGATCTGTGAATGAATAAACCACAGCAGCAGACACTTGTAGTTGTCAGTAACTATGAGGGCGCTGACCAACTCACTCGTAGTCCATTGACCCTTCCTGCAGCTTAGTAACTCTCTGCCCATACTGAGGTACAGACAGAGATCTTTAGAAATTGTCTGCAGGTGCCTGACATTGCACTTGCTATCCACTTGGGTAAAAGTGATCTAGACTGCTTTAGAGCCGCCTGATCACTTTTACAGGGTTACAAACATAACTCCTCTCCACTGGTGCAAGTGGTGGTTTCCAAGCTCTTCCATACCTTCAGGTAGCCTGCCGTCGTGGTAAGCTGAGCAAACATTAACAGCCACAAGTGATAAGTAAACATGCATTCCTTGATTTCCACTGCTCAGGATTGCTGGGGGTAATTACGAACATACACTATATTGTCAAAAGTATTGGGACGCCTGCCTTTACATGCACATGAACTTTAATGGCATCCCAGTCTTAGTCCATAGGGTTCAATATTAGTTTGGCCCATCCTTTGCAGCTATAACAGCTTCAACTCTCCTAGGAAGGCTGTCCACAAGGTTTAGGGGTATGTCTATGGGAATGTTTGAGTATTCTTACAGAAGCGCATTTGTGCGGTGGGGTCCTATTACTTTTGACAATAAGTGTATCTTCTTAACATCAAGCAATATCTATTACCCTGTGTGTGCCATGTTGATTAAAGAGGAAGTAAACCCTCCTCTGACACTTTTACCTATAGGTAAGCCTATATTAAGGCTTACCTAATAGGTACTGTAAATATCTCCTAAACATGCACCGTTTAGGAGATATTTACCTTACATGCAGCCAGTGACGTCACTGGCGCATGCGCTCTGAAGGAACGGCCGCTGGTGCCCTTTCTTCAGAGGCCCGTGCCGTGACCGCGTGCGCTGGAGTGACGTCACCGCGGCTCCGGCCAATCAGATGGCCGGATGCTGCGATCCCGGAAGACAGGTGAGCGGGCGGCACGGCGGGGACTCGTTCTTAGGTAAGTATTTCATAATGAGCTAGTATGCGATGCATACTAGCTCATTATGGGTTTCTCTTTCAGGTTGCAGCAAAAAAAAAAAGTTTCCAGGGTTTACAACCTCTTTAATTAGGTTTGTCAACCGTAAATCAAAGATTCCTTTCAGGACAGGTGCATTGAAAAATACATTTTATAATTTATTGACTCATTAATGGCCTTTATTAGGCTCATCCTAGACTAGTAGACCTTCTCAATCATACCATACTAGAAGACTTGGACCTTCCATGATTTTCTCCCTACGCCAACCAATGGATAGTGCGAGCTTGGAAGAGAGCACACTATCCCAGGAAATAATATCCAAATGTTGGCAATAATGAATATCAGCCTCTGTAGTCAGCAGGGTCACAGGGGCCATTGTGGAGATGACCCTGCCAACCCTGCCTGCTCTTTGCTGTTCTATGGGCTCTAGGCTTCCTATACCTGGCCCCACTGGCTGTTTGTGACCTGTGCCTCTATGTGAGGGACACCAGTGATCAAAGCTGGCCATAGACCACAAGATGTAAATGACTAAAGCCCCGTACACACGTACCGATTGTTGGCCGTAAATATTCGGCCGACGGCCGATTGTTGGCTTGTTAGTATGATGCTTCCGACAGCCGACAGCGCATTTTCGGCCGAACAGAATCTGTCGTGCAGGCATTAAAATTTTTGTTGGCCAACACCAGAACGGCCGATTGTTCGCCAGTCAGTACAGATTTTGGCCGATAGACAGACGATTAGCAAGACTGGGCATGCTGAGAAAAGAAAAAAGACAAGGAAAGTTAACCATCACATGACATCACTTCTGCAGTCGGCTGTTGTTGGCCGACAAAATTAGTGTGCAGTCTTTTGCAGTTTTCAACAGACACGACAGCCCTGGACAAAAGACGGCCGATCGTTCGGACGACGATCGGTACGTGTGTACGAGGCTTTAATCTGGTAATCGTTGAAGTGAGTGCCACGTTAGTTGTAATTGTCCCCCCGGACTTGGGAATCACTTAGGGGCTATAAAAAGATTTCTTTCTGCAGATAAATTAGCAATGTAATGAGTCTGCTCAGATCCCAGGTAGGTTGTATACCTAAATCATACGTCAGTGTCTAACATTATAAAGCATTTGCTATTGTTGTCATTGTCACTGACAATCTGAGCTTTCATTCTTGCATTGTATTGTTGCTGTGTCATCCAAGGGCTTGTTCAGATGTTTGCTACAAGGGAGTGCGCAGCACGCATTTCAGTTTCCCGCTGAGCACCTTCAAAGCAGCTGTGCAGAGGAGTGAATTGATCTGAGTGTTTAGGTTACACTTTGCATTTCTTGCTGACACAACGCACGTAGTGTTCTGACTGTGGATGCCCTCTGAATTGCATGTGACTGGATGACAATGCAGGAGTACAATTGGGAGGCAGAGACACAATGTTGTCACCTTGTAACAGGAAGTACCTGAACAAAGCCCATAATAGCAAGATCACTCATTGTATTTATTCTGATGAAAACTACGGATTTTAAAATATTTAAAATTACTTTTGAGACTACTGTAGAATGTTGATGCTTTTATGAGTTTTTGTAATGTATGTGTACTGCCAGGAGGGAAGCTGGACTATGGTGAGGGATAATTCCAGAAGAGAGGCTAGACTATGGTGAAGGATAATGTCTGGGGGGGAAGCTGGACTAAGGTGAGGGATAATTCCGAGAGGGGATCCGGACTATGGTGAGGGATGCTGCCGGGAGGGCAGCCGCACCGCGGTGAGGGATGCTGCCTGGAGGGCAGCCGCACCGCGGTGAGGGATGCTGCCGGGAGGGCAGCCGCACCGCGGTGAGGGATGCTGCCGGGAGGGCAGCCGCACCGCGGTGAGGGATGCTTCCGGGAGGGCAGCCGCACCGCGGTGAGGGATGCTGCCGGGAGGGCAGCCGCACCGCGGTGAGGGATGCTGCCGGGAGGGCAGCCGGTAGAAACCTGCAGCATGTCTGTGCATGTGCAAGGTCTCACAGACTGCCTCCTGGCATGTTTATTCTACACTTTCCGAGAGACTGTGAGACCTAGGCTGACCTCCTGGCAGTATCCCCTTACGTAATCCAGCTGCCCTCCTGGCAGTATTCCTCACTATTGCCCAGCTGCCCTCCTGGTAGTATATCTCATCATAGCCAGGAGAGTTGGGCTATGGAGAGGTGTCCTGCTGGGAGGGTAGCTAAATCCTTGCCTAAGTCTTGGAAATGGCATCAAAGGAGGTGTAGTGTAGACATCCTAGGAGGCAGTTTTAACGAAATCCCGCACATGCACAGATATGCTGGGGGTCTCTGCCAGGTCTTGCAGCATATGCTGGATCTCTATTAAAGATGGTGGTGCTAGAGAAGAGCATTGAAAGGGAACTTTGGCTTCATGCAAGACCAAGCAGGACATCATGGTCTAGCAAGCATGCGTTGAGGTTAGGCAGAATGAAGTTCTTCTTTAACAAAGCGTTTCAGGTACGGATATGTATCACCTTCCTTGGTAGGTGCTAGTAGGTAAGCTATAGTTTGCTCCACCTGCTTATCAGGGGAGCCTGATTGGTAGTTCTGACTGTTACATGTGTCCATGTGTGATTCACTTGGTCTGAGGGAGTGTCCCCACTGTGTCCAATAGGGGAAGCCTGTTGGACAGTGGAGGAAACCCAGCCAGTGACACACAGGCTCTGTGACTGTCCCAGAGGGTTGGCACAGGCAGTAGTGCATCATGGGATATGTTATATAAGCCAAGGGCACATGTGACAGGGGGTCTTTGGGCGGGAAGCCAAGTCCCAGGAGGAGGGTGACGGGTGTCTCTCCTCCTGTTGCTGAGGAAGGTAGTCACAGGCAGTCGGCCTTGTGGTGCTGAACCAGGAGGACCAGTGGATGCTGACAAGATGGATGGAGGCAGAGCGACCCAGGGAAAAACAGTGTCCGTGAGTACCGGGAAGCCTGCCAGGGGTCTTACCAGGAAGGGGGCCACTCCGGTAGAGTGTCAGCGGACAGGGGGTCAGCACACACAGCAAGTGAGAAAGGAGGTGCCAAGTTAGACCCTAAAGAGTAAACTAACCAAGAGTTCATATTCTTATCTTCACTTCAGTGGCAAAGTGAAGCAGCGGCCTTGCCGCACACACACTTCAGGATTGTGCCTAGTTCAAGTTGGAGTATCCCCTTCTCCCATCCAAGTTCTAAAATGAAATACAGAAGAACACATCCCCTGGACTGTTCATTGTCTGAGCTAAGAACTGTTAATGCCCTGTATATGCTATCAAGTGTTAATGGTAACCCAGGGGAACCGAAGAAGTGTAATTCTCAGCAGCTCCCTAGGGGGCAGTGCTACAGGTATTTTTACATAATTACATTGGAACCTTGGCACCCCAGATGTTTTGGAACTGCATTTCCCACGATGCTCAACTACACTGCAGAGAGAATGAGCATCATGGGAAATGTAGTTCTAAAACATCTGGGGTGCCAAGGTTTGCCACCACTGAGCTAGGGCAATGTGACTATGTATGCTGGAAATCGCTGTAGTAGGCACCACTTTACCAGTGATCTCTACTTGCTTTCCGGGTCCTGTACTGCATTCTGAACACAGGTCGGCCGCTGGGCACCATTCAAAGATGCTTTGCAATTTCTCAACTAATTTAAAGCGGAGTTCCGGGCACAGAAACATTTTTTCAATGAACATACCCCCGGGAGAGTCAGGACTAGTACATTCCACAATGGCTAGCCTCTGATCTGTCCTGGTTCGCACTTACCTGCAAGAAGAAATACTCACTTTTAAAATTTCTTCTCCAGCGTTGCCATCTCTGTTGTGGGCAGCTGAAGCCAGCGCGATCCTCTTCTGCGTCCTCTTCCTTGTCTTCTTCTGCCAGAATGCGCCTTCACCGGCCCCTCTTGTCACTTCCGGTGCGGCACCGCATTCCTCCGCATGCCCAGAAGCTGTTTAGCAAGGAAAGCGGCGTCGCACCGGAAGTGACGTCGGGGCCGGTGCCGTCGCATTGATTCCTGGGAGTGATGACGTTCAGCTCCCAGGAATCATTGCAAACCGGAAGTGACGGCGCGGGCCGCGGCCGCGAGGGGGGAAGTGGAAGACAGGTGAGTATTTCTTTCTACAATTACAAGGTAAGTAAAAAAAAAAAAAAAAAAAATATCCTAACTATCCAATTCTGTTTCAGGTGGGGAAAAGCAAGCGGATGGCCACAAAATCGGTTATGTCGATTTTGTGGCCGGAACTTCGCTTTAAAGAAATCAGATGGAGATGCAGAACAGTGACGTCACGCTTTCCATTTCGTCCAGTCAGGCAATGCTTTCCAATGCAAGCCATTCTCTGAATGGTGTCTGTGCCCTGTGTTCACAATGCAGTGGGGCAACCATTTAGTACGGGACTCAGAAGCTAGAGGAGATCACTGGAGTGGGGATGACTACTAAAGTGATTTCCAGCTTCTAGAGGGATCCCACAGATATGTGATACAGTATATACATAGTTTCTTTGGAACAAGGTAACTATAGAATATCAATACCTGGAATCCAGCTTCAAGGCAAAGCTATGTATTTATGGCTGTCATGTTGCCAGAATAACAAAGAGGCCATTTTATTAGCACACCGTATGCACTCGGCACATTTCTTGGAGACAGAACTGTAAAAACTGTCAAATCACTGTGACTGGATAAGGAATACAGACTGAAATGTTTAGTTCTCTTCAAGGTTGTATTCTATTGATTGCAGACTTGGGATGACTCATCAAAAGGTTTTCCTAAAATAGAAATTCAGGCTGCAGCTGGGTTATGTTCATCCAATATTTACTATAGGGATGACTGGCGTTAGAGCTACACAAAACCTAAATGTATGTTGTGTGGACATCTGCTAGGGCTGATCATTAAAGCGGAGTTCCACCCAAAAGTGGAACTTCCGCTTTAGGGAGTCCTGACCCCCCGACATGCCACATTTGGCATGTCATTTTTTGGGGGGGGGAGCGGATATCTAGTTTTGACAGGTACCCGCTCCCACTTCCGCTCGGAGCGCTGCGGCGCCCTGAGCGGAAGTTCTCCTCTCCCCCTCCCTCCCTGCAATCTTCTGGGACACGTCAGAGGTCCCAGAAGATTGCCGGCCAATCACGGCGCGCAGCGCGACTCGTGCATGCGCAGTGGGTACCCGGCTGTGAAGCCGCAAACTGTAACAGCCGTGTGCCCACAGCAGTGATGCCGGCGCCGAGGGAGAGGATCGAGGCTTCCGGCGGCCGCATCGCTGGACCGTTGGACAGGTGAGTAAATGGCTGGAACTCCGCTTTAAGTCCCTGTTCACACTGCTGCGATTGGATGGGTCAAATCGCATGACAAGTCGCACCCTATTGTGTACTATGGAACTGTTCAAATCGGCACTACGCCGACTTCGCAGTGCCACACCGATTTGAAAGTTCCTGCACTACTTTTGGTGATTTCAGGTGCGACTTGCATAGATCTGTGTGCATGTAGTCACACAGATGTCAGCCAAGTCACACCTGAAGTCATACTGACATGTAGCCTTAAAAGTGCACAACATCAAAGCCGCATTCAGTGAGAACCTAGACTATTAGAAATCTGTCACCAACAGTGACTGGCATTGCCCAGACTCCCAACCCTGAATGTTTATTGCAGTCAAGCTTTGTTTTACTAAAGGTAACCATACACTATACAATCTGATTGGCTCTACTATCAACTATGTAGTGAAAGGGCTTGTATGATTTTATACAGATGCAATGAATTTAGGTTTGTCCTCATTTCATAGTTTTGGGACTTCTAAAGAAGACCATTTTTGTGCAGTCAGATTGAATATTATTTAAGCAGCTAAACATAAGACTCATGAGGACCATAGAAGTGCAGCCTAAGAAGTTGCTCTAAAGCCTAAGCATTTTTTTTATCCTAACCACTTGCCGACCAGCCGCTATATATATATATATATATATATATATATATATATATATATATATATATATATATATATATATATATATATATATATATATATATATATATATATATATATATATATATATATATATATATTCAAAAGGTTGGTGAGCAGCACAACAGCAATGGTTTGTTGAGGTCATGTGCAAAGCAATCAAGCCATCCCACAGGCTATATATATAAGAGAAAAAGTCCACAGGGATTGCTGCACAATTCTTTCTTTATTGGAAAGATATCTTTCCAATAAAGAATTGTGCAGCAATCCCTGTGGACTTTTTTCTCTATATATATATATATATAATTCCCGTGAAACGCCATACTCGTACAGGCGCGTCCCGGGAGTGACTGTGGGGGAGCCAGCAGGGAAGCTGATCTGCGGGGCCAGCGGCTGCGATTGCCACCGGGCACCCGCGATCGCTCCCTGTGGAGACGGAACAGCTGTCTGCTGTTGTAAACACACAGACCATTGTTCTGTCAGCAATCAACGCAGAGCTCCTGTGTTCCTTCTATTTAGGAACACAGGTCTCTGTGTTGATTTCATAAGCCCAACCCCCCCCCCACAGTTAGAAAATACCCTCTAGGCATTTTAACCCTTTGATCGCTCCTGGTGTTAACCCCTTCCCTGCCAGTGTCATTAGTACATTAGCAGCGCATATTTTTAACACTGATTACTGTAGTAATGTCATTGGTCCCCCAAAAAGTGTCAAAAATGTCAGTTAGGGGTCCTATCTGTCCGCAATGTTGCAGTCCCGCTAAAAAAAGATGATCACCGCCAATTCATTAAGAAAAAATAATAATAAAAATGACCTAAATCTTTCTCCTAGTTTGAAGACGCAATAACTTTTGTGCAAACCAATCAATATACACTTATTGGGATTTTTTTTTACCAAAAATATGCCTCGAAATACATATTGGCCTAAAATGATTAAAAAAATGAGATATTAATTTTTTTTTTTTTGGGAGTGTTCTATAGCAGAATGTGAAAAATGTTTTTTTTTTTTTTTTTTTGACTTGTCACTCTTTTTGGTTATAGGGAGTGTGGTCCCTCAACCCCCCCCCTTTTACTTACCTGAACCCTTATTTCAGGGATCTTAAAAGTACAGTCCTCCAGCAGAACTACACATCCCATGAGGCATTGTAAAACTGACATTCAGACATTACTAGGCATGATGGGAATTGTTGTTCCTGAATGGCCATAGTTTGGAGACCTCTGTCTTTTTTGATCCAGCGCTGTACATGTCTGCAGCTCTTCTCCCCTCACACTTTTGGGTTTTGCTGCCTTTGCTGGAGCACCAGAAGCCATTGGCTCCCACTGCTGAAAATCAAAGCCAGTAAGGAGGGAGGGGGGGGCGGAGCCAAGTCCCGCTGTCTGTGTCAATCGATGCAGCAGCAGGGCTCGGGAGCGAGCACACACAGGACAGAAAGGCAGAGCCAGGAGCACTGGTGGTGGGGCACCCGAGAAGAGGGGGGTTCAGCGCTGCTATGTGCAGTTCCATTGCACAGAGCAGGTAAGTATAGAGATGTTTATACAAAAAAAAAATCCTTTACAATCACTTTAACCACTTGCCTACAGTGCACTTTCACCCCCTTCCTGCCCAGACCGATTTTCAGCTTTCAGCGCTCTCACACTTTGACTGAGAATTACTCAGTCATGCAACACTGTACCCATACAAAAATTGTGTCCTTTTTTTCACACAAATAGAGCTTTCTTTTGATGGTATTTGATCAATACTGGGTTTTTTATTTTTTGTGCTATAAATAAAAAAAAACTGAAAATATTGTGAAAAAACGCATTTTTCTTTGTTTCTGTCATAAAATTTTGCAAATTAGTAATTGTTCTTCACAAATTTTGGCCAAAATTTATACTGCTACTTATCTTTGGTAAAAATAACCCAAGTAAGTGTATATTATTTGGTCTTTGTGAAAGTTATAGAGTCCACAAGCTATGGTGCGAATCATTGAAAATTGATCACACCTGATGTACTGAAGGCCTATCTCATTTCTTGAGACACTAAAAAGTCAGGAAAGCACAAATACCCCCCAAATGACCCCTTTTTGGAAAGTAGACATTCCAAGGTATTTAATAAGGGGCATGGTGAGTTTTTTGAAGTTGTAATTTTTTCCCACAATGCTTTGCAAAATGAAGATTTTTTTTTTTTTTTTTTACAAATTGCCGTATTAACAGGTTATTTCTCTCACACAGCACATGTATACTTGCAACTACACCCCAAAACACATTCTACTACTCCTCCTGAGTATGGAGATACCACATGTGTGAGACTTTTTCACAGCCTGGCCACATACAGAGGCCTAACATCCAAGTAGCCCCGTCCGGCATTCTAGGAGCACAAATTACACATATAATTTCCTGACAACCTATCGCACTTTTGAAGGCCCTGGAGCACCAGGACAATGGAAACCCCCATAAAATTACCCCATTTTGGAAAGCAAACAGCCCAACGTATAATTTTTGAGGCATAATGAGTCTTTTGAATATGTCATTTTTTTCCACAAGTTTTTGGAAAATGTGGAAAGAAAATGAAAACACATTTTTTTTACACAAAGCTGTCCATTTATGCAATATTTCTAACACATAGCATGTACATAGCAAAAATTGCACCCCAAAATACATTCTGCTATTTCTCCTGAGTATGGCGATACCACATGTGTAACACTTTTTCACAGCCTGGCCACATACATAGGCCTAACATCCAAGTAGCGCTTTACACAAAGTTGTCCATTTATCCACTTTAAGACTGGGCCTATTTTTGACACTTGGTGTTTACAAGCTAAAATCATTTTTTTTTGCTAGAAAACTACTTAGAACCCCCAAACATTATATATTTTTTTTTTAGCAGAGACCCTAGAGAATAAAATGGAGATCGTTGCAATATTTTTTATCACACCATATTTGCGCAGCAGTCTTCCAAATGCGATTTTTTTGAAAAAAAATTCACTTTTTTGAACTAAAACATAAGAAAACAGTAAATTTAGCACAATTTTTTCCCATAATATGAAAGATAATGTTACGCCGAGTAATTAGATACCCAACATGTCATGCTTCAAAATTGTGCATGCTCACAGAATGGCGCTAAATTTTGGTACTTAAAAATCCCCATAGGCAACATTTTAAAAATTTCTGCAGGTTACTAGCTTAGAGTTACAGAGGAGGTCTATGGCTCAAATTATTGCTCTCGCTCTAACGATCGCGGCGATACCTCACATGTATGGTTTGAACACCGTTTACATATGTGGGCGGGACTTGCGTATGCGTTTGCTTCTGCGCGTGAGCTAACGGAGGCAGGGCGCTTTAATTTTTTTTTTTTTTCCTATTTATTTTATTTATTATTTTTTTATTTTTACACAGTTTAAAAAAAAAAAAATATTTTGATCATTTTTATTCCTATTACAAGGAATGTAAACATCCCTTGTAATAGAAATAGGCATGACAGGTCCTCTTTATTGTGAGATCTGGGGTCAAAAAGACCTCACACCTCACAACTACACTAAAGAAGAAAAAAAAAAAAAAAATTGTGGAAAGAGGAAAAAAAAAAAAAGCAAAAAAAAAAGCGGCCCTTTAAACCGGTTGCTAGGCAACGTCTTTTGACGTAGCTCCGGTCCTCCAAGACCATAGAGTTGAGTGAGGGCCATCTTGCCCTCACTCGACTTCCTGTCTCTGAGGATCCGGGACCGGATAGTTTTCCCCGCTGCCGGCGGGTCCGGTAAGCTAGGAAAACGTCTGGGACGCGGCAGGAGGGGGGGGGGGCACCTATTCCCCTGCACCGTAAGGGTAATTCCGCGGCGAATCCGCCACTGGGACCACCCTTATCTGAAAGCCGACTGCCCGCCGTTTCAAAAAATACCAGGGTTATGGGGGCTATCTGCTGCCATAACTCCAGTATTTAGCTTTTAATGGCCGACGCATATAGTCGTTAGGCGGTCAGTAAGTGATTGCATGTATATGACAAACAGGTGACGATGACTGATGGGGTGACAGGTGACGATGACTGATGGGGTGACAGGTGACGATGACTGATGGGGTGACAGGTGACGATGACTGATGGGGTGACAGGTGACGATGACTGATGGGGTGACAGGTGACGATGACTGATGGGGTGACAGGTGACGATGACTGATGGGGTGACAGGTGACGATGACTGATGGGGTGACAGGTGACGATGACTGATGGGGTGACAGGTGATGATGATTGATGAGGTGACAGGCGACGATGATTGATGAGGTGACAAGTGACGATGATTGATGGGGTGACAGATGACAATCACTGACGGGGTGACATGTGACGATGATTGATGGGGTGACAAGTGACGATCACTGATGGGGTGTCAAGTGACGATGATTGATAGGGTGACAGATGACGGTGACTGATGGGGTGACAGGTGACGATGTTTGATGGGGTGACAGGTGACGGTGATTGATGGGGTGACAGGTGACGGGCGATGGTCACTGATGGGTGACAGGTGACGGGCGATGGTGCACGGCGGTACTGATGGCAGTCTCTGGTGACCGGTGAACTTTAGGCTATGTTCACATGTGAGCGTAGCGATCATGGGCAGAATCACTGCGATTCTGCCCGTGATCCAGAAATCATTGCAAATGGCGGGACGCCTGTGCGTTGCCCGTGATTTGCAATAGCACCCCAAACGATGTGCGATGTTGCAGCGATTTCCGACTGCCGAATCGAGGTAACATCACGCAAACAACGCATGACGCCCCAAAGAAACTCTTGTACCTTTTTTGGGCGTCATGTGATGTTTGCGCGATGTTACCGCGATTCGGCAGGCGGAAATGGCGGCAACAACGCACAGCATTTGGGGTGCTATTGCAAAAAACGGGCAACGCACAGGCGTCCTGCAATTTGCAATGATTTCCGGATCGCGGGCAGAATCGCGGTTATTCTGCCTGCGATCGCTACGCTCACATGTGAACGTTATGGGTGTCAATTTCTGGGCACTGATGAGGTGACTGTTGGGTGACAGGGGACATTGGGGGGGGGCTGAGGACTGTGTGTGGGGGACCTTTATTTGTGTGCTTTTTACTTTTTACAGCGGTACAGAGCAGTAACTCAATGTTTCTAGCTCTTCTCCCCTCATACTGGAAACTGTATGAGGGGAGAAGAGCTAGTAACACTGAGTTACTGCTCTTTGTTTACATTTTCTGATCGGCTGTGAATAGATCCACAGCCGATCACATAGTAAACAGTCACTGTCAGTGACTGTTTACTACCGCCGGTGACAGCTGTGTTCCTACGGAACACAGTGCCACCGACATGACCGCGCTGCGCGCTCCCGATCGCGCATGCGCGGTCATCTCCCGGGCGCCTCCATTGTGATCGGCTGTGTCATTGGAACACAGCCGATCACGTGGGAAACAGCCATGCCTATTGGCTGTTTCCCCCCTGCCGGTGACCGGCTGTGTCCCGGGGACACGCCGACACCGGCAGTGCACGGCGGCGCGCCCGCGATCGCGCGCCTGCCGTGCATTTACTGGGTCACGTCATATGACGTCCGCCCAGGATAATAGCCGCACCGTCCCGCCGTCATATGACGGCGGGCGGGCGGTAAGTGGTTAAGGTCCGGTTCACATTTATGCGATGCCGGAAGGCTGCGAATCCGCAGCCTGTTCCCGCATCGCACACGCACCCCCGGCAGTTCACACTGCCATATGCGATACGCTGGGGGTGTCAATGTAATCTTAACGACACCCCCAGTTTGATCGCATATCGCAGTGCGATCGTGCAGTTCGCACAGGATCGGATCGCACAAGTGTGAACCGCTGTGCGATCCGATCCTGATGCGGCTTCCAAAAAGGGTCCCTGTGCGTGTTTGCTGCGGTGCGAATTTAGCCATACAAAGTGTATGGCTAAATTCGCACCGCACAGCCGATCGCATGTAATGAAGGAGCAGTGCGCTCCGACATTACATGCGAACCCCGCACACGCATCAGTGTGAACCGGGGCTTAAGCTCACTTCTATCACTTACTATCTCACTTACTATCTTTGCACATTACAGTCTTTGCCCAATCGAAATTTAGATTTAGCAATACTATATAATATGATGACCTACCTAAACTAACCAGTTTAGTCAGGCAGGCCTTTGCACTACATATTCGTTGGCAGATGGAAAGCAGCGGTGGTCAAAGACAAAATAATAGAGGGCCTCAGGTGTGGCCCCCAGCACTTAGTGGGCTGCACAATCGCGTTGAGGCACATTGCATCTAGCTAGGCAGCTCATTCAAAAAAAACATGCAGTATTGCATCTTAATTGCTGAATATTGGTGTCTTGCTGCATTTTTTTTGCTGTGGCTTGCAAAATGAACCAGAAAGAGAGTTGGAGTAAAATAATTGGTGTCAGTGAATGCTATCAAAACACCCAATATTGTTGTCAGTGGATACAATTATAACCTGCAGCTTTATTGTCAGTGGATGCAATAATAACCGCCAGTCATTGATTCCAGCGGACGCAGTGATAACCCCCGGCAGTGGTGCCAGCGGACGCAGTGATAACCCCCGGCAGTGGTGCCAGCGGACGCAGTGATAACCCCCGGCAGTGGTGACAGGGGACGCAGTGATAACCCCCCACCCCATAACCCACTGTTGCAGTGCTGTTTAATGCATTTTTTTTTAAATCCCTAAAATGAAAACCGGCTTATATAGCAAATTTTATAAGCTATATTTTTTGTTTTAGCGAAAGTGAAGTTCCTTTTTAGGAATGAATTGCTCTGCCATGCTTGAAGCTACAGAGGTCGAATAATAAGTTGCACCCCATGTTTTCCAATGAGCCATGTTTTCCAATGAGTACCATTCTGTCTATGTGACCTCAAAGTAATTCATGCACTACAATTATAACCCCAGGCATTGGTGCCAGCGGACGCAGTAATAACCCCAGGCATTGGTGCCAGCGGACGCAGTAATAACCCCTGGCATTGGGGCCAGCAGACACAATAATAACCCCTAGGTGGGGGCCAGAGGACGCAGTAATAACCCCCAGCATTCGTGCCAGCGGATTCAGTAATAACCCTTGGCATTTGTGCCAGATGACACAGTAAAAAAAAAACACGCTGGTGCCAGCGCATTGCAATCCTTACCCCCCGGCGCTGGTGCCATCACATGCGATCCTTACCCCCCGGCGCTGGTGCCAGCGCATGCTATCCTTACCCCCCGGCGCTGGTGCCAGTGAATGCGATCATTATCCCTGGTATTGCTGTTAGAGTCAGGGACCTCAATATTACCCCAAGCCCATAAACCACTGTTGCATTTTTTTAATAACCCCAAAATACGAAATAACTTGTATAGCAATTTTTTAGGCTAGATTTATTTATTTTTTTTTTTTTTTTTGTTCTAACGAAACTGAAGTTCCTTTTAAGAATGAAGTTCTCTGCAATGCCTGCAGCTACAGAGGCCTGTAAGGGCATGTTTTAAAACTCTTTTAGGCTCCATTCACACTTGCTGGAATTGTCATACGACCTGGACATCAGTTGCATGACAAGTTGCACCCATGTTTTCCACTGAGCACCGCTCATATTTATGAGATTTAAAGTCTGAGCGACTTAAAATTAGATTTTGCACTACTTTGGTCCAACTTTCAGGCGACTTGAGGGCCATAGCCTTCAATCTTAACCCCCAAAAGTTGCCTGAAAGTCGGACCAGAGTAGTGCATGAACTACTTTTTAAGTCTCATATTCATGAACAGTACTCAGTGGAAAACATGGGGTGCATCTTCTCATGATAAATCCAGCAGGTGCCAAGGGCCATAGCCTTCAGTGTTAACCCCCAAAAGTCGCATTAAAGTCACACCAGACTGTTTGACTTGCAAAAGTTTTGTCTGACTTTGGAGGCACGCCCTGGTTAAGGACTCCGGTGGCCAACCGCTCCTTAACAACCAATGCCTCATCAGCTGTCAGTGGGGAATGTAAACAAAAGATTGCTGTCCTGAAAAGATCTAAAAAAAAAAAAAGCATGGAGGACCCCCCTCCCCTCAATAATTGCCAGTCCCCTAAAGGGGGAATGGATTTTAAGAGGAACCCCACACCAATTTTTTTTTTTTGGAGTGGAGTCGCGCCTCCAAAAATCCATACCAGATCCTAAGATCTGGCGTAGCTTCTGGGGGGCCACCGTGTGAAAGTCACCCCCACAACCACCTAACCAGGGTGTGGGGAAGAGGCCCCTGCCCTCCTCAACATAGGGACAAGGCGCTTCTGGTTCGGGGAACCCCCTACCCCAAAGCGCCCCCACCACCTATGTTGAGGGCATGTGGCCTGGTTTGGTTCAGGAGGAGTTTTTTTTAATACAGTTAGATCCATATATATTTGGACACAGGCACAATTTTCATACTTTTGGCTCTGTATGCCACCAGAAGAAAATTAACATGAAACAATCCAAATGAATTTGAAGTGCAGACTTTCAGCTTTAATTCAAGGGGTTGACCATAAATATCAAGTACAAATTTTAGGAACTGCAACTATTTTTATACACAGTCCCTCCATTTTCAGGGGCTCAAATGTAATTGGACAAATAAATATAATCATAAATAAAATGTTCATATTTAATATTTTGTTGGGAATCTTTTACTGGCAATGACTGCCTGAAGTCTGGAACCCCATTGACGTTACCGAAGACTGGGTTTCCTCCTTTCTGATGCTTTGCCAGGCTCTAACTGCAGCTGTCTTTAGTTGTTCTTTGTGGGTGTTTCTGCCTTTAGTTTTGCCTTCACCAAGTGAAATGCATGCTCAATTGGGTTGAGATCAGGTGATTGAGTTGGCCATTGCAGAATATTCCACTTCTTTTTCCTTCAAAAGCTCCTTGGTTGCTTTTGCAGTGTGTTTTGGATCATTGTCTATCTGTACTGTGAAGGGCCGTCCAATCAACTTTGCTGCATTTGGCTGATTCTGGGCTGACAGTATATCTATAAACACTGCAGAATTAATCCGGCTGCTTCTGTCACATCATCAATAAACACCAATGACCCAGTGCCACAGGAAGCCATGCATGCCCATGCCATCACACTGCCTCCACCATGTTTTACAGATGACGTGTGCTTTGGATCATGAGCCGTTCCAAGCCTTCTCCATACTTTTTTCCTCCCGTCATTCTGGTACAGATTATTCTTTCATCCGCCCAAAGAATGCTTTTCCAGAACTGGTCTGGCTTCTTTTGATGTTTTTTTGGCAAAGTCTAATTTGGCTTTTCTATTCTTCAGGCTTATGAATGGTTTGCACCTTGTGGTGAACCCTCTGTTTTTTTTCTCTCGTGAAGTCTTCTTTTGATTGTAGACTTTGACGATGATACGCCCACCTCCTGGAGAGTGTCCTTAACTTGTCTGGGTGTTGTGAAAGGGTTTTTCTTTACCGTAGGGAGGATCCTGCGATCATCCACCACTGTAGTCTCCTGGGACGTCCAAGCCTTTTTATGTTCCTGAGCTCACCACTGTGTTCTTCTTTCCTCTATAATGTACCAACTTGATTTGGCCACTCCTAAAGTTGCTGCTATCACTCTGATGGATTTGTTTAGTTTTTGAAGCCTTACAATGGCACTTGCATGGACAGCTCCTTTTTTGAATGCATGACGAAGGCTCACAGCAATAGATTCCAAATCCAAATACCACACTTAGAATCAACTCCAGACCTTTTACCTGCTTAATTGATGAAGAAATAATGAAGTATTATCCCACAACTGGCCATGAAACCGCTTTTGATTCAGTTGCCCAGTTACTTTTGGGCCCTTGAAAAAGGGGGATGGCTATTCGTAAGAGCTGTAATTCCTAAACCCTTCCTCCGATTTGGATGTAGATACCCTCAAATTAAACCTGAGAGTGTGAACTTTCAGTCCATATATAACTATAGCTATAGCTTGAATAGGTTTTGGTAAATACCGGAAAAAAACTAATATTGTGCCTGTGTCCAAATATATATGGACCTAACTGTATGTCGGCATTCTATCGTTTACATTCAGCTGTCAGCGGGGAATCCTGATGACAGCTGAGGAGTCTATCAGTTGTTAGAGACAAGGCTGCCCACTTCTTAACAACCCAATTTTGACTGGTTAAGGACGCTAGCAGCCGCCCGCTCCTTGTCCATAAGTTGCATCCAAGTCGCACCCATCCAAAGTCACACTGGAACTACTCTGTTCTACAATAAAACATGCAATGCAACCGGTTACAGGGTCTGTTTGGAGCGGTACAAGATCTTTTCCTTCAAGGGGTTATCGTCCCGGTTCTAATTTTGAAATGTTTTCAGGGTTTTTACTCAAACCTGTTCTCAGTCCCCAGGAAGGAAGGCAAAGTGCATGCAATCCTGGACCCCAAGGCGCTAAACTGCTTTGTGTGGGTACAGAAGTTCAGAATGGAGTCCATTCTGTGGTGGTATCCCTGCACCAGGGGGGATTTCCTCGCCTCCTATAGATATCAAGGATGCCTATCTTCATATTCCAATATGTGCCAGTCACCAGCGTTTTCTTCGCTTTGCTGTGGGAGAGGAGCTTTATCAGTTTGTGGCGTTACACTTTGGTCTCGCCTCCGCTCCTCGGGTCTTCACAAGTGTTGGCTCCGGTGCTAGTCTTGCTACGCCAATGGGGGATCGCGGTACTGGGTTACTTTAGAAGATCTCATTTTGCAAGCAGAATCTCCCTCTTCTCTGGTGGAGAACCTGAAGATCACAATACGATCTCTTGAGTTCGGCTGGATTCAGAATTTTCAGAAGTCTGCCCTGGTTCCGTCCACAAAGCTGGACTATTTGGGCCTGACTCTGGACTCGGCCGTAGCCAGAGTGCTCCTTCCTGTGGACAAACTCCAGAAATCTCAGACTGCGATTCGCCTCCTGCTATCCAACAAATGGTCATTCCTCTGGACTTGCATGCGGCTGCTGTGCCTGATGGTATCTACCTTCGAGGCAGCTACGTTTGTACAGTTCCATATGAGGTCCCTGCAGGTCCCCGGCAGATGCTGACCAAGTGGGACAAGACTCCACAGTCTCTGAACAATCGGATCCGGCTGAGTCGGGGAATGAATGAGCCCCTAATATGGTGGTTACGCTCTCTGCCGCTTCGGCTGGGAAAATTCCTCCTCCACTTGTATTGGACAGTGGTAACCACGAATGCCAGCCTGTCCGGCTGGGGAGGCATCCTCTGCAAGCATTCTGCTCGGGATCTGGAAGAGTCCAGACTACCGATCAATGTCTTTGAACTCCGAGCGATCAGACTGTCTGGATCATTGGACGAATGAGCCGTGGCTTATATCAATCACCAAAGGGGCAGAAGAAGTGCCCTAGGCCTAGATGCTCTGAAGGTACCTGGCATTCTAAGGTGGACAGAACGGTTTATTCCAGACCTCTCCCGGGGTGGAAAATTGGCAGGCGGATTACCTCAGTCGGCAGGCTTTGGACCAAGGGGAGTGGTTCCATTATCCAAAGGTGTTTCATCAGCTGTGTCTCTGGTGGGGCACCCCCGAGGTGGATCTGTTAGTGTCCCAGCTCAACAGAAAGGTGCAGAGGTTTGTGGCTCGGTCATGGGATCCACTGGTGGATGCCGCAGAAGCACTGGTTGCCCAGTGGGGTCAGTATAGTCTGATCTACACTTTCCCTCCTCTCCAGCTTCTTCCCGGCCTCCTATGCAGGATCAAAGGCAGAAGGAATTGCCGTCATCTTAGTGGCTCTGTCGGGCTTGGTACACTGATCCAGTGCAGCTGGTCATGGACGTTCCTTGAAAGCTTCCTCTCAGGGAGGATCTGCTGTCCCAAGGACTGATCTTCCATTCTGCTTTACAGTCGCTGGCTTGACAGCTTGGCTGTTGAAAGCCAGGTGCTAAAAGATAGAGGTTTGTCTGAGTCTGTGATTCCTACGTTGTTACATCTACTTCTAGGAAGATCTACCGTCGTACTTGGAAGACGTACATTTGTGTGATGTGAGTCTCTTGGGGTTCATCCTTGCTCCTTCTGGGTGGCTTGGATCTTAACCTTCCTTCAACGGGAGGTTGAACAGAAATGGGCCTTGAGTTACCATCAAGGACCAGGTATTGGCCTTGGTGGTTTTTTTCAAACGACCTTTGGCCACACACTCCCTGGTGCATACTTTTTTTCAGGATGTTCTGCATTTAGTTCCTCCAGTGCAGGCTCTGTTGCTGCCTTAGGATCTTAATTTGTTGCTTTCAGCTCTACAGAAGCCTCCCTTTAACCACTTAAGGACCGAGCCTATTTTTGACACATTTTGTTCACAAGTTAAAATCAGTATTTTTTCCTAGAAAACAACTTGGAACCCCCAAACATTATATATATTATTTTAGAAAAGACTCTGGAGAATAAAATGTCGGTCATTGCAATCATTTTTGTCACGCGGTATTTGCGCAGCGGTCTATAAAGCGCCATTTTTTTGGAAAAATTTTGAAAAATCACATTTCACTGCATTTAAAAAATACTAAACAGTAAAGTTAGCCCATTTTTTTTGTATATTGTGAAAGAACATGTCACGCCGAGTAAATAGATACCCAACATGTTACGGTTTAAAATTGCGCCCCCCCGTGGGATGTCGACAAACTACGGTCAATAGAGATCTCAATCTGCGACGCTTTAAATTTATTTAACGGTTACCAGTTTAGAGGTAGAGTGTAGCTCTTTTTTTTTAATTATTGCTCACACTCTGGCGATCGCGGCGATACCTCACATGTGTGGTTTGAACAGCGATTTCATTTGCGGCTCGACTTGCGTATACGTTTTTTTTTGTGCGCGAGCTAACGGTGACGGGGGCGGCTAAATTTTTTTTTTTTTTTTTTTTTTCCCGTTTATTTTATTTATTTTTTTAACTTTATTACAGTTTTAAAAAAAAAAAAAAATCTGATCACTTTTATTGCTGTCACAAGCAATGTAAACATCCCTTGTGACAGCAATATGTCGTGACAGGTACACTTTATGGAGGGATCGAGGGTCTAAAAGACCCTAGACCCCTCCACTACACTTCCCTGTATGCAAAATGCCAAAAACGGCGTTTTTGCATACAGCCGATTTTCAAATTTGCCGCCTTTTGCGGCACAGTAACCCGGAAGTGACGTCATGGACGCCGCCTCCGGGTTACGTCAACGGAGCCCCGATCGATGCTGTTTCCGGCATTCATCGGGACTCCATCCAGCCGGCGGACGCGCCGGCTGGGTGCTCGGGGCTCCCGGTGGGACGGGAGCCCCGAGCAAAGCCACGGAAGGCGGCGGGAGGGGGGGGGACGTCCCCTCCCGCCCCCCCGGGTACCGATCGAGCGGCTCCCGAGCCGCATCGGTCAGTACCGACGGAAAGCCAACCGTCGGCTTCAAACCACGGTACCGGAATGATGCCTCTAGCTAGAGGCATCATCCCGGTACACTACCGCAAAGTTTACTGACGTAGACCTACGTTAGTATGCGGTAAGTGGTTAAAAAATATTCAGGAGATTCCACTTCTTATGCTGTCCCAGAAGGTGGCCTTTTTGGTGGCTATCACCTCTGCGCCCAGGGTGTTGGAACTGGCGGCGTTATCCTGTTCACCTTATCTAGTGATTCACAAGGATAAGGTGGTGCTTCGCCCCTGTTCGTCATTCCTTCCTAAGGTTGTCTCTGACTGTTATTTGAATGAGGACATTGTGTTGCCTTCCCTGTTTCCCAGGCCTAGTGCCTCCTGGGCTTTCCGTCATCAGGCGTCAGTGACGCAGGTTTGCAAGGCGGCCACCTGGTCATCGGTGCACTCTTTACAAAGTTTTTAAAAGTGGACTTGTTGGCATCTGCGGATGCTTTTCTTTTTGGCTACAAGTTTTTGCAGGCTGCTGTTTAAGAGGACCCGATTCTCTTGAGGGTGTATCCTCCTTGAGGCCCTAGTTGTATTGGTTGAGCCCCTGTTGCCGAGTTGGTTACTGTTTATCCTTGGGAATTTTTTTGCTTTTTCCCACCCCTCATGTTTAACACTGCTTTGGGACGTCCCAGTGGTCAAGAATGACAGGAGCTGTGTCCGTCAATGAATGAAAGAGAAAATTGGATTTGTGACTTTCCGTAAAATCCATTTCTCTGATGTTCATTGATGGACGCAGCACCCACCCCTCTGTGGAGTTATAATTCTCCTGACACTGCTTGTTACAAAACTGAGTGACTACAGCAGGAAGAGGGAGTATACGTCCTGGGACTGCCCATAGGTGTAGCCAGAAGTTTTTTTTTTTTTTTTTCTGCCTAGGGTCCTTTTCCTGTAGGGGGCAGCATAACCCAGTGGTCAAGAATGACATGAGATGTGTCCGTCAATGAACATCGGGGAAATGGATTTAAGGGTAAGTCAAAAATCCCCCCCCCCCTTTTTTTTTTTTTTTTTCTAAGCACTGATCACTGTATTTGGTGTCCCTGGTCCCCAAAAATTGTCAAGTGTCAGTGTCTGTGATTTTTCCGCCACAATATCGCAGTCCTGCTATGTCGCTGATCGCTACCATTACTAGTAAAAATAAATATAAATTCCATTATCTATCCCCTAGCTTGGTTCGCGCAAAAGCATCTACAATCATACGCTTATTGGGATTTTTTTTTTCTTTATTAAAAACATGTAGCACAATACATATTGGCCTAAATTAAAGCGGTTGTAAACCCAAAAACACAAAAAAAAAAATAAATAAATAAATAAACCTGCAAGACAAAGGCATAATGAGCTAGTATGCATCGCATACTAGCTCATTATGTATTACTTACCTTAGAACGAAGCCCCGACACGGACCCCCGGACATCGCTGCGGGCGCTGCCATGATCCCTCGGCGTCTCTTCTGGGTTCGGCGGCTCCGGCGCTGTGATTGGCCAGAGCTGTGATGACGTCACTCCCGCGCATGTGCGCGGGAGTGATTTTCCGGGAAGCTTCCAGC
Source organism: Pelophylax lessonae (assembly GCF_965119305.1). Classification (NCBI taxonomy): domain Eukaryota; kingdom Metazoa; phylum Chordata; class Amphibia; order Anura; family Ranidae; genus Pelophylax; species Pelophylax lessonae. Next base: position 654,160,259 of record NC_138770.1, read on the forward strand.
AAGGGAACCTGAAGGTCCGTCGGACCTTCAGAGCGCATGCGCCGCTCTCGTGAGCGGCTGCATGCACTTCAAATATCTCCTAAACCGTGCCGGTTTAGGAGATATTAATTGTACCTACAGGTAAGCCTTATTATTGGCTTACCTGTAGGTAAAAGTAAAAAAAAGCGTGATACTACCGCTTTAAGGGCTCTTTCACACGGGCTTTCCGTATGTCCGCAAATCATCCTATTTTTTTTTTGCGGATGATTTGCGGACACAATGTAAGTCTACGGCATTGCGGATGTCAGCGGAATACCATCCGCTGACATCCGATTTCCTTCCTTTCAGTTCTGTTCCGTTTTTTCGAACGGAAGAGAACCCTATTTTTCCTCCGTTCAAAAAACGGAAAGGAAGGAAAATCGGATGTCAGCGGTGTCATCAGCTGACATCCGCAATCCCCATAGACTTACATTAGGTCCGCATATCATCCGCAAACGGATGGGATGATATGCGGACCTACGGAGCGGATGACAGAAATGTCATCCGCTCCGTGAAAAAAAAAAAAAAGGACCGCAGCGGAGCTCTCACACGGAAAGCCCGTGTGAAAGAGCCCTAAGAGTCGGTTCACACTAATCCGACTCTTCATCGCCCCCCCCCCCCCCCCCCCGACTTTGGGTGACTAATGAAGTCGCATTCAGCGTGGCTTGCAACGACTTCTCATAATGGAAGTCAATGCAAGTCGCTCCGACTTTGCAACAAAATAGTGATGGAACCTTTTTCTAAGTCGGAGCGACTTGAGTCGCTTTGATTAGAACGATTCCATTGCACAGCATTGGAAGCTATTAGCGCCGGTTCACACTGCAGCGACGCTACTTCGCACCGCGCCGCGACTTCGGAGCGGCCGCCACGGACTTCATAACATTGAAGTCTATGGCGGTCGCCTCTGGGTCGCCCCAAAGAAGCTCCGGACCCTTTTTCTAGGTCGGAGCGACTTGTGTCGCTCCTATTAGAACGGGTCCGCAGCTTCCCTATGGGAGGCGACCTGTGAGGCGACCAGGTCGCCTCACAGGTCGCCCTAGTGTGAACCGGCAGTAATACATTTTAATTTTTGATTTCTTAACTTTCTATTGGATATGTTTTATAGCGGAAAGTAATTAATAAAGATATTTTATTTATTTTTAGTTTTGTAGCGCAAAAAGTAAAAACCGCAGAGGTGATCAAATGCCACTAAAAGAAAGCTCTATTTGTGGGGGGAAAAAAATACTTATTTTATTTGAGTACAGCGTTGCACAACCGCGCAATTATCATTTAAAGTAACAGTGCAAAAAATGCCTGGTCATGAAGGGAGGTAAATCTTCCGGAGCTCAAGTGGTTTATAGATGAAATCTCTGCTCATACAACTTTTATTTTAATCGTTTTGAATACTATTAGTGAATATTGGGTTCACCATTGTGCTCTGCTTTTGCAGAATATAGTTCAGTATTTTTGTGTATCATGTAAAGTGTTCTCACTCACCGGCCCGCATTGAACCCTGCAGAGTGACCTCTTCTGTGTGTTACAGCAGTGTGCTTTGCACAGTCTGTGACTATGATATGAATGCTGTATGTAAACAATGGGCTACAGAACCCTCCAGGGCCTAACGCATCATTGCAATATGTGTGGAGCTTTTCTCTTTTCCCTGTTTGTCAAATGTACTTACTGCAACAGTCTGTCTATTCCAGTGTCCTTATACTGAGTGAACATTTTAACCACTTGCTGACCTCCAATACCTACAGTATCTCACAAAAGTGAGTACACCCCTCAAATTTTTAGTAAATATTTTATTCTATCTTTTCATGTGACAACACTGAAAAAATAACTTTGCTACAATGTAAAGTAGTGAGTGTACAGCTTGTATAAGAGCCGGTTCACATTAGTGCGACTTGTCTGGTGACTTGTCAGCCTGACAAGTCGCGGTCCATTGACCGCTACAGGACCCGTTCTAATAGGAGCGTCACAAGTCGCTCCGACTTAGAAAAAGTGTCCTGTACTATTTCGGGGCGACCTCGGAGCGACTTGCATAGACTTCCATTATGTGAAGTCCCTGCAAGTCGCTCCGAAGTCGTGGTGCAATGTAATGCACAAGTCGCCCCCGAAGTAGTAAGGAGTCGTGTCGCTTCAGTGTGAACCGACTCTAATGCCCCATACACACGTGCAGATTATCTGCAGACTTTTGTCTGCAGACTTACCAAAACCATATAATATGAGGTCAAACCTAAACACTTTCAATTTGTATGCAATCCGGCAGGCCATTGCACTACATAGAAAAGGTAAGTCTGCAGACAAAAGTCTGCAGATAATCTGCACGTGTGTACGGGGCATTACAGTGTAAATTTGCTGTCCCCTCCAAAATATCTCAACACACAGCCATTAATGTCTAAACCACTGGAAACAAAAGTGAGTACACCCCTAAGTGAAAATGTCCAAATTTGGGCCAAAGTGTCAATATTTTGTGTGGCCACCATTATTTTCCAGCATTGCCTTAACCCTCTTGGGCATGGAGTTCACCAGAGCTTCACAGGTTGCCACTGCAGTCCTCTTCCACTCCTCCATGACGACATCACAGAGCTGGTGGATGTTGGAGACCTTGTGCTCCTCCACCTTCCATTTGAGGATGCCCCACAAATGCTCAATAGGGTTTAGGTCTGGAGACATGCTTTGCCAGTCCATCACCTTTACCCTCAGCTTCTTTAGCAAGGCAGTGGTCATCTTGGAGGTGTGTTTGGGGTCATTATCATGTCGGAATACTGCCCTGTGGCCCAGTCTCCGAGGGGAGGGATCATGCTCTGCTTCTGTATGTCACAGTACATGTTGGCATTCATGGTTCCCTCAATGAACTGTAGCTCCCCAGTGCCGGCAGCTCTCATGCAGCCCCAGACCATCACACCCCCACCACCATGCTTGACTGTAGGCAAGACACACTTGTCTTTGTACTCCTCACCTGGTTGCCGCCACACACGCTTGACACCATCTGAACCAAATAAGTTTATCTTGGTCTCATCAGACCACAGAACATGGTTCCAGTAATCCATGTCCTTAGTTTGCTTGTCTTCAGCAAACTGTGGGCTTTCTTGTGCATCATCTTTAGGAAAGGCTTCCTTCTGGGATGACAGCCATGCAGACCAATTTAAAGCAGTGTGCGGAGTATGGTCTGAGCACTGACAGGCTGACCCCCCACCCCTTTAACTTCTGCAGCAATGCTGGCAGCACTCATACATTTATTTCCCAAAGACAACCTCTAGATAGGACACTGAGCACGTGGACTCCTCTTCTTTGGTCGACCATGGTGAGGCCTGTAAAACTGTTGTATAGTCTTGGTCAAAGTGCTGCAACTCAGTTTCAGGGTCTTGGCAATCTTCTTATAGCCTAGTCCAGTAATGGCAGTGTAGTTGAGCATCATGGGAAATGTAGTTCCAAAACATCTGTGTTGCCAAGGTTCACCATCACTGGCCTAGGCCATCTTTCTGTAGATCAACAATTCTATTTTTCAGATCCTCAGAGTTCTTTGTCCATAGGGTTCAATATTGAATTGGCCCAACCTTTGCAGCTTTAACTCTTCTGGGAAGGCTGTCCACAAAGTTTAGGAGTGTGTCGATGGGAATGTTTGACCATTCTTCCCAAAGCGCATTTGTGAGGTCAGGCACGGATGTTGGACGAGATGGCCTGGCTTGCAGTCTCCGCTCGAATTCATCCTAAAGGTGTTCTATCGGGTTGAGGTCAGGACTGTGTGCAGGCCAGTCAAGTTCCTCCACCCCAAACTTGCTCATCTATGTTTTTATAGTCCTTGCTTTGGGCACTAGTCCAAATCATTTGGTGGAGGGGGGTTGTGGTGTGGGGTTGTTTTTTAGGGTTTGGGCTTGGCCCCTTAGTTGAGTGCACATGCTCAGCATCATATCCAGTGGCTGTCTTTGGGAAATAGACTTATGAGTGCTGCCAGCATTGCTGCAGAGGTTGAAGGGCTGGGGGGGTCAGCCTGTCAGTGCTCAGACCATACGCCGCACACTGCATCAAATTTGTCTGCATGGCTGTCATCCCAGAAGGAAGCCTCTTCTAAAGTGAAGGGAACTCTTAAGGCATCAGCATACCAAGAGCAGGGTCCAAAAAAATCTATGAGTGAGTTTGGGGTGGAGGAATTTGACTGGCACAATGCGCTTCTGGAAGAATGGTCAAACATTCCCATAGACCAGTGGTTCTCCCCCGGTCCTCGGGACCCACTAACAGGGAGATTTTAGGTATTACCATGGGGGAGATGCAGACTAGAATACTGCAATCACTGAGCAGCAAATTATATCACCTGCAATGTATTTCAGTTATCTTGCAAACCTGGCCTGTTAGTGGGTCCTGAGGACAGGAGTTGAGAGCCATAGACACACTCCTAAACCTTTTGGACAGCCTTCCCAGAAGAGTTGAAGCTGTTATAGCTGCAAAGGGTGGGCCAACTCAATACTGAACCCTACAGACTAAGACTGGGATGCCATTAAAGTTCATGTGCGTGTAAAGGCAGGCGTCCCAATACTTTTGGTAGTATAGTGTATATAAAACTATCAGCCATAACCCTGGTACAGTCTTTCTTATGAAAACCGGTCTGGGTGGCTCATGAGCTGCTGGAACGGTTTCAGAAGTGGCAGGAGAGAAGTTGCTCCCAACCACCACTCGCCGGTGTTTCCCTGGCTTACCCTTTCGGTTTGCCAAAGTATCGATCCAGCGGCCGTCTGCTCCCACCATAAGTGATCAAAGAGTTAACACTCTTTGATCAACTCTATGGCCTTGGAGACCGGAGCGACGTTATGAGATCCCTTCCTGTCCAGGCTGGAAGAATTCATTTTTTTGATCTTACCCTTTTTAAGCAAAAAATAATTATTTGGGGGGGGGGGGGGGGTCTTTCTGACCTCAGATATTTCTATAAAGATCTGTCATCCTGATTTCTATTAAGGAATAAAAGTTATAGCAAAATGAATAACTAAAGGGACAATGTAAAAATAAAAAAATCAATATCTATAATCTAAAAAAAATTTAAAGTGCCCCTATCCCTCCATGCTCGCACGTAGAAGCAAACTCAGCATAAGTCGCGCACACATATGCAAATCTTCAAACCACACATGTGAGGTATCGTCATAAATGTTAGAGCGAGAGCAATAATTCTAGCACTAGACCCCCTATTTAACTCTAAACAGGTAACCTGTAAAGGCGTTTAGTGCATCATCTATGGAGATTTTTAAGTATTGTAGTTTATTGCCATTCTTTAAGCATGTGCAATTTTAGAGCGTGACGTGTCTATTTACTCGGCGTAACATCATCTTTCACATTATACTAAAACAATTGGGGTAACTACTATTGCATTCTTCTTTTTTTTTTTTTTTTTTTTTTTTAATTTAAGTGCAATACCGCTGTGCAAATACTTCTTTTTTTTTTTTTTTTTCTCTTTTCCCCTAGGGTCTCTGCTAAAAAAAAAACTGTGTGTTTGGGGGTTCTAAGTAATTTTCTAGCAAAATAAATACTGATTTAAAGTTAATGTAACACTAATGCAGCGCTCAAGACGTTGATGTTGTCCAACCTTAACCGGTTGCCGACCGCCGCACGACTATATACTGCGGCGGTCAGCCCCGGCCAGGCAGAGTGACGTACCGGTACGTCACTCGCCTGTCACTGACTTGCGAGCCTATCGCGGGCGGGCGCGCGCCCGCCGAGGCGCGCACCCGCCACGGCTCGTTCACAGACAAGTCAGTGCGTGTGACCGGCGGACTCGATGTCCGCCAGTCACACTGCGATCGCTCCTGTGAAGGGAGAAAGACAGAGCGGCTTGTGTAAACAAGCTGCCTGTCAGTTCTCCCTGTGTAAAAGTGAAGATCTGTCCGTTCTACTATGTAGAACGGTTGATCTTTGCTTTTACACCAATAGGAATCTCCCTGCACAGTTAGAATCACGCCCCTAGGACACACTTAACCCCTCCCTGTCCAATAAAGTTAACCCCTTCCCTGCCAGTGTCATTTTTGCAGTAACAGTGCATATGTATAGCACTGATTACTGCAGCAATGTCACTGGTACCCCCAAAAGTGTCAAAAATGTCAGTCAAGGGTCCGATCTGTCCGCCGCAATGTCGCAGTACCGAAAAAAAATCGCAGATCGCCGCCATTACGCGTTAAAAAAAAAAAACACCAAAAATGACAAAAATCTTTCCCTTTGTTAGTAAACGCGATAACTTTTGCGCAAACCAATCAAAATACGCTTTTTGCGATTTTTTTTTTTTTTTTTTTTTTTTTTTTTTTACCAAACATAGGTAGCGTAAAACCAATTGGCCGAAAAATGTTAAATTTTGATTTTTACTTTTTTT